>NC_135556.1:17856141-18192391 GCF_964340395.1 Glandiceps talaboti | reverse complement strand
TACCCTGACCATTGTGGGAGGTTAATCTTATCAGTAGCTCCAGATTAGGTATTACAACAACCACAGATAATCCCATAGTCCTTTGCGTCTGAGCATGCTCAGTCTGGATTGCAAGTTCCCTATTACATATTCATATTCTGGGTAACCTGTCTATGTCATCAGATCTATGATTGTAATGTGTGAAGATAACGTAGTGTAAGATCGGAACACAGTTGTCAGGAACTAGACTACCTAATGGTAGAATGGGTGCAGCTGAGTCATACATCATGTGACACAGACAGGCTATTCTGGCTGGCAAATGTCATAACATGCTATTACTGGTCATGATTATTTTGGACTGAAAGAAAATCATAACCCAGAGGATAAAATTAAAGATTCATGAGACAATGTTCTCACCCCCCATGCTTCTTTTGGTTCTGGAGTAGGTTCTTCCGGTGGTTGCTCTGGAAGTGTTGCTCCAAGACTAAACAAGGGAAAAAGAAATACATGTTTCACCTTACTTGCATTGGTTTATTATATTGATGTTCACATACAACAATTGATGTTTTCGATGAATCACTTCCTTGTAGCAAAATATTATAGGATTGAAAAATAGAAAGTAAATTCACATCACATCACATCACATCACATTTAAATCACATCCACAATCACTGTATCATGCCGTGTAGGCATATCACACAACACAAAACAACATCACACTACACCCATTAACCCATAATACATCAGTAGATATGAATATTCATGAGCTTAGTCTTTAACTTCAAAGCTCCCCTCCACTTTTTTTCAGTTGATAAATGGACAATATATTTCCCCTTTAAAATGTTCAGGGCTACCTAAAATACATTCTCTGAACACTGTATACCATACATACACAAATATTGAAATACTGAATACATGTATATAAATATCCTCCATGCTCTTCCAATATCCAGGCATTGACACCTATACTAGATCTATCTATACTCTGTCTGTCTGTCTGTCTGTCTGTCTGTCTGTCTGTCTGTCTGTCTGTCTGTCTAATGAACATCATATATATTTATTTACATATTTTACACATATGTATACATTATCATAGCATAGGTTCCCAACTAGTAATAATTCCCAATGATTTTTTTTTTTATTTCTAATTTACCAGATAAAAATTAACAATATTATAAATTAGGTTATCATTTCAAAATAAATTTATTTTTGATCACCTATTTTCAGTACTGAATACATGTACATGCCAAAGGGTCAAAGTGTACTGTATTCTAAAATGACCTGAAGGGTTGGTGATATACCATAGGCTAGTTATACGTAAACGAAATGGACCACTGTTTTGTACATTTCATGTGACGTGCTTGTACAAACATGGATGCACACACGTGCAGACAAGTATAATTTGGTAACCTTGTAATGCGATGTATCGTCACTGAAAATTAAATGAACTTTGGCGACCACTGAAGACTTGCTCTAATATCACAGTGTAATTATACTCGCTTGCAATATCACTCAAAATTGATAAAGTTAGAAGAAACACAATTTTAGATTTATTAAAGGCCACGCGTTTGAACAAATTGAAGTTGGGGACGCGACCTCACTCACAGCACTCACCTTTTCAACCACTCCCTGTAAAACTCTAGTTCAGGAGAGAATAGAACTGCTGGGTTAGCTTCGCAAACTTGCACAAACTGTTGCAGCAACTGGATTTGTCCTTTATCCATGACTGTGGGCTTCTCACTGATATTGTTTTCTATCAATAGTCTGCACGACGATTGTGCACGGAACTATCCAGAAGCAGAAGGCTAGGGGCTGCTCTTGTTTCCTGTCACGTGACTTGGTGTGAAGGGATTCCCCGCATTTACACTTTCTATAATGAACTGCTATTAATTAACACCTCGTTGCAATTAACAATGGTCAATTACTGCTATGTAAACAAAAACTACTTTCTTCGGCGATTCTGGTAAAGATTTTCAGTCCGTGTTAAAATTCAGTTGGGGGCGCTCTTCAGATTATAAGTTCGCTGGTCAAAGTTGAAACTTTCCAACAAATATGGCAGCTTCAAGCTTTGCCTGCGTAGTACGAAGCAGAGGATGTAAAGCGTCCGTAGTAACAACGTGGGGGCGCAGAGTTTGTAGTACTAATTTGAAAGAATATCAACATAGGCGTTGCTACAGTTCAAGTAAGTAAATGTATCTTTGAATTTATAAATCACACCTGTGCTCTGTAGATGTACACCTGTAACTCATTCTAATAATTTCTATCTATCGACCTTCACCGGTAATTTCAACCATGGAGGTATAAAAATAGAAGCTTCTATTTTTATACCTCCATGTTTCAACCAAATCTCAAAGGGCATGTTTACAACACACATTTTAAGCTGCCATAGACAAGTAAACTTGTTTAATTATCTATTGGGCCATGATTGGGCCAACAGAAACAAGAAACACGATTATAAAGCCTAGCCCTAGCCCAATACCTGAAGAATTCTATGGCAAGAATGGAAAGGATGTCCTTCTTGCAGACGGAGTCAGTCAGAACGCGATTCTGACAATGTCCCTTCCATTTCAGTCCACAGGACCGAGTCCCGTACTCCGTCTGCAAGCTGGACTGAATAGCTAAATAACTTTAATATATGATTTTTTTGTAATGTGACTCATAGTTGTATTGTAAGAGAGAGATTCTGCATGAATAGAACATTGTAACAGTGAAAACAGTTTTTTCCCCTTAATCTTAATTTTAACTGCTCGGAGTGCTCCTACAATTTGTACCAAATGGAAAAATTATTCATACACTTGGTATAGCAAATGAATGCCCTACTTGATGTTGACAAACACAAGTTTAAAGCTCAATATGTGAATTGTGTAAAGTTAAATTATAAAACTGATTTTCATGACAATTGCGATCATCTTCCTTCTAAGAATGTGATTAATTTATTTTTTTGCATTATAGGTCCACCTATCCAGAGTCAGTTAAAGGCTAGGGATGGTAAACCAGGTATTCCTACAAGGAGTTTGGGACAACCAACGCCATATACTCACCCACATCTCATGAAGTATGGTGAAGTCACGCCTGGCATTACTGCTGAAGAATATGCAAACCGTAGAAAACAATTAATGACAGAAATTCGTCAATCATCTACCAAAAGTGAGTTAAAGAAGCACCATGTTGTAGTTGTTCCTTCACATCCTAAAATGTTCATGACAGACGAAATACCGTATCCTTTCCGGCAAAGCACAGATTTCCTGTATCTTTGTGGATTCCAAGAACCAGATAGTTTATTGGTCATAGAGAGTCTTCCCGGGAAACCTCTCCCGGCTCACAAGGCAACGCTTCTGGTTCCAAAGAGAGATGCACACAGGGAGCTATGGGATGGGCCAAGAAGTGGCGTTGAGGGCGCTGTCAACTTTATCGGTATGGATACCGCATACAATAACAGTGAACTTTGCGACTATTTGGTGCAATTCTCTGAAAGGAAAGAATTGGTTTTATGGTATGATTTCCTGAAACCAGCTCATCCAGAATTTCACAGCAAGATAATGCAGCACTTGATTCACCCGATAAGAAAACAGGGCTGTGCGATAAAGACATTGGAAGAGTCCCTGCATCAGATGAGAGTTATCAAATCTACGGCAGAACAATGTCTAATGAGAAAATCAGCATCAATTGCCTCTCAAGCTTTCATAAATGTGATGAAATATTCCAAACCGCTAGTCAACGAATCTGATTTATATGCACGAATTGATTACGAGTGCCGAGTCCACGGTGCCGAAATCTTAGCATATCCGCCAGTGGTTGCTGGTGGCAACAGAGCCAATACCTTGCATTACATAAGCAACAACCAGGTTGTGAAACCTGATGAATTGATTTTAATGGACGCTGGTTGCGAGTACCATGGATATGCCAGTGATGTCACCAGGACGTGGCCAGTTAGTGGTAGATTTAGCCTCGCTCAAAGGACTTTGTATGAAATGGTCTTAGATGTCCAACTGAAATGTCTGAAAATGTGCTCACTGCCAAATATGACGTTGGATCAAATTTACAATGCCATGTTGAAAATGTTCGGACAACACCTCCAAGATCTTGGAATCCTTCCAAAGAGTTTTGATGAAAATGTAAGAAGAAAGGTAAGGAACATTGTCACATATCAACTCAGACAATCAAAGTTGTTTATTTACTGGAGGTCTAGATAGTAGCCTCCTCGCTGAAACATAATTTTTCAAATATTGTTGCAACATATTAAACACAGATGGACTTTATAACTTTTTAACGGAATCCATACAATCATAGGGAAAAGTTGAAATGTGAGAAAATTGAACTGAGTTATATAATAGTATGACAAAAACTAAGGACACAAAATATTCAGTACAGAGTCAAATATTTATCTGAAGGTAATAAGCACTTTGGAGTCTAATAAATATATATGTCTGCTAAGTCCCATGATGCAATGGACCAGTGAAAGAACAATAGAGGTGAAACAGAGTTATAATTTAGTGTTTCTTGGCAGTCACACACAATTTATGTGATGTGAAATCATAACATGACACTCCAGAACCCAAAGTTTATGAAAATATTTATATTTCCTGAAGTGGTAATCCCCTTATAATGAAATGAAAATAGTAGTTGTAACAATTAAACTAGTAAGTTCTATGGTCTCAGTGGAAAATGTTTCTTTTGAATGATTTTGATGTCAATGTTTGTTTGATTACAGTATGCCAGTATATACTGCCCTCATCATGTTGGACACTACCTAGGAATGGATACCCATGACACTCCTAGAGTTGCCAGGAACATCAAGTTACAGCCCGGTATGGTGATCACTATAGAACCAGGTAAATATTCATTGATACATCACCAGCAGGGTACTATCTCAAAGTCCTTCAAAGTCCCTAAAAGATGTGAAATAATTCATGTTTAGTCCTGGAAAATGACATTTTTGTAATGATTTACCATAGAATGTCAAAATTCCCATTGTGGAACAGTCTTCCAAGTAAACCTTCCTTGATCAGTTTAACAAGAAAGTCACTTGGCATCCTTGTGGTAGACTGTTCTATGAGTGTGGGGTACCCCAAATAGAACTGCTATATCAATTAGTATTAGTGTATGGGGTACCCCAATTAGAGCTGCTCTGGTAGTATAGGGGCACCCCTAGTAGAACAGTCCTTGAAAGTCACCAATGTGAACCCTACTGAAAGTTTTTTTGTTTTATCTCAGGTGTGTACATTCCCTTTGGTGATAGCCATGCACCTCAAGACTACCATGGCATAGGAATTCGTATAGAAGATGATGTACTCATCACTGATGAAGGTGCTGAGGTATTGACTGCCAAATGTCCCAAACAAGCTGATGATATAGAGAAAGTATTGGCTGGTAACATGGGTGGAAATATGTGGGCATGGTAAAAAGAGTATGGTAATACTACATTTACATAATCAAAGTAGCATATGTTTTGGGATGAAAATGAAGCTATTGACCCAGTAATTCACATGCGCAATCAAAGTAGAATATATTCAGGCACAATAGAGTACACTTGCATAATCAAAATGGATAAAAATGAGGTTCTTGACCCAATAGTTCACTTGCATAATCAAAATGGAAAATGTTGAGACGAAAGTGAGGCTCTTGACCCAATAGTTCACTTGCATAATAAAAATGGAAAATGTTGAGACGAAAGTGAGGCCCTTGACCCAATAAACCACTTGCATAATCAAAATGGAAAATGTTGAGATGAAAGTGAGGCCCTTGACCCAAAAAACCACTTGCATAATCAAAATGGAAAATAATGAGATGACAGTGAGGCCCTTGACCCAATAAACCACTTGCATAATCAAAATGGAAAATGTTGAGATGAAAGTGAGGCCCTTGACCCAAAAAACCACTTGCATAATCAAAATGGAAAATAATGAGATGACAGTGAGGCCCTTGACCCAATATACCACTTGCATAATCAAAAAAGGATATGTTTTGGAGTGAAAGTGAGGCTCTTGACCAATAGTCCACTTGCATAATCAAGATAAAATATGTTTTGGGATGAAATTAAGACAGTTGTCCCAGTTTTGATGCAGTAATTAAAGAATTAGTGTAATACAAGTCAATAGACATTTCCAAATGTCCTCTAGTGGTGAAATAGAGACATTATTTAAATTGCTGGAAAAACAAGTCAATAGACCTTTCCGATAAATCACACCCCCTGTTGAAAATATAGAGTAGCGATAGTGTTTGAAAAGACAAAGTTATTGACCATTATAGGAAAGTCAGTACTACTTTCTGGTGGAGTAGAGAAGTCATATGCATATTTACAAAGACAGGTCAGTGTGCCTTTATGGTGCAATAAAGTGTGCCCTCTAGTGGTGAAGGAAAGCAATGGAATACAAGTCTAATACATACATGTATACAAATACACGTACAATGTATTCAGATAGTACATGCTTTGAGAAAAATTATTTTTTTTAGTAAAAATGTAGTTAACGTGTACATTTGATATTACATATAACATTTCATCTCTATGCAGACTCAAAAGGATGAATGAAATGAAAAAGCTTTTGGCTGCTCAGTGAACAGTAATTATAATTTCAAAATACAGTTGTTCTCTGATACATTAAACCGAGTGTATTTACGTCATTGAATGGCATATACCTTTAAGAACCTTTGCAGAAAATCTATGCTAACTAAAATATTTTTTTGTTATGACACGTACACCTTCAATACAAGTTTCTCAATTTCAAACTAACATATCAACTTCATAATTCTATACACTGATTTTATTACTAATCTCAATCCTATCTGCTATGTTGCCTATGAGTATAGAATTTATTGCCTTCTACATATCCACCTGGGTTTATACAATCCATGTAACTTTATATAACTTCATGTCTTTGCTGTCAATTCTCTGTACCTGTAGTAGCATTTATTTCATTCCAGAGGTCCAAATAGAACAAAAAGGTTCACTTATTTTCACACTTACCTGTAGTTCGGTTCGTCTGTAAGATACAGACATTCGTGCCACGCTATCAGCCAGCACTCATCAGGTTAAGAAGCCTGATAGGGCTGAACAACACAACATATCTTACAATCTATAGTTTAATGTATGTGTAGCGTGTGGAGTGGAAGTCATGGTGTCAATCATGAAATTGAATGATTGTTATTTTTATGACATGCCTAGGTGGTCAAATTCTTGTTCAACATAAAGATGCGAAGTCTGAAGTCTGCATGACTACCACTTCACATATTTAGCAATTATTAGTTTTAATAATTCTTGTTATCTCACACAGGATTAATTTGCATTGATCATTACAAGTCATTGGTTATTCTAAATTCAATTCATAACATCTGTTTTAACAAGCTATTTTTATCAATTCTTAGTTTCTAGTTCTTAGTATTCAAAGTTCAGGACAAAGTCCTAAGATTGGCCTTGTTCACACCGATTTGCAAGGTCAGCTGTTTATTTGTGTGTGGTAATTTTCACACAATGTCATTTAAAATATTCAAGTATTAGCCTGAAAGATCCGCTGTTGTTTCCACTTCTGCAATATGCTCCAAGCCACTCTTACCCAGGGGTGGGGGTGGGGTGGGGGTGGGGAGGTGATTAAACAGTGGACCAACAATTGGATCTTTCAAACTAAATTGAGTACAACCTTACAAATGAATTACTTGTAAAGTTCAGGTGTCAGAATTGGCATTATTTGGAAAAATACTGATCCAATTTCAGAAATGAAATCTGTCAGGCTTGCACGATGTTTTTTGTTGAGGGATGTAGATGGGCAGACTGAAGGATTTATCATTGTTTGTATGCCTGGTAACCATTAGTTTAATGTTTGAATTGAGTTAATGTAAGTAAAGCTGCACTAGCAGAAACTGGAATATGTTTTTTGAAACTGTTTTGTTAGATATAATGACTAACTCATCATATTGTACACCTTGAACAGTGCTGAATCACTGGTAGGTAAATATATATTTTGTAGCTGTACACATGGTACAATAAATCCAATCAAATTAATATTTCGGTCTACACCCTGAAATCAGCAACCCCAATGTGATCATGATCTCATCCTGTTACTGTACAACTCATTGATAAAATCAACCTCTCATTAACATGTACAGTATCTAATTATTGGTATTTTAACAATTTCCATGGAATATATATACCGGTATTGTTGGTTGTCTGATCAAAACAAGATAATACTCCAGTTACAGTGTTGTTTTGAGTCTACATCATGCATACTCATAAGCCAAAGTACATTTTTCCACTAACGTACGCCTTGGACTGTGCAGTAAAGAGGCCATTGGTTGACATCTATAACACAATGATGAATCTTTGAGCTAATTAAGTAATATCTACCTATTTGGTAAGTTTCCCAGTCATTTTACTGGGATTTCTTCTCTGTAAATTCATGTGAGGAACTATCCAAGTTTTACCATATTCCTCCTTCTCTGTTTAATACAGGTTTCTAATATCTTAGCACAAATTCTGTTGTATTTAACACAACTTTCTTTCCATAAATAGTACCTCAAGAACTTTCCAGTTCATTTTAGTGGAATATGCAGATGCTGTTTCTTTCTTAACACATATCATGTTCTGTTATCTATCAATACTGCTCATAGTGAAGTGTATTATGTTAGGTACCGAATGTCTCATTGGGAAGCAGACTTTGTTCATTTAGGTTCAGGTTAAACCTCCTCTCCCCCTCCTAAAAGAAAGCCAATCGCTGCAATATTTGAATTGGTGAACAATACGGTGAAGTTCAGCAGTCAAATGATAAAGGAATTTTAATTCCTGAGCTTTTTACAAGGCAGTTCATTATCCATTTTGTAGCCACAAGAAAGAAAAAAAACCTTCAAAATGAAGAGTATTTTGGATTGTGCATTTGTATATTACACCAAAGATCACAACTCACTATTAATACATTCTCGTAAACCAGAGTTATTATATCTACCACTACATTTCGAACCTGTGGGAGGCTCGTTAAGAATGTTGCCGTAAAACAGGCCGTGGTTTCGACGATGTATTAATATAGATATTAGAGTAGCATTGCTTACCATGTATTTGATAAATACATTGTTACGATATTTTGATAATCAGGCAGGTTATATTATTATCAATGTTTGGGATTGATAATTATCAAGTTATTTCACATTTTGGGTTTACATTTGTATGTTTTTTGTAAACTAAGTGATTATAGTTGTATGATATGATTAGCATTAATGTATTCATACCATTCAGATAATGTATAATTCTGTATAATAAATGTTAAATACTGCCAATCATTCACAAGTGTCTGTCTCTGTCTGCTTATTTCATACATTGATGTTGTATGGCAAATGTGCAACATTGTAGTGTTTGCATCATACATACATTGCAGAAATGGAGAGAGTGGTGGGGGAGTTGGGTGCATAGATAGGGGGTTGATGGAGGAAGTGAGAGGTGGGGGAGATTGAAGGATAGATAGGGGCTGACTTTGGAGGAATGGAGAGAGCTATGGGGAAAAATGAACAAAATGATAAATAAGCAGGCTATGTGATTGGACGAATGGCTGTATTTATGGCCAGGTAAGATCATTTGGTGTAAAGATGGATAGAATCATTAATGGTCAAATGGTTAGCATGCCAGCCTGGAATTTGCACGCTGCAAGCTGAATGGGCAGATAACTGTGTGTTAACAACAGAATGTCCAAAACACACTTTTCCTTGTTTGTGTCCCACTATTGGACTATATCTCTTAACAAACATTTCAAACAAGACAGTACAGTCAAAATTTTATTAATCTTCATTTGAATTCACAACTGACAACATGATCATTATACACAAAAGTAATCCAACAAACTTAAAACATAGCAGTCAACAAAATTAGAGGAAAAGAAAGTCTGCTACCAAGACTGTATTAAGGTTCATACATATAAATCAAATAAAATTACACGACTTTCCAGGAAATTTTTCATCATTTTCCAGGACTACTCAGATCAACTTTGGTTATCTTCCAGGATTGTTGATCAGTGACATATACATGTTACAAACGCATAAAATACATTTTTTGTGACAATCACTACTTTATGACAAAAACGTCAAATGTTCAGTCAAACAATTTTCGAAGAGTCAATCACATTTTTTTCAGGACTTTCAGGCAGGAGTCCTTTTGAAATTCCAGGATGTTCCATGAGTGTATGAACCCTTCGGTATATATCAGTTTTTGACAGAAAAAAATAAGAGATTTAGATCGAAAAAAAATATTGACAAATAACATTTAACGAAATCACAATAAATACATTATTTATACATTCATTCTCACATGACTGTTAAGACTTGATGAATGTTTAAACCAGAGATTTTGATGATCAAGGATTTGGATTTCTAACACTGCAACATCCTGACTATAATAATTTTAAAGGTATCAGTTATCTCACTGTTAGTCTGTAGGTATGCCTTGATAGGGTGCCCTCAAATACGGGCCAATCAATCCCTTTCACCAGCTGACAGGCAGTGTGCCCGTTAATGACAGCCAAATTTTGTTGTTGAGAGTAAAAATGAGAAAAAAAATGGCATTTCTTGGGCGTCACCACATAGTAAGGGATCAGGGAAAACCAAATTTTGGTGCGTTATTTGAAATTGTGTGCATTAGTGGCATGTCAAATTGGCCTAGAGGACACACTGGTCACCACAAAGTAAGAGATAGGGAAACACCAAATTTTGGAGCATCACTAGAAATTGTGTGCGTCAGTGGCACGTCAAATTGGCTTAGAGGGCACACTGCTGACAGGCATGGCGTGACACATCGTATCTTAAACACTGTCTATTTTAATGAGAAAAGTTTTTGTAACAATTGTACAAATTTTAGGACAAAGTTTACAGCTGTATAATTATAAGTAAGTTTGACACTAAAAACAGATGACCAATTGTATCATATTAGATCTTATCATAGTTACAAAAGAAATTTTACGTTTTTGCACCTCATTTTATGGTTGATCATTTCATTAAGTTGTAACACTCGTGTCAGAAAGATTAATACATAAAAACCAAAACTAAAGGGACATAGTCCTCCAACACTTTTTGAAGCACACTTTAGTTTTATGTGAGATAAAGCTCTCATGCATTAGGTACTACCTACGAACAGAAATCCCATCAAAAATAAATATAAATAGTTTCAGGATGATGATAAAACTCTGAAAAGTGTTTTCTTGTAATTTCAAAATACAACAATTTACCAAAAATTCGGGATTATGTCCCTATGAGCTAAAACTGAAATCGGCCTTTCCAGAATTTACCATGGTGGTGCTCTACTTCCTGTCTGTGTGTACCTTGAGGGTACACATGGTATAGGTTATTCAAATAATCATAGAGCACTGCTGCTTTCCTCGATGTCTGAACAATACGAAAACATCCCTGATTTACACTTCTACAGAATACCAAGGGACAAAGCTCTTAAGAAATGGCACTATGAGGTGATGATACCCCCAATTTGAATGAGGGCGCTGTATTCTCAATTTCCTGTTTGCAGTCTGGAATGGCCTATAACGCATAAATTGTACGACAACACAATCACAATTACTATCATAGCATCTAATTTTCAATGTGAAAAATGTAAAATTCCCAATCCAACAAAACTGAATTTTAAGGAGAGAAAGGATACATTCTAAATCCACTGTGTTTATTCATAGCCCCTCCACCAACGAGGATCTATGGTTTAATAAAAATGTTGATGTTAACCAAGATAAAATGTGTTGGGTTTATTCACTTATTCATTTACCAGTATGGAGATGGCATTGATCAGAGCTTATGCGGAAGTAACGTGCAGGCCTTAGTATGTAACGTCTGTTAAACGTTACTGTTGACTGCTTGTATCTTTATAGAATTACAATAATGATAGATACAGTCGACAACATGTTCAAAGAAAGACCAAGATATCACTTCCGTCTAAGTTCTGATCGATGTTAGCTCTGACTGATAAGTCAAAGTGAATGAAACCAACGCATTTTATCTTAAGTCTTTATGAAACATAGTGAATTCACAAGGTATCCTTTCCCTTTCATTAACCCTCCTCAGTAACAAGGTGCATTGTTCATGTATAATACGGTCATAATATTTTGGAATATGTTTATTAGAATCTTTTGTCACAATCTACAATTTTCAACTAAAAATAAACTTCTGTCTATTGATCTGTAGATCAAAGACAACAAAAAGTAAACTACTCTTTTAGCAAAATACCCTTCAATAAAATATTTCAATCTTTCCACTGTTTTTGCTTATGAAGACACTAGTACAAAATACAGGTGTTACATCCTCAAAATGTTAATTTGCAAAATTTGCATATTAAGTGAATTTTCTAGAACACCTGGTGATCACTGAATCTGACTATGCACATTACTCACAGCATATAGGTGAAAAGATTTTACAGGTTGCAAAATATTTTACATCTCCGGGGTTCAAAACTTTCATTAGTCGAGTCTCCATCATATTCAAAATACAACTAAGAATGAGAGAGGAAAGTGAAGTTTGAAATTTTATAAAATGTTTGAAGTTGGCAAATGGCACGTATGATCACATTGGCTCAACTTTCACAGTTTGCAATTTCAAGGTGACATATACACCTAGACAGTAACCTACACTGGTTTGGTGACACGTACATACTCCACAGAATGTACAACAAGAGTGCTGCCAAACAACTGCATTTTACAGTTCAGATGGTTGGCTGACAGGAAACATTTGCTGTGCAACATGTTCTTAATAATATTACATAAATTTGAAGGACTATATCAATGTATTCGTTAAGAAAGATTTTTACAGCTGACAGCTGACAAGTAATTTTGAGCACTGCTAAACCACAGATGCTGTTGTCAGTGGTTGTACAACTTTTGAATAACAACTCTCCAATCAAGACAATATTTCATACTACATATGTCATTTGCCATCTCAAGTTTTAGTCTGAAAGATCCGCCATTGTTTCCGCTTATGTATTAAGCACCAACCTGCTGAGGTAGAGAGTGGTTGCATAAACAGACCAATGACTGGATCTTTGCAGACCAAATATTGTTTAGATTCATTCTGTACCTATGTACACAGACTGAACAACATACTACGTACATACTAACAAATCTTTCCTTTTAAAAAAATAACCTTCTTTTTTTCAATATTAGTAAATTTTGATTAATTTCAACTCCCAATCAACCGTATATATATTTAAGTGGTCACTCAGTTTTAACAGCTAGACTGGTAAGCCGATTCACAATATTACACTCCTTAGAAATAGAATGCCAACTTTGACACACAGAATGGACAGGTCAGGTCACAGGTTAAAGGTCATGCCATTTCTTTGACATATATATATATCCATACATGGTATAAGTTTGTATTTTGTACTGTCTGAATGAAAAGTACAAGAGAAAAGACAGTAAACCAGAATATCTGATAAAGTGGCTTGTCTATTCAGATTATGAGACTTTTTACAACTGTAAACCAGGCAGACTGAAAAGAGTCATCATTGTGAGCACTGCTCCTGTGTGAAAGTAAGTGCCTACAATGTTAAATCTTTTAGTCTAGCTTTGTAACAATATGGAAACTAAACAGAAAGTTCTTTGAGTTTATCTTCATTTCTTTCAGCTAGAGTGACGATGGTAGATTTTCTGAACTCTTTAATTTATGTATCTGTTTTGTGGACAATTTTGATCAATTTCAGAACAAAGGATACATTTTCTTTTTTTACTTCTAAACACTTTTCTCTGCAACATTGTTAACAAATTTGTACAGAAAAATTTGCACAATCTCAGCAAAGGAGACTCTAAAGATAATATACTTGCGCATGATTAGCTGACTGTCTAAATGATACACTGTCAATTTGTATGACCATAGTAATCTACCATCTGTGCTATATAGGAGATGAATAATGAATTTATGAACAGCGCCCTCTATGGCAAATATTAGCATTTGTATATTGAAACTTGCCACAAAGATGATCTATTCTTATACATGCACAACAGCACCCTCTATGGTAGGTATCAGTAATTGTTCAAAAAACTTGCCACAAAGACTACCTCTTCCTATGTAGGGTTCAGCCTACAGAAATGAAGATAAAGAAAACTTGGAACTAGCAGTTTGAGCCCATTTTGCCCTGATGTGAAGGATAAAGAGAATTATGTTTGAAAACTACATCATTAGTGAAGTTAGATATATAACTACTAGTATACAGAAAATGCAACTACAAGAATACAGAAAGAGAGATATATATACATACTATGTACAGCATGCAGAAGAAAGAAAAATCTTTCATCTATTTACAAGAAATAATATTTCAGACAGCACTGGTGAGAAGTGTGTTTTTTTTTATCATGAAAGCTCTTTGGTAGATAAGAAAAAATGTTGAAAATGAACACACTAGAACATTTTCAATTTTATCATTACTTTTAAATAACTAAACAATTTTTACTAAACAATTGCATTGACACTGAAAAATTTTCAATCATTTTTTTAAAGAAGTGTTTTTGTTCTTTTATGAAAAATACATTTTTTTTCTGTTTTCGCAATTTTGTTTTTGTTTTTCTCCGAGTTTGAAATTTGGTCCACAAACTGTTTATAGGCAAATTTTTGGTTTTGTTGTGTGTTATGTTACATTGTAGTGTATGATCTTTTTTTTTTAAAAAATGGGCAGAATACAACATGATAATATGCATGTCCTGTAGTCTTTCTTTGACTACACTTGTAAACAGTACCCTGTCCACAACAAATGCTTCCCAGTCTAGCTAGGTTTGAACAAAATTACGTGCCCTTCTCATCTACAGCAACTTTTTTAATAAGCATTATGTAAAAATCTTAAAGTGACATAGGCCAGATCTGAATATTTTCTCTGTGTTATCTTCATTTCACATGAAGATAACACATTTCTTGAATCAAAATCACTGATAATTGTGACATCTGTGGCATAGCAGTCTCGCAAACTGAACATAAAATGGTTTGATGACATATTCCGTAATTTTTTGGAATACCCAAATATTGCCACCGACATAAGAATCATCGATAAAAATACAACACTATCTAGAGATTTATACTCATTTCAAATCTCGAAATTTATATAATGCTTAGATGACTTTTAAGTTTTTAATATTTAGATAAAAATGGTCTATGTTCCTTCAACCATGGAGGTAGGATGTGGTCCTACCTCCATGCTTCAACTGTGTAATATCAAAGTTTTAGAAGATACTCAAGCAAAGAAGTTTATGATGGAGACTCTTTTTTTTCTTCAAACTCCCCCCCCCCCAACCCCCACCCAAACAAAAAACAACAAACAAACTGAATATCAAAATCTGCCATTCATACAGTAACTATAAATCTTCAACGTTCATCATACTGGAGTCCTCCTGTATCAACAATTCCCATGGATTACAATTTTTTTTATGTATTTACATTTTTTTACAACAGTTTGCTTTTTTCCTTGCAGTATTACTCATCAAATGGACACTATTAAATTCTAAATCCAAAATTAAAACAATCCAAGCAATAGATGAAGAATTTTTACATGACAAATTATTGGAGGTTATTTTTTTTGTAGGAAGAGTACTAATTTATTGGTAAATAAACATTTCTGTAACAACCTTTCAGAAACGTGCATGGCACTGGTAAAAAAAAATACAGAACTACGAGTAATCCTGACACGCAACCCTCCTTCAACAGTGTGCAATACTTTATTAATACAGGCAAAATCATCCTAAAGTAAATGTTTGTAAATTAAAAATAAACTGACAAAATCCAAAAGTTTGTATCATTTTCACAAGTTTTACATATCAAAGACATGATTTTGACATTCAATTTGAGGCTAAAACACGGCGAGGCTAAATCGTTGTTCTCTACTTGCAAAATAAACTATCAAATATACACCCAGCATGAAACCAGGTCAAATATTCAGTTTTTGTCATAAAAAAAATAACAGTCACACACTTGCATCTGCAATCTTGTAACCTGCAAAATATTCTAAATAACAAATTTCATGACTTTCATTTTGAATGACCACTTTCGTTCTATATTTCAACTTTGTAGGCTGATTATAGCTGATTTTGTAATCATTAATTGCAGAGAGTTGTAGACCTTTTATTTCAATCACATATTTAGTTTTCCTATACAAGTATCTATGTATGACCTTTTCCAACTCTGTGCATGACTCTATCAATCAATCAATCAATCAATCAATCAATCAATCAATCAGTGAATTTATAAAGCATCAGTTTCCACTACAATGTAGTGCTCAGAGGCGCTGTACAGTTAGAGTGCTCTGGAGAATAGATATATCTTTAAGTTATTTTTGAAGGCATTAGCTGTTGATTTTTGTCGTATTTCCAATGGCAGTGCATTCCAGAGATGGGGTGCAGTACGTAAGAATGCACGCCTGCCATATGACCACAGTTTGTACTTGGGCTCATGCAATAAACATTTCACAGTTGATCGGAGTGTCCTCCGAGTTGGCTTCTACAATATCATGATAACCCTGTTGTTGAATGAACACAAAAATATGACAATGTTTTTTTATGATCAAAAAACGGTACCAGTTGAGTGAGATTTTTTACAATAAAATCTATTGATAACATTATTTTCATACTGAACTGGCACATACAAAACTTTCACAGCTGGAATTCAAATAAATACAAATAAATGTTTGTTTTTGCAATGAAGTTTGTTAATACTTTGAAAATGCACTTACAATAGTTCATTGAATGAAACTGTAAAACCGTTTCAGTGGCAGTAAAAGAACTTGATTAGGCAACCAACAATACTTAGAGTCACTTAGAGAACAGGTGAAATAAGCTGTTTTTAGGCCTTTCACCCTTACAATGCCATGTCTGCACACAGACCCTCCACCCAGGGTCTATGGTTTGCATATATACAGACAAGTTTACTCGTTTGCATAAGTCCCAATTTTCACATCATACCTGGGTAAATTAATATTCATTTGACAATATATATGTAATGGGTGTATAAGGAAAAAATAGGATTGATTATATGTTTTATTATTCCTTTCAAGTTAAAGTTGATAATTGTAGAGTAGGTAAGATCCTACTCTGTAGTGGAAAATGTCCTTGGCCTAGGGAGTCTTTTGCATGAAAAGTCCATGGCCTAGGGAGTCTTTTGCATGAAAAGTCTATGGCATCTTAAGGGTTTTAATTAATTCAGAAGGCTTAAATCTTGTAAAAGGTACAGAAAATAGATATGACACTTTAAATAGTATTGAATATCTGCCAACGAAAATAGCACAAAAAGTAAACATTTTCCACAAAACAAAACATAGAAAAATAAAGACATTGGCATATCTTTTGTTACCATGGCGAAAAAAATAACTTAAGTCTGTTCTGTGGAGTAAGGCACTTGACTTACACGCATACAAAAAATCTATAAATAACTTCTGGTCTATTTGTCAACTTGAGGTCAATAACCATGACTTGTCTTTACTCTGTAATACGCCGTGATGAAAATAAGGAATGGGTGTAGTGAACACATCTAAATGATTCCACATTTTTCAAACGATTTCAGACAAATTATACACAACACAAACCCTGTATTCATTAAAATGCACTACATTTGTATAATGCCATGTCCCTATATTATTCACTACCATATCGGTCTTGTTGTATTTCAAATTACTCAAAACAAAAATTTAAAATCGCTGTTCAAATTAACCATGTACACCTTGAAAACCAATCGTGTTTTGTGTAAGACTTTGATAAACCAATCACATTAATGAGAACTGAATGATAAGCCAATCATATCACACATAAATAATTGATTAACCAATCACATTCAAGATTACTCATGGATAAACTACAAACAAACCCGGTAGGAAAGATATAAGCCAATCATATCACAGACAACTAATTAATGAACCAATCATATTCAAGATCAGTATGAATTACTAATCACAAGTGGCAGTGCACATATATAAAAGTGTGTCCAAACCTCTGTACTTATTTAAGGTTACAAAAGGTTAAAGTTCAAGTCCCACCAAATTAATACACTCCATTGCTGCACGTAGTTCGTGTTTGCTTCTACCTGTACCGTTTATCAAATGATGGGTCTGTAACATATTTGTTGAAAATAACAAGCCTTCAATCGAACACACAGCCCAACTTGTGTGTTGTATGCCAGAGATATGAGGGTGAACACACGGATGGATGGACGGACGGACGGACAGACCCCAATGTAATAGCCCCCTCCAGGCAGTGCCTCTTGGGGGCTAAAAAAACTCAGCTCTGTTTTATCACACTTTGGCATGCACTGACAGACATACCAAGTATAATTCAATGCATTTACTTTTCAGAACTGATGTTTTTGTAGACTAATAAATCACTGCTATCTGCACTGTCTACAAATATTTCAAAGACCTACCACAGATAAATTGTTGTCAAAACAGAAGCAAACAGCACTTAAAGCTGCAATGGTTGTACTTTTCAAAGCATCTAATGGGCAAAAATGCGGCAAAAGATTGACAGTTCTTTACAAAAAGACTTTTGTTTCATTGAAATGTACATCTTGAAGACCATTCCATTTAAACACAGGTGAGGAAGGTCCTATATTAATATGTATGTTACCACTCTAGCTCTACTGGGTATTTACCAGTGAGACAAGCAGTACAATGTCCAGTTTTTGTTTCATCTTTTTCAGCAATTCCTTCTCTGACAGCAGACACAAGGCCATTGACAGAAAGGTAGACCACGCTATCGGCACCAAGGTATTCAGCAAGCTGGTCAGCTGCTAGTTTGTTGGCTATCAACTCCTCTTTAGTTGGTATGTTAATGCCCATGTAACAGGGGTACTTGATTGGAGGTGATGCAACACGAACGTGAACCTAAAATGAAGAAATAACGATTTTAGCTGTTAGGATATTTTGACAATTTCATTTCATTATTTCAGTGAATATGGAAAACAAAGAAATTTTCTGAAATCTCACTGATTTCTTTCTTTCGTTCAATGCTGGTAATGTGTGTGATTGTGGACAGGCTCATACCAAAGCACAAGCCATGATTCCAACATTGTCTATAGTTGTTTTCTGATGTAAAGTCAAGATGGACGAATAGTTAGAGTGGCCAGCCAGCTAAGCTTGGAATCTGCAAGTAACTGGTTCAAGCACTGTTGCTGCTGATTGTTTCTGGTTGTCTAAAATGTTTCAGTTTTGAGATTACTGCTCAATGTCAACACAACACTATTTGTGAAAAAATACACTCCAAATACATCATCCATAAATGTTAAAAATAAAATATTGTAATGTTCAAGATTACCTCTTTCGCTCCAGCATCTTTAAGAAGTTTTATAATAGGTCCCATGGTATTACCACGTACAATGGAATCGTCTATAAGAACTATCCTTTGTCCTTTGATATTTTCAGATAACGCACCGAACTTCTTTGCGACACCGAGTTGCCTCAATCTCATGTTTGGTTGGATAAATGTACGACCTACATAGCGATTTTTACAAAGTACCTCAACGTAGGGCAGACCAGACTAGAAAATAAAAAAAATTCCCAATTTTTTTCTTCAGAAAAACTGATGAAGTGTTCCACAACAATATCTCTTAACTTAGAATTAATACATGTACTGAACAGAACTGGCTCATTCTCGCAAACCAGAGTTGTTATTTCTTCCGCAACACTGCAAAATTGGCAATGCGTTTTGGACAGTGTCGTAAAAGAGGCTGTGGTTTATGACGATGAACTGGTTCTTCTGCTGCAAAGTGATTGAAATGAACTACAGAGGTGTTCATAATTTACAAGATACACCACTGCCGCTGCAAAGCACTGGCTAAGTTTGATTACAAATTCACCTGCCCAATACCCAGTATATAAGAAGAATGATGCTGAGTAGTAACCATTCATAATACATTTGGACTAATAAAGATTATCATTCAAAAATTATTATATGTAATCTCATACAATTATAAATGGCTGGTATAGGAGTAATTTCATAACTTTGAGATGAGAGAATACACAAAGATTTTTTTAGAGAAATGTGTGAAAAATATCAAAAGTGTAAAACTTGATGTATCTGTGGTTTATTCATCTACCTACCTCTTGTGCAAAGCCCATGGCTGCTGGCGTAGCTGATTCAGGTACTGTGCTTACAATGTCAGCATCTACCGGTGATTCCTTGGCTAACTGTCTACCACAACGTTTACGTACTGAGTACACCATCTGACCTAGTATCAAAGTAACAATGATCAACTATGTGTCATATTCTGTAAGGTATGCTGTGACGGGGTGCCCTCACACATCCATGAAGGTGGAACGACAAGATGTATCTTACACTCTACTATGTGTCTTTGGATGGAATTTACTTTTTTACTGTCTATATCCATAGTTGCATCTGCTGTAACTAATTTTGACGGGGCGCCCTCACACATCCGGTGAGGGCAGATTGACAGGACATGTCAGTCTACAATGTGTCATTGGATAGAATTTACTTTTAACTATCTATATCCATCCATAGCTGCATCTGCTGTAACTAGTGTTACGAATCCAATTCAGTTGTCTACTTTCCCTGTCTGCCACAGGTTCTGTTCGGTCCACAGTCTGATGTCAAAAGTTGTATTTGAACATTCATGAATCTGATGCATTTTTCAATTAAAGTGTATACATTATGCAAACTTACCTTCTGCAATACTATCTGGCCGTAGAAAATAAACATACTCAAAAATACAAAATGCTGGTGGTTCGTCCTCCTTCTGTCTTGAAACTATACAATGTGTCTTGACACCACTCTTCGAGATCTGAACGATTTCCCCCGGTTTGATTTCTCTGTGGTACTTTGCACCAATAGATTGGAAACTACAGGACTCTGAAGACACCACCCACCCTTCAATGTCATTCTCTCCTGATTTACTCTCTGAAAAATGAATTATCAAATACACATAAGAAAAATGTACAATGGGAACTTCAAGGAAAATTCTAAAGGATTATCTATACTTTCTACTAGTTGTCAATGATACTTTACTATGAGAGAGAGAGAGAGAGAGAGAGCGAGAGAGAGAGAGAGAGAGAGAGAGAGAGAGCGAGAGAGAGAGAGAGAGAGAGAGAGAGAGAGAGATACCAGCAACTTTTAGCCGATGATATTATTGATAATATACCATAAACAAGATTCTCTCTAGAATAATGAAAATATTTGTGTAATATATCTAGTCTGATATGCTATGAATCCTCCAATTAACTGGAGTCTGTGATCTTTTTCTGAACTGTATGCTCCCTACTGCAGACACCAACTTGCCAATACATTACAGTCTATTACCATAGGCATCAGATCTCTAGATTTGTGCCATCAATATACTGGTATAATATATGATATGATATCTTGTCATTGTTTGTTCATATCCCCCTTTCCCGCCACTTCTACATCATCACACTCATCTCTGATCCATGTCACTTTGTGAATATGTTTGTCATGATGATCAACAAAGCGGTATCTGTGATGTCCAATAATAGCCTTGCTATATTGACACATACCTGAATACCCTGCAGGAGACACCAACTTGCCAATACATAGTGGTCTGTTACCATATGGATCCCTAACAGCATATATACTGTCTTCGTACATTATTGCCAAGGAATATGCTGTTCTCGTTTCTGTCATTAACTGACGTATTCTGGCAGGCCAGTCAGGACCGTTTGGCTCTCCTTGGGGTGGTGTAAATGACAACAACTGTGTGATAAGTTCACTGTCGCTTCCAGTAGACAAACCAACACCATGTGTTAATACCTAAGACAAAAAAAGTAGAAATGCACTGTTACAGCATCGAGTTCCTTTCTCTAGACAAAAGCAACAATGATATGAAAGATAAGCAGAGTTTGTGACATAAGTTACCTCCAATAATAAACCAACACCACACATTAGCGTCACTGCATGCATTGAAATGTCCTTGTGTTTTTGCTAAGGTCTGGGAACCGTCAGTGTTTTATTTAAGGGCGGTAAGTAGGTAAAATCTACCGGGGTTCCCCACCTAAACTATGATACATTGCATGGGAAGCACTACCAGTTTTACCTCTTTCCCCCTTTCTGTTACCGGGGTTCCCAAACCTTAGCAAAAACACTGACCGTGGTAACAGAATGGGAGAATACAGTAAAAGTGGCATAGTTTCCCCATACATTATGCCATAATCTTGCTGGGGAACCCACGACAGGGGAACTCGGGTAGATTTTACCTACTTACCACCCCTAGCAAAAACACTGCGCCCATAAGTGGAATCCAACATCATATGAATCTCATTACAAATTAATGTGAGGAAGAGATATTATACACAAACTGTGACAAACTTAATTAAGACACAGTTCATTCTTATTGTTTTGATTGCAGAAACAACTACCCAAAATAGGAAAAGTGGCATCCCTCATGTTAATAAACAACTTTATATTTCATCATAATTTGAGTATATTTATATAGGATCTAAAAATATATAATATCTTTCAACATTCCATAAACTTGATGACTGGGGATAATTCATTTCTTACTACAAATTATTCATTATTTTGACAAAAGTCTGTGTGTGTGTGTGTGTGTGTGTGTGTGTGTGTGTGTGCGTGCGTGTGTGTTGCTGTTGTTGTTTGCTTTTTTGTTGCTGCTTTTCTTGAGTGAGTGTTCTTACTCCTAGGTAATATCTGCTCGAGTTCCCCATATATTTTATAAAGGTACATAGTTCTGCACCATTACACCATAGGTGATGACATCTTAGTCTATGTAGGCTTGATCAAACTACCCCTGATCCTAACAAAGACACTACAATCACAATAGCCTACAGAAAAGTAATCTTTTCTTTATTTGACGTTTAAAACCAACACTGGGAGTAAGTATATCAAGTGAGATCATGCTGAGAGTGTACTTTGTACAACTTTCTTTTTGCAAAGTACAAGAGTACACTTTATGAACACAGTCTTTGTGTGCACCATATATTTTATTGGGTCCTACGGTGACCTGCCATTTTCTCTAAATTTTAAAGTCTATAAAGAAAGTAGATCTTTTATCACAGCACCAATGATTGAGTGACAATGCCACAGGCAGACGCTACTTATAGCCAGTGAATCTGTCACGTCAGTCCTGTAAAACTTTCACATGAAGGCTATGCACCCCATGTGCAGACTTTACAATACACAATGTGTACAGTGCTGTATATGTCTATCACCTTGACATCAGGCAGTGGTATTCTGTGAACAAATACAATTTATTACAAGACACTTTCCTCAATGGCATTGTCTGTACGATCAATCAGTTGTGACACCCAGATACTTTATACTTTGAAACACCTGTAGTGCAGCTACATGTAAGAACAAATCGTTTTCACACATGCATACCCCAGCCTAGCTAGACAATTTTGTACCATGTTGAAAAAGGCAAATGTTGTCGCTACGGTTCAAGAAATGGTTCTTTATGTACAACTGTGATGCTATTTGTAATGAAGTGAACACATAACCTTCAAACTGAGCAAAGATTATGACCTGTAAATTAATCAATGAATTCACAGTAGTCACAGAATTGTTCCTACTTTTATTATACCGCTTGGTTGCCATATCTATATAAATAAACTGGTTGTAGTCCAATTATGAATAATTACAAAATGTTTTAATATGCCTGATTCTATAAAGGGCATACACTCATTCATATCATCAAATAGACAAAAAGTAGTTACCCTTTTCCGAAGCGGTAAAGCGTTGACAAGCTCTCCGTTATGTGCGACTGCAATTCGTCCATGGATTGTATCGACATCAAATGGCTGACAATTTGTCAGTTCTGAACTACCAGCTGTTGAATACCTAGTGTGGCCTATTCCAAGATTGCCTTTCAGCTTGGCCAGATGGTCCTCAGTAAATATAGCATTGACTAGTCCCATTCCCTTGTGTTTGTAAAACTTCTTGGTGTTAACTCCCAGACTTGTGATAATCCCAGCACTTTCTTGACCCCTATGAAAAAAAAAATTACTTTGATGAATGAATTGATGAATATTTCTGATATAGAATTTGATAATGAAACTGGAAATTTCGAGCATATTTTCAATTTTTCCAATGTAGTCTTCTACTTTAAAAAAGTGAAGACCAGGCCAATTAGTATGCCAATAGGGACACACTCTTATGTTTGTTAGGCTATGTTTTTCCAGAAGTCATACAGGATAGACCTGACAACGCTCTCAATCCCTGGTGTCAATCGACGCGATGGTAATGAGTTTATAATAATTTGTAACTATGTCTCACAGTTCCTCTGAGATTCATATTTCACAAATGTTATAATTTCACTAGTACAGAGTAAGGTGATTATCCCGGTAGGTGAGAAACAAATAGTTTTTGTCAAACTGTTTGTATGGGCAAGTTGAATCAAAACTTTGAGAACATGTGAGTATAAACATGTCAGTCTTGTTCACTGTATCATGAGTGAACAAGACTGATTGCAATCACTCAACTTATCAAAAGTGTGTTGTGTGTACTGGTTAAAATTTTAGTACTGTACTCAAGTGAGCAGTGTGCCCTCGAAGCCAATTTGACACACCACTGACACACACAATTTCTAGTGACACCAAAATTTGGTGTTCCCCCATCTCTTACTATGTGGTGACTCACAATAAATCCCAGTTTTTCTCATTTTGACTCACAACAACAAAATTTGGCTATCGTTAGAGGGCACACTGCAAGTGAATAAATAACTAATTTATATTAAGTCATTAATTAGTAAGTTGCGGTTAAAGTCATACTGCACGGTTTTTGATAAAGAAATATTTGGTTTCAAGTTTTGCCTGCTTTCTTTTTAAACAAGGACAAAGTCACAAGCATAAAAAGGTGACCCCCCACCCCCCCCTGACAATACATGTCCTTGTGAACAAGGCTGAAATCATTCCCAAGATCTGTAAGAAGTTAGTGCTTTTATAATGACACCAATCATGGTTGTATTAGTGAACAGTAAATGTAATACATCTATGCTCAGACTCATGAATTGTGAAAATGATATTCTTTCCTTTAAAAACATTTCACTTTTATTTAAACGATATGGAAGTCTAAAAATAAAAATAAAAAGTTACGATTTTCATTCTCATTAGTCTTTCTACTGGTTGAATATGCAGCTATGAATAGTAGTAATAGGTTCAGCCAGTAAACTGACTCCATCCTAATTTGTGAATACGAAGCCATGCAACACATTTGAAGGAATAGTGAATTGTACCATCGACAACGTCTCTCTCCAACATCCATGGTTCTAAAGCCTTACATGATGTATCATGTTTTTAAAAGCCATTTTTAGGATTAAAATTTAGCTGCAAAAAAAGGCTGATAGGCAGAAAATGACTCTGGAATGAACTCAGGGTTCTATACGGGTAGTCTGTAAATATACATTTTTAACCACCCTATCAGTTACCACTTCACAGACACAAAAAGACCAGGGAGTGCCGATAAGGGCTAAACATGACATGACGTAAAACTGGTTATTGGGAGTTCAAGCATGATATAAATTTGACCATAGACAGTGAATTGTACCATCGACAACGTCTCTCTCCAACATCCATGGTTCTAAAGCCTTACATGATGTATCATGTTTTTAAAGGCCATTTTTAGGATTAAAATTTAGCTGCAAAAAAAGGCTGATAGGCAGAAAATGACTCTGGAATGAACTCAGGGTTCTATACGGGTAGTCTGTAAATATACATTTTTAACCACCCTATCAGTTACCACTTCACAGACACAAAAAGACCAGGGAGTGCCGATAAGGGCTAAACATGACATGACGTAAAACTGGTTATTGGGAGTTCAAGCATGATATAAATTTGACCATAGACAGTGGAGGGTCTCCCCTCCACTGTCTATGATTTGACTGGCTTTCACCCTGGTCCTCCAAATATCACATAATACACGTAAACATGAGAAAGTCGATCATTGCAATACTATACCAAACATCATTTTTTGGAGAAAACAATATTCACTGAACTTAATTTTTGTGTAGGGTCTATGATTTAAGTAATCCTTCACTTTAAACATGAATTGTCTGTGCAACATTTTAATTTCTTTGCACTATTCTTATTTCGGTGTCCCCATTATCACCTTTCTAAGCTATTGACAGGCATACAAAGCAGATACCCCAAACATCATGGTTACTATGGGAACACAGCATTATCAGTTTCTCATTCAAAGTAAAGGAAAACAATACTTTGTTTGATGGAGTACTTTTTTTAAATGGCTGTTAGTATCCAGTAGTCTGCAACCGAATCTCAAACTTCCTGAACAATACTAAATTTAAACCTGGAGTCTTTGTCTCGTGAACAATACATTGATTGATTTGCATATTTAACAAGTACACCTTTGAGCTGGGCCAGCTGAGGACTTTAAAGAAAATCAATACAATGAATAAAATACTGTTGGTTACTTTTTTTAAAAACGCAAGACTTTTTCTTCAAATCACTGCTGAGGTTTAATAAAATATGCATGCCTTATCTGAACTATTAAACCTCTCCTATGATAAAAAAAACAACATTAGTGGGGTATTTTGAAGTGGGCTGTCAGATTTTATGAAACTTCCCAAGTTCACATTTATGCCAAATAACCAGTTCTCCTTTTTTCAGCAAGAATCTATCATTATGTAGCACTGTTGTATAACCATGGTTGTGTGAATTAATGAAGCTAAACAAAAATTTAGAATTTTATTGTTACAAAAGGAAATTGTGTTAAAATATGGTAGTATGGAAGCATGATCTGGAGATTCTTCAAGAATACTGCAATATCTTTGTGGTAAGCTTACATGTAATAAATTGTATTTTTGTGGGTTTTTTTTATCGATATTACTGACTGATTGTACTGCTTCAAATAAGTTGTTAAAATGAAGGTTAACAACTATGAAAACATATTGGCCATATTTTATTTTTACACTGTTAACAGACTGTTTATATCATCACACGCTAATTAAGTCCTATTGAATGAACACATTTACGACTTCTGTTGTTCTGCTTTTTTAATGACAAATTCTAAGGCCAGAGGATGTGAATGAGGCACGTCACCAAACATGACAACAATATTAAAAGCAGCTTCACCAATACACGTTCAAAAAATAAATCACCCTCTCAAGGAAAGGAACATCGTGGGGGAGAGTTTGAGCACTTTTTGTTACCAACCACGCTTTCAAGTAATTACAATATAAATATTAGAAGTTAATAGACCAAACTTTGACTTTCATCTGATCTCATTACTAGTTTTGTTACCTTTTGTTATTGCTGCTGAACTTGGTTTCTGATAGTGATAACATATACGGTCTGTTACGAGTAGTAGCTTACTAAGTTACTGACGACGCGTTACACACATGTATAATATTCGAGCGAAAAGGTCATCAAACAAAAACAGTTGTGTTCTCCATTTCATGTGATTATACTTACCGATGTTGCAAAGCAACCAAACCTAGCGTAATAACGTGAGCCACATCTAACTGTGTTGGCCATTCACCACAAGCAACAACACCAAATATACCACAGGCTTCCTGCAAACCATCGAGTTCACTTTCTCCACAGTCAGCCATTATCGACGCTGAAGATATATATACAGACACGGTCACAGTGTGTGACAGACAGCAGCTGATCGAGTAAAAAAAAACGTCTTTACAGGAGTTGGTGATCGGTTACCAAATGTAAAGACCCTGTCCTGGTAAATCGTGTAGCTGATCGCCCTTTCACTGTACTTAATATCTTCAATATATGTTGAAATTCGAATTAACACTCCTATCTCTCAATTTTAGTCGCGTATTATTCACTCAACATGCACGTCGGCCAGGCTGGGCTGGAGTGAGAAAACGCCGGTAGTCGTTTGTGCGCATGCGTGAGGTTATACCATTTCCAATTTGGTAAAAATTCAAGGGTAAGTGTAGCTTCTTGTTGTCATTTACCTTTACGCCGTACTCTTAGCGGTCTTATTTGCTCTGTATGAATGAATATGACTAAAGGATTAATATATATGAACCTATTTTGTATTCTTAAAGCATGAAATGGAAAGATCTGTTGAGTCTAATGTATGGCCTTGAGCATTTCCGGCCACATGTGTTACATTCGCGCCAAAATTCATTTGCTTGACAATATTAAGCATGTATATGTATTATTCCACAAAATATTATACAACAAATATTTTCAAAACAAATAAATCAAAAGAAAATAAACACAATGACATCTTTTGATTGTAATTTCCGATAAAAACAAAAGTACCGGAAGTTATACACGTAAAGAGAGAAAACCAGATCATTTTATTCGTTATTTTTAATTGACGCGTAGGTCCACATCAGTGAAAAGGCTGCCCTCCAAACCACGTGGTTGATCAGCTGCAAAGAGCGTGAAGAAACCATTTCAAGGCAAGTGCTCAACATACACGGCGGCTCGTCTAATACCGAAGACAAGGCAAAATGTCAGGTAGGAAGTTGTAGCTTGATAACAGCTAGTGTGAAATTTAAATTTATACATTAGTGTAATATTTCATTGCGCTTTTTTGACTCTTTAATAGTAAATTTTATACAGCAGAGAGTGTAAAAAACAAGAGTGGTGTGCTAGGCCATTCTTTATTAACTAGTAAGTGGACTCGTGCATGGAGAGCAGATAAAGGCAAGCTTGAGGGGGAAAACAAAATTCAAAATTTTCCCATTGCTTGGATTCTAGGCAAGGGTACGTATAATCAGAAAGGAAATCTCTCATTCACATGCTTGCTGTACCATGTGAGATGCCCCGGGCACACAGTACCCCAGTCATAGTATGATATTAAAACACATTGCAATATGTGGTAGCCTTTTTATATCCAATGCTATTATTTCTAAGCAAATTTGGTTTAAATAACAATGGAAATATCACCCACTGTGACACTTCCATGGGTTAAGCATGGACGTGGTGATAGATATTCGTATGTTGTGAAATGTTAATCTTAAACTAAAAACTATGTGCATTTACTGATCTAAGAAGTTATCAAATTATATCAGACTGATATGCATGCATGCATACATACATACATACATACATACATACATACATACATACATACATACATACATACATACATACATACATACATACATACATACATACATACATGCAGACACAGACAGACAGGCATATGAACTTCACTTGCAACAGTTCCTTAAATGTATACACATTTCATCCCTTTTGTAATGCTGAAAATTGAAAGGAAAATTCCTAGACAGTCATTATCAATGGTTTAAGAGAGTTTGAAATGCTTGTTTCATTGACCTTGGATCAATTGATTGATTTCTCTAGACATCACACCTGGAAAAGCTCTCATTGAAGGCAAGACTAAAATTGTCTATGAACTTCCCAATAATCAAGTCCTACTACAGTCCAAAGACAGAATCACGGCTGGTGATGGAGCCAGAGCCCATGACATGAAAGGCAAAGCTGCCATATCCACAGCTACTACAAGTAAACTTTTTGAACTTCTGAACAATGCAGGTAAGGAATTCCATTCAATCAGTCAGACCCTATAGACCCACACTGGTGTTTAGAATGTGGAGTGGTTTCTGACCCAAGTCTGTTGTCTGATCACCTATATCTCTGATAGGTAAAGAGAGACCTTGAGATTTGATGCCATGGATAGCACTAGACTAGTGGGAATGTCACCCATTTACTTCCATCTCTGTCAGTGTAGTTGACCATAAAATAAGCTATGAGACTGTCCCTCTCAACACAACAACTTTAGAAGTGTTGTCATCTAGATATTTTTCCTTTTCGTTTCCTTTTCAGGAATTAAAAGCCATTTCATCAAACAACATACAGATACAGCCTTCATTGGTATCAACTGTGATATGATTCCATTGGAGTTTGTAACTAGAAGAGTAGCCACAGGGTCTTTTCTGCGTCGTCATGAGGGTGTGAAGGAAGGATATCGCTTCTGTCCCGTCAAGTCAGAATACTTCTACAAGGTAAAAGATGATGACTTATGGGTGATGGATGACGACAATCATTTGTTTGCTTGTTCACACTGCTATGGATATTTTTGATATATCGCAACCTTGTATGCTATACATCCAAATATGGCATGTTTTGTCCAAACATGGCATGCTTTGTTCAAGTATGGCACACAATGTCCAAATATGGCACAATATGTATAAATATATTGCCCCTCATCCAAACTTTTTATATGGCAGTTTTGAAAGTATCAATTATACTTATAAGGTTCTCCTTTGGTTTTAGTCATTTTTCACTACTAACAGTAGAAAATAACATTTCAAATTTCACAAAGATATAATTCAAAATTATTGACTTTATTATAATAGATAGTTTGTAGTTGTCATTCATTCAAATCAAACTTAGAGTACTAAAAATGATATCAAAGCTAGCCTGAAGTCTATTCCAGGATACTACGACAGAACCCCATGACACGTGATTTCCAGGTGGCATACTCGCGGTATTTGCTCGAGTGCTTGCAGTGTTCTTTGCGCCCGTACTGTCTCGGTGTAGCGTGTGAAAGTGCAGCAGAAAACCATTGCAAGCACGAGTACAAATACCTCTGAGTATCCACACTGGAACTCACATGTCATGGGGTTCTGTTGTTATTACATATGTTTATCTGAAATGGCAAATATCCTGATTCCATAAAAATCATACACGATCACACGATATCATGCGTAGCGAAAGATCGCATTGGTATTGTGCTGCAGTGAAAATACCACTAGTATGTGCACGCACCAATGCAAGTAATCTCTGGTAATAATAATGTTTTTTATGTAATGACAGGACAGTGTGGATTCATGTGATTTCCATAAGAATGCATTGTGGACATTTAAAGATAAAAAGAACTTAGATTAACCCACAATAAGAAAAAAAAAGCAGTTTAATTTCATTTCCTGTGTCCTTCATCATCAACATGATTTGTGCTTTGCCTGTACTTGTAACAGTGACATAACTCCCATTCTTACTTGCTCCCACACCCAAAACACACTTTAATATCGACAAATTTGTCAATCCCTTTTGTTCGGAATATTTTATCTTAAAAAATCAATGTTTAGGCACTGCTCTTTTTTTTATTGTATGTGATTGGTTAACGCCAGCAGTGAGGCTTTTCCAATTCCCCTTGCATACAATACCCCACCCATTGTTTCGAGTGTGTAGAAAACTGTTAGTAATGTGTTCCCCACCTATTACTATAATGTAATGCTATCTCTGAGAATTATTAGAGGTTTTAAGGTGTTAAAGTAACCTCTTCCATATTTATACTAGATGTGGATACTAAGCTGTATCCAAAGGAATAGGGAAGACAGCCCATATTTTAGTACTAAGCTTTCATATCCACAGATCACACCACACTGTGACCAAAACTTATAGAATCTAGGGACAGCTGCCCACATCTAGTTTTGTGAGGGGTGAACCACTGTCTTGTCCACAGATCACACCACACTGACCAAAACAATAGATATCTCCCCTTTGTTCCTTTTAACAAAGGCAATGCTTCCTGTTGTTTGGTATTCATATTCACATTTATTTCCTATTATGTATATTGAACAATCAAATGCATAGTTTTGAACAAATGTGTATCACTAAATATTTAACAAACCCTGTCCTTCCTTCCTTCCTTCCTTCATTCATTCATTCATTCATTCATAAGAATGCATGCATTTCAATTATGAAAATGACATGGCTAGTATTCAATTTAATGACTGAGGTGGGGGAGGGGGGGGTACTAGAGTTTAGCTTAACTTATGAATCATTGAACACGAACTCACACAATCCGATACTGCAATGACAAGTTTAATACACTGTTTGGCAAATACAATACTCTATTATTAGTTAGGAATTACTTGTGCATGTCAGAGGCAGTTCCATGTCCAATATATATATATATTTCCTCAATATTTTTCTATATTCAGCTAAGGAAAAGTACACGTAACATAAGTGGTCTTGTCATTAAAACTTCAGTTGAAGACTAGGTGGTTGGTCTGTTTATAACATGTCCTATGTGAACTTATCAATAAGTATCAAATGCATAATGTCGTATAGTACACAGAAAGGTACTACAGGCATAAAGGGGAATGCCGCTCCATGGAATAAAAGTATTTTCATAAACATTTGGTTCTGGAGAGTCATTTCATGATTTCACTCACTCATGATTTCACTTGTTTCAGTGGAACACTATTGCATCATGGGTCTTATTCATTACAGGTGCATAATGACTACTAAGAGTTTACTTCCTTCAAATAAATCATGAATATTCAGCGTGCATGTAATGAATAATCATATCTGGTAAGACCCATGATTGCAATGGTGTTCCACCGAAAGATTAAGAGAGGTGAAAAAGAGTTTCAATTTGGTGTTTCTTGGCAATCAAGTGAAAATTGTGTTATATGAAATCATGAAATGACTCTCCAGAACCCAAAGTTTATGAAATTACCTTTATGTCCTGGAGTGGCGTTCCCTATTAAAAGACACAGAACATAGGAAACCATAGGAAATTTTTGTTGTTGTCATCTTTAACTACTGATACTTAGTGTGAATGTATAGCCATTATTGGCATAAAATTCATGCAAATCAGCGAAACATGGCTGTCCTGGGAAGGAATGAATTTATGGTACATCTTTTTTCGCAATAGGTGCTTCCTGATTGGTAATAGAGGGACTGTGATGGAACAAAATTTCATCTCTTCATTCTTCATTTTGTCTGTCTAACAGGATGATGCAAAGCATGACCCACAGTGGACTCGTGAACAAATCCTGGCAGCCAAGTTAGAACATGGTGGTATCGTAATTGGGGCTGATGAACTTGACATTATGACCAAAACTACCGTCTGTGTCTTTGAGATCTTGGAGAAAGCATGGACTTCCCTAGACTGTAGTCTCATCGATATGAAGATAGAATTTGGTGTTAACAGAGAGACAGGTAAATGTCCAAATTGGCTTCAAGTATACAGGACAAATCTACAGATGAATACCTTGAACAGAGATAATGAATTACTAACTATGGACCACATCATTTTGGACCACCAAATAAAAATGAGATGGTTCACGCTGTCCACTAACTGAAAAAGTACATTTTAAACCCTGCCTTGAAAATTTCCTGATATGAATATGTAGATGTTGTTTACATTCATCCCTCAATGTGAAATGCACCTCCGAAAAAAACTGTTCAAAGTTTTGCTGTTTGGTTCTAGAAACCTCCAATTCATTATCAGTTAAAATATAAAGAAAAAAATTCATAGGTCACCATACAAATTTTTGAAATCGAGGTCGAAATGTTATCAAAATTCGGCCATTTTGGAATCCAATATGGCCACCAAATATTGTGTTAACTCTGCAAAATGAGAGATTGTCATTTTCCTTAAAACTAGACAGTGAACCCCAAATTTCCAGAAGTAAGCTTCCATGTGGCAAAAATGTGGAGAGGTTTTAATAACTGTCTACCTTAATGAGTCGGCGTGTTTCAGCCAAGGATTTTGATGACAAGTTTTTGTGTGAGAAACAAATGCATTTCATGTTTGAAAATTCATAATGGACAATAATCAGTCCACAATGGTTTCTTTTGAATTGTAGCGTTACATGTTGTTACACCAACCAGTTCAATTGATACATCAACAAAAGAAAGTACTGATACGCATACATAACATATAACACCTGCTGAATAGGGTTTTCCATTTTTAGAAAGGACGTATGTCCATAAAAAGTATATGCCATCCCACACTTTTTATTTCAGTTTTGTTTTGTACCCAGACTATGCAATAGGTGATCTGGGAGAGATTTACCGTCTCGTGGTACTGTTTCTTGCAAACTATAGAGGTCATATGTATGATGTACTGTCTATAAAATCTTAGTCTGAATAAAATATGGTTTGTGTTGAAAACTTTCCAGACACCATTAATTTTCAACTTGCTGAAAAACTATGATAAATTGTAGACAACCCACAAAATATTAACAAAGGGCCATTAGAAGTTGCGAGATTTCCCTCCCAACACGTAGACTTTTTACAGATTTTGAGCGGATAGTCAGAAATATAGTAAAACGTGTTATTTGACATTACAATGTACATAGCTTATGATCAATTTTTCATATATGTTGAAAATTTATTCCTTCTCCTCTCTTCTCCCATAGATTGTGTGTACTGTACAAATATTCATATATATGAATAGTTTCTATTCAAAAGTGATAGGAAATCACCAAATTTATATTTCCAGTGAAATTGACTTTTCCACAGTATAACGTGCATCATTGATTTATTAGAAAAAGTATTACGTTGGCTGGTACTGCATTCTGAAATATGACAGTCATTCCTATTGGATAATGAAATATGTTGAATTTTTGTAGGCGAGATCCTGTTGGCTGATATCATTGATAGTGATTCGTGGCGTTTGTGGCCATCTGGTGATAGGAGACTAATGAAAGATAAACAGGTGTACAGAGAACTGAAAGAAGTCACTTCTGAAGGTCTTGAAATGGTGAAGAGGAACTTTCAGTGGGTTGCTGACAGAGTTGCAGTAAGTACTAGTGATTGTTGAGAGAGTTGCAGTAAGTAGTGGGTTGCAGTAAGTAGTGGTTGCTGACAGTTGCAGCAAGTAGTGGTTGCTGAGAGAGTTGTAGTAAGTGATGCATTCCTGAGACTTGCAGCAAGTAGTGGTTGCTGTAGTATGAAGTGATGTTGCAGTAAGTACCCTGGTGGTTGTTGAGACAGTTGCTGTTCAAGTAGTGATTGCTGAGAGTTGTACTTGTAGCAAGTATTGGTGCTGAGAATTGCATTAAGTAGTGGTTGTTGAAAGAGTTGCAGTAAGAAGTGATGAAATGATAAGACTGCAATACTGTAACAATAAATAAAAAGACCTGTCAGATTAGGATTAATGGTTTAGGTGTGTAAAACAGTTTGTCTGGCAGAACTATAGGAAAAAATTGGTCCAGAACAGAAAATAATCCTATTTAATCTCTACAAATCCACTGATAAGATAAAATTAATATGAGAACCTGGGATTGAAACATTGGCCTTTAACCTTATAGTGGGGGGGGGGGGGGGGCAAGATTCTTGGAACCTTTGTAAAAGAGGGTCGTATGGTAAAATCTGCAAAGGTTCCATACCTTATGATACAAATTTGGTGCCGAACCCTGGTAGAATGTACTTACCTAAAAAAAAAAATTGGTAGGGAACCCCTGGTAAACACATGAAGAACTTTTGAAAATGTTCATTTACATAATATGCCATAGATGAAAAAATATTTGTCAGAATACCCAGCTTTCACTAACAGTCGTTGTCATGTGTTGTATCTTTAATAGCAACTGTTGCCCAAACCTCAAGCCCAAGCCGTAGTACTGATGGGATCGGCCTCAGATACAGAGCATGGTGAAAAAATTCGGGCTACATGCAAAAACTTTGGTGTGCCCTGTGAATTGAGAGTGACTTCTGCACACAAGGGACCTGATAAAACATTGAAGATCTTAGCTGAGTATGAAGGTAAGGAAGATTGTTATTACTCTTGAAGTTAAGTTTTTATGGTATTGATGCAATGAGCTCTCCTAAAAAATATTTTAAAGGGGGTGAATGGTTTAGGAGAAATTCTTGAAATTCTACGTGGGACATGAATTTACATCTTTAGAAACCAAGAAACAGAAACACATCGTTACTGTTCGTAGGTGCAATGAAAACTTTACAAGTGAGAACTGAAATATTCAGTGTGTCAAATTAGTCCAAAAAATTTGCTCTATATATATCAGCTGAAATATTTCTCCTTGTAATGATTTAAAACATTCATTCATATCACTTTCTATTTACTTTCTAGCTTTATGTGTTTAGTTCATGAATGTTTCCATGTCTATCACAGGTGAAGGTATCCCTACTGTGTTCATAGCAGTGGCAGGACGTAGCAATGGACTGGGACCGGTATTGTCTGGAAACACATGCTGGCCTGTCATCAACTGTCCACCAATCAAACCTGACTGGGGTGCTGAGGACATCTGGTCTTCACTGCGATTACCATCTGGTAAGTAAACTTTCTCAGTGTGTGTGCATTAAGGGTTTACCATGCAGTTTGGCGACCATTGGTGATGAATTTATTGGTTACATGATTCTATGGAGAAATCACAAACTCTAAGTCCAGTATATTATGCCCATATATGGTCATTGGAAATATCAATCCACTTTGTGATGCAGCCTTTAAATTGATTTTATCACAATTTTAACCACATGGCGATTAACAACATAGTCAGGTACTGAAAAATGATAATCAAAAAATTAAAAAGATTGGGGAAATGAAATACCTGCACATCTAAACTCGTACAATAAAACATGCATTATATAAATAGGATAAAGGGATGCAATCAAAGTAACAACACTAAATTCATAAGTCAATCATGCTGTTTGAAAAGATTTTTTTTCAGTTCTCATTTAAAATATTCCACATTATCAATGCACTTCAGTTTCCCGGTTAGAGAGTTCCAAAGTTTTGGCTCACAGATTCATACAAGCTTTTTATAGGGTATTTTATAAGCATTCGATGCATGTTTGCGCACCTCAGTACAACCATCATTGGATATGTTGTGATTATTTTCTTTTTCCAGGTCTTGGATGTGCCACAGTGCTGTCACCAGAAGCTGCTGGGTTAAATGCTGCCCAGATACTGTCTCTGAATGATCACATGATTTGGGCTCGTTTACGTGCCAAGCAACTCAATACATGGGTTGGTTTGGTTCTTGCAGACAAGAAAGTCAGAAATGACTAGTAAAGGTTACGTTCATTTACAAAAAAAACAATTGAACTGCCATTTAAGTTGTGTATACAGAGGCTGGGGAAGTGTTTTCTTTTTGTGTAATTTTTTACACTCAAACTAGGGTATACTTTAAAGGTGAACACACCACTTCAGGAAATAAAGGCATTGTCATTAACTATAGGTTCGGGAGAGTCATTCCATGATTTTACATCACCTGTAATTTCTTGCGATTACAGAGAAACATCAAGATAATCTTGTGCCTTGATAGGGTATCTTTGGTGTGAGACAAACTGGTGCTTTGACAAAGTGTCTAGGTTCACTAAACGAGGGGATTTCGTTGTGATTGGTGCATTGACCTGGTGTTTGGGCTTGTTAGTTAACAGATACTTGCAAACCTATTCGTGTGAGATATACCAGTTCATTCAAACCAAAACTGAAGTGGAGAGGGATTTCATGAAACCACTACAAAACTGTTACCCATGTTCTCTACTGAATAGACTTTGGCACCGTTCTCTCCCATCATATTAAATGCTCATATTGATGCATGTAGCCACCAAAACAAAACTTCAGTTGCAAAAGATCGTGGACAAATTTACAACTTATACACTGGATAGGTACAATGATTTTAATAATGACATTGTGTTCGTTTTGTGTATTTCAAGTTCCGAATACAAGTTGTGACAAGAGTACACAGAAATTGGAGGAAATACAAATCAATGCAAAATTACGGATTTATAAACTTTTTTGGTTAATGTAGGTAGTAGTTAATCTATGAATTTAAAGCTCAATGCAAGGGTGATAATATTGAAATTGTTCTCCTCTGTATGTTTTGCAAAATTTAAAAGTTAGGGGATGGCAGTTTAGTTGCGTTAAAAATAAAGAAAAATCAGGAAGCATAATATTAGGTATTGTGTGTGATCGGTCTAAAAAAAGTTGATTCAAAATGGAGGTTTATTAGGTATCTCAGTGGTGACTATAAGTCGAAGAAAAGTTGTTTTGTATTCAGTTTGGCTTATTTGTGAAGGATTATTTAAACATTGAAAATGTATCGATTGCAGCACAAGAAACGTTGAAATAAATTGTTACATTGGTGTTGTAAGTCTGTGTCGACTGATGATACTAGTTTGCATGATGAGATGAATTTGATTTGCGTGGTTAGCTTTTCTAGCACAGCGCCCTCTATGCTGTGTTTCAACAATGTTTTTCAGTACCTCAAAGATTGAATAATAAACAAGAACCCTCTTCTGCCCTACCAATGTAGTATTTACGTAAAAAGACCCCAGTATCCGTTAAGGAAAAGATCGTAGATTTATGTAGATTTATGCACGCAAACAAAATATATACCAGGGGTCTCCAACATTCTTTCCTGTCACTTGCTGACACTACTTTTTAGTCCCCGCCGGACAAAGTCCGGAACGGAGACTTATGGATTGGGTTCTGTCTGTCCGTGCGTCCGTCTGGCAGCCATTTTGTTTGCGAATTTTCCATGTCCAAAGCCATAACTCAGACATGCTTGAACAGATCTCATTCAAAGTTGGTATTAGGACAGTGTTCTATGACATACATGTGCATATTCATTGTTGTTGTGATACGATCCAATATGGCCGCCTGGCAGCCATTTTGTTTGCGATTTTTCTATGTCCAAAGCCACATGTACAACTCAGACATGCTTGAACAGATCTCATTCAAAGTTGGATTAGGACAGTGTCCTATGACATACATGTGCATATCCATTTTCGTCGTGATACGATCCCCCATACCCGACCCATCCTTTATTGTTCCATGTCCAACAAGCAGACACAACATATCTAAGTCTGTTTGATTTAGGTTCACAAGTGTTGTTGCGTGATCAGAGTAGTGATAATTCCTTAAAACCCAATCATAGTGGGGAGTATGTCATTGTCAATGACTTGTTTATATTATAGTACATGCAAAATTGAATACCCAGTATTCCATAGACCAACCTTGCCATTTTCAAAAACATTACGGCAAAACTATCCTGTAGAGCATGCAGCTAACCAATAAAATATGACCAATAATGAATAAACAGTAATCTACTGAAATAAAAGTAAACAAATGTTTTGGTTGAGAATGCAATCATTTACCGTAAAACCCTGAGAAATTATTTTTTACGAGGATTGTCAAGCTTGGGTCTCTGGTTCCAAGGCTGCCTTTTGTACAGCACTCCTAGTGGTCAACCTTTGCAATCTTTTGTCTTTCTGATAGCAGAAAGCAAAAGCCTGATCAACCAATACTTCGACTCCAATATTTCATTTATCATGTTTATTATTATCACATTTCTTGCTGTACCCTTCATAAAAGTAGCGAAAAAGCCAAAATAAAATGAAATACGTTTTGTATTTGGTTTTGGAATTACAGAAATCCAAAAACAAGTAAGCTGACAATTTTGCAAGGTACAAATGGCATTTGGAAGTAAAATTATGAAAACAGCAGACATCACTCGCGCGTGCAAACCCCCCCCCCTCCACTCACACACATACGTACGTACGTACGTACATCCTTCAATCCATCCATCCATACATACACACACACACACACACACACACCCGTCCGTCCGTCCATCCATGCATGCATGGATACATGCATGCATACATACATACATACATACATACATACATACATACATACATACATACACACACACAGACAGACATACATACATACATACATACATACATACATACATACATACACACACACACACACTCACACTGGCTTCTAGTAGGTAGAATAAGTGGTAATAAATCAACTGCAGAGGAAACTTTCATACTGACGTGTATAGGAACATGATGGAGATAAAATACTACCAAATATCCACATTTTCCTGAAGATTCTGAATGATTGAATCGCACAAAAATAAAGTTTTTAATGTGTTTTATTTCTTATTTAAGCAATTTGAATTACATATTGGTTAGACTTCAAAGTAAGTAGAAGTGTGTGTGTCCATTATTTTGACTTTCGGTTGCTTAGAAACGATGCATAAAGGCAATAGAGAGTAGAAAATCATTTTTTTTCTTCAACGGCCGCGGTGATTAATGTTCATTATTTACTTTTTTACTCGAGATAAAATTACAAATTTGTCACAATCTAGTTTTTAATTTATGCATCAAAACAGTATAATTATACGATTGTAAAAGTTTGCAAAGAGCTTGGAAGTACGGCTGGTCAGCTGTGTTTTTGTGTCTACATATTTACTTTGTGTAAATGGCACTTTATGCAAAATTATGCCAAGTACTTGCACCAAAACATGTATTTGTTGTAAATAGTACAAAAGTTTCTATTAACGCCAGGATAGCGTTATCTCGTTATCTATCTATCTATGTATGTATGTATGTATGTATGTATGTATGTATGTATGTGTGTATGTATGTGTGTATGTATGTATGTATGTATGTATGTATGTATGTATCTATCTATCTATCTATCTATCTATCTATCTATCTGTCTGTCTGTCTTGTCTATCTATCTGTATTTATGTCTGTCTGTCTGTCTGTCTGTCTGTCTATCTGTCTGCCTGCCTGCCTGTCTGTCTGTCTGTCTATGATCTAGCTACACAGCTATTAAAACACTATGCACACACACACACATATATACATGATATATACATGCATGTATATATATATGTGTGTGTGTGTGTGTGTGTGTATGCGTGTGAAAACTTTGATCATTCGTATAGCAGCATTGAAACTCGTACAGTAAAAATACATTGGTTAAGATCGATGTGACTAACTAATTTTGAATATCAAAATGCCTCTGTGCCGAACTATGACCTGTAATGGTAATTGTAATAGCAAGTCTCAATTGAAAGTTCGTGTCGTTAGATGTACATATTTTGTTGCAAGCTTCTGGTTCAGATCTAAAATTCAAATACTCTCAAGAACTGAAAGTGTACATGACGATGTTATCACACGGAAAACAATTGCAACTCTTAAAGTAACAATATTGATTCTGATGGAATACCATGTAGACTAGTGGATACATGTTGTGTGTCACATGTACTGATGATCTGTTGACGTTCACTTTAAATATCATTGATTCGTAAGAAATATACGTATCCCACGGCATCACCAGCTGTAAGTTCATTTTGATTTTGTGGGTTCCAAGCCAAAGCCCAGACACCAGCAGCGGTGTAAAATACGTGAACTTGCTCTCCGTTCTCGACATCCCAAATTCGCACGCTTTGGTCTAAGGCAGCCGAAGCAACGTACTTGTCGTCGGGAGAGAAACAAACAATACGGACTTCGGCTATGTGACCAGGCATTTCACGTACAATTTTGTGTGTTTGGGTATCCCAAATACGAACCAACAGATCATCAGAACATGTAGCCAAATTGCTACCATCATGTGAGTATGATGCACACGTTATCCATTTTGGTTGTTCAATAGTGTGAATCAGGGCCCCATCCTCGGCATTGAAGATGCGCGCTGTGTTGTCAATGGAAGATCCGATTATCTTGTCACCATTTGGTGAGAATTCGGTGTACTGACAAAATCTATCAAACCCATCCAGTTCCATTACTTTGGTTTCCTTCTCCCAGTCCCAGACTTGAACGGACTGCGTGAACTCCCCGACTGCTATGATTCTCTTGTCGTCCTTCGAGAATCTCAAGCACCACGGCAAGAATGGATCGCATCGGATCGTTGTCTTAGTTTCTCCCTTGTCTCTGGTCCAAACACGGATCGTCAAGTCATCACCACCACTGGCTACCAAGTCCCCACTGTTGGAGATTGTGCATGCACGTACACCACAGGATAGTGTACGTTTTTTATCATGGCCCTCGTAGATTATTGATGGTTTGTATGTTTCCATGTTCCACACACATACCTGAAATTAAAGTAAGATGTACGAAGGAAAGGATGAATACAAAAGCTATGAAAGTTATATAAAAGCTAAAAATGGCTGCATTTGCTTAATTAAAGGCGTCAATATCGCACATTTGTCAATGGTGAAAAACGAAGAATGCAACGGTAAAAGCATTGCGAACACAATATATATAATTTTGAACTCATCTTGCTCTTGCAATATGTCAAGTATGAAAGCGAGGAATTTCAAAGCAAATGGGCAAATCAAGGAGAAATTAAGATAACCAAACTGGTCAACAGCTGTTAACTTAGTTTCACACAGTTCAACAGTTCGGAAAAATATGTTGAGAAACGAATAAACAAATTTCCAATACTAATGGAACACTACATACCTTGAAGTCATCTGATGCAGAAGCCAGCCATTTACCATCAGGTGAGTAAGCCACACTCCAACAACGCTCCGAGTGAAAACGTAAGGTACTGAATTTTTCAGCTGCAGTGGCGTCCCATATTCGCACTGACTTATCTTGGGAGACAGAGGCGATGAGTTTGGCATCAGGTGAAAAACTGATATCCATGACCCAACCAGAATGACCACCGAGCAGAGCCAGAGTTTCTTTCTTCTCAATGTTGAACAGATGGACAGACATGTGACTTGAAGAACTGGCGATGAGTAGTTGATCGTCAGGCGAGAAGGCCACAGAAGAGGCATCATTTGGAAGACCAAATGTAACCAGGGTTTCTCCATTCTCGGTGCTGTAAATGATCACAGAGGAATCAACCGCAGCTGAGGCAACCATCTTACCGTTGTTGGAAAATCGGACACACCAAATAGCGGACTTGTAGTCGATTATCTTATGGCCTTCTAGACGATCCGAGGCTGGGAAATTGACGTTGTCTTTGATTTCGTGGCCGATGAGTTTGTGTTGGATGGACTTCTTTTTCACATCCCATAGGAATATTTCCAGGTTGTCCCCACATGAAGCGACCATGTTTTCATCTGTTGGAGACCAGTCGCAAAATACAGTATGGCCCTCGTGACCAACTAAGGCAGCCACTCGTTTGCCAGATTTCACGTCCCATATTTTGATCTGCTTATCCAGTGATGAAGAAACCAGTTGATTGCCTTTAGGTGAAAAGGAAATACAGTTGATCCATTGCTCGTGTGCATTTTCCATGACTTTTTCCAATTGGAAGTTGCCGGGATTCCACAAATGTATGCTTTTATCGCCCGAGCTTGTTGCGATGTACTCACCGGTTGGCGAGTATCTGACACACGTCACAGCACCATTATGACCTTCAAGTTGCCCTGTCAAGTCACCTGTGTGTCTGTCCCATGCTCTGACTGTTTTATCTTCAGAAGCTGAATAAATCGTGTTTCCATCTTTTGAGAAAGTGACAGAGAGCACTGTTTTCAAGTGTCCACTGAGTTGCTGCTTATAAGCTTCTGTTTCGGTCGGCTTGTTGATGTACTCAATCCATGATGCTGGTTTAGGAATGTGGTCATCATCTGTATCTTTAAATTTCTGCTTGAGTTTATTGGCTGCCTTCTCGGGTGCAGTCCCGACAGGTGAGTTTTGTGTCTGCTGATAAACTTGCAGAGCCGATTTGCTGATGATGTGTGTTTCTCGTCGAAGAAATCCCAACATCTCTTCAAGTTCTTTGACAATGACGTCATCTACAGGTTCTCCCATGTCTTTCGCTTCATGTACCTTGGCAACAGCTCTTGTGCACTCGGATAATAAATCGTATGCCATGCCGGCCATGCACTTAGCTTGGACAAACTTTAAATCACAGAGGACATCACGGAGAGTCTTGAATTCATAAGCATCAAGGAGTGCTGAAGGCAGTTGGCTTAGTTTGCGCAGGTTTAACGCCTTAGGCCCATATGCTAAAGGTTGTGCTGCAATACCACGCTCTTTACCATGATGTTGGTGAAATTCACCCGAGAAGTATTTTGCTACATTTGTGAAGTTAGCCTTCCATCGATCACCATCATTCAGATATCTCTTTTGAGCAACTTCCCAGAATTGGCGATGGTATAAGGACACTAAAATGACACCCTGTGATCCTCTCTGCACCAAAAAGCTACCCAAGTCATGTCGTAGTCTTGCTAGTAGTAATGGTGGTAATCTTCTTTGTGGTGGTTTATGCCATACTAAGACATCGTCTAGTAGTGTATCATCACAGCTAAGAATATCCATCAACTCATCAGGGTTTACGCCCTCGTTGGACGCCGCTACCAATCTCAATACCCGCTCCACCAAAAGTTTACCATGGTATCTCTCTAAAGATTCGTAGAATGCATTTATCATGCCACTGACATCAGCTTCAAGTTTGCAATCTTCAGGATTTCTATGAACAAATCATAAACAGAATTCAGGAAGAGCTAGAGAGAGCGAGAGAGAGAGAGAGAGAGAGAGAGAGAGAGAGAGAGAGAGAGAGAGAGAGAGAGAGAGAGAGAGAGAGAGAGAGACAGAGAGAGAGACAGAGAGAGACAGACAGACAGACAGACAGACAGACAGACAGACAGACTGACAGACAGACATAGAGGCAGACAGTCAGTCAGCCAGTCAGTCAGTCAGACAGACAGACAGACATAGACAGACAGACAGACAGACAGACAGACAGAAACATTTGACTGCTAGCTAAATACAATTGAGAATTCATCATGTGGATATTGTCACATGTTAAAAGACGATTGAAGGCATTTTCTTTTCACTAGTGAAGGATCATTCATCAGTCAGTCAGTCAGTCAGTCAGTCAGTCAGTCAGTGCATTTTTCTTTTTACATTGTAAATGACCAATATATCAATTCAATTATGTCTAAAACGTGTCTATGAAACAACAATTTATTTTCGCCTCGACATACACCAAGTCACTGCAAGTATGAATGACTTTCCCCATTGTTATCCATGGTTTGACTAACCCATTGTTTTAATTAGTAAGTACAAATATGTAAAATTCTGGTAACTCACGCCTCCCAAAGTGCATAGGCATTATGCAAATTACATAAGCATAAGTATAGTCTCAAAAAGCATACTTTAAACTCACAGTCAATAAGAACTTACTTATAAGAAGGCCAATCTCGACATTGCTGGAACGCCAATTCCATGTAGAGTGGTAATGAACATTCTTTGAACGCTTTCGTCACCACATCTCGTTGTTTTGAAGTCAGAGTACGACCTATCGCTTTCAATCGGGCATCCAAAATTACAGGACCATCCTCGGGTTTCAGGCGTTTTATCTGTCAAAAATAAATATGAACGTTTTTAAATTTGAGTCACCAGAAGCATAACTTTCAATTTCAAATTCAATTGAAGTCGATATATGCAAGCTTGCAGTGGAAAATATTTTGATCCTTGCAAGTGAAAGAATAAAGGGAGAGCCAAGTAATTATCAGAAAACCATTTGCATTGACTTTTTTTCAATACGAATTTATTGATGATGATGATGATGATGATGATGATGATGATGATGATGATGATGATGATGATGATGATGATGATGATGATTGAAGGAGAAATGGACTGATCATGAGGTTGCTGATGTTGGTGATTAACTTACCTCAATAAAGTGTGTCTTTGGGAGTCCGAAGGTCCGAAGTCTATCCAAACATCCACCTGCTTTTGGCAAGGTAGTAACAATGAAACGTACGTAGTTAGGTATACGTTTTGGCATCCATTCTAAGAAGCGTCGTGCCCCGTTCTCATCTGATAGCTGGTCCAGCGAATCAATCAAAATGAAAAGCGGTAATTCTTGACTTGCTTTGCCTAGAATTTTCTGAAATTCTTCCACCAATGCCGAATAAGTTTCGGGGATAGAGTCTTCATCAACACCGTAGATACGAGCAATTTGTCTGCAGAGACTGAGGAGTAGTCCCCGACCGCTGGATGAATCTGCCGTTGTGCCACAGAAGCGATAAATAATCGCCAAATCGGAACCATGATAGTGACTCTGGACATCGAGTACTACCTTGGCAACAAGTGATGTCTTGCCAACACCAGATTCACCATGGATGACCAGTGGCATCATTGGATCTTCACCATCAATGTGTTTATGAATAGCAGTCAGGACATCATCTCTCCCGGTAAAGGTGGTTGTATGTTCTCGGCAAAATAACGCATGGCGTGTGATCTCTTCTTCCAGGATGTCTATAGGTCCCAGCTCACGAAGAACGCCATTGAAATTCTCTGTCAGGACAGATTTGACTTTAGCACACATTGCTGTAAAATCAATACAAGACATGTCGCATTATTTCATATTTTATTTCAAGTTTGGACATACGGTTGCAAGGTTTGACACACCAAATAAGCATGATAGATCCCCTGAAATGATAGTTGTTTGTGTCAAATTTTCATCAAAGACAAATAAACTTTTACTTCTGTGACATTCATCCATAGGCAATAGAAAGGCCAGATCATCTAGCAAACTCGGGTGACTTTACCGATTGTGAGGTGAAAAGACAAGTTTAACATTATAGGACATTATAGTCATAAAAATACCATCCTATGATCACATTAAGGACAACTTGTAGGTAAAATGTCCTCGGACCAAAAAATAACTAGCAGACATTTCGAGATTAACTCTTGAAAGAGCGTGAATCCGCCATTTTTCAGAATCATGTGGGGGTAGATATTAAATTTCAAACATAATTTAATACACTACGACTCTGTAATCCAGGCTTCGGTTTACTAAGATAGACACAAATTAATCGTTGTTCGATGTAGTAGATTACACAAAAGGTGTACTGCTGGGCAATTCTAATCACCCTATGGATCAACATAGTGTAAACATTGGTTCCAAAGTTCCAAACCACTACACTACACGTTCATGGAACCATAGACAGCTCCACTATCTATGATGGAAGTAGAATCGTCCTACTCAGGATATAATCACGGACTCGAAGTGGGTTAAACCATAGACAGTGGAGGGGAGACTGTCTATGTTTAAACCAACGTCTATCCAATGTCTTTCAATATTTATCAACATTAATTTTACAACAATATTTTTAGTTTGTGCCTATCTTAGTAAACCGAGTCGTATTAAGAAGACACTTCAGAATGATAAAAACGGTCTAGTAACGTTTCCTACCTTTTAGGTAGTCGCCATGGAAATCCATCGAGATCCCCTCTTGATGCCATTTCAGATCGTGAAATAGGAAGAATCTGTCCGTTCCAAGCTTTTCAGATAGTTCTTCTTCTTTCAACTTTTTCATGAGTTCGACACTTTCTCCGTCAACCTCACTCCCCTAGAGACAAGACATTACAAATTTGAAATTTGTTTCGTGTTCTTGAAAATATCGGAAAATTTTATCTGTAAAAGACCAAAGTAAACTCAATTCGTCATCACCAATGGATACTTGCATTTAGTTAGTTCTTACAAATCTCAGTTTGTAGTTACTTCTTACAAATCTCATTAACTGATAAATCGAAAAGCCAACACTTCATAGAAGTTTGTGACTCACGATTAGTATCACACCGTGATACCTACCTGCGAGCGCGCACGCACGCATGCACACACGCACGCACGAACACACACACACACACACATACATACATACATACATACATACATACATACATACATACATACATACATACATACATACATGAAAACGCACAATACTTAACAGGTATTGATAATAAAGACTGTCTTGTGCACGTGCACTATAAAGTTGTGGATTCAAGATCTCTCAATCAATTCTTTTCGACTTTGAATAACCATTCATAAAAGTAGTACCCACTTTGAAATTGATGTACAGCCTTGCACTGTCAGCTTGCAGGTCGATTTCACCAAATCTTCTATCGATAACCATGGCTCTGTGTGGTGCCTCCGGGTCATCGATAATTCCCAGCTCCACTTCACGTTCCGTCACCGAGGCCATATATTTTCGCTTTTCCTTTTCGCAAAGCTCAATCTGTTCGATCGCCTCGTTCAGGATTGTTGAAATTTTCCTTTCCGTCTTTGTCCACTGTTCCCAAGCCTTGTCACTAACGTCTTTGGTGGGAGAGTCGACATTGAATTGTTGGCTGATAGGCTGCAGTAAGTAGCAAGGTGGCAGCGCATTGTCGTCCCGACGATACCACTGAATCACCAACTCGCGATCAGGTTCGCTAAGTGTTGCGAGGATCTTTTCAAACTCTTCGGAAGGAACGCTTGGTGGTAGCGGTTTCCAACCATATTTATCACCAAGAATGGCGATGAAAGCAATTCCTAGTGATGTTTCTTGGCAACGCTTGATTTCTTCCAGACAAATCGCCAAAGTGCGATGGTCCGAAACAGACTCTTGCCGGACACCTGTTGATGGTAGTACAAAAAATCAACTTAATAATACAAGCAATCTTACAGTCCGAATTCGGGATAGGAGTACAGTGGAATACAGTTGTTTGGCACAGCTATACAACAACAACAAAAAAAAAATAGGCGGCCATATTACATTATAATATTTGGACATGATTTTGACCTTTTTTGGGGGGAAAATTATTTGGTCACTATTTTCCTGGATTGTAACAGAGAATGGATGAATGAGTTTTCTTGAACAAAGTAACAGAAAAGTTTAAACAGTATATTTTCGAGGTGCATTCTACGTTAAAATGTCGACTTACCCCATCTTAAATCAACAACTTCAAACGAAACTCCTCGCTCCCGACACATACGTCGAATAGGTTCGAATACCTCTTGTGTCATCATATTACGATCCAGGGTTGTGTCAGTGAAAGTGGAACTCAGGAAGATCCGTATGGTTTTATGGATCAGTTTAGGATCCATGACATATGGCACCATGCTAGCCAAGCTAGCTCGGTCATCCAGGTTCCTAATGTGAAATAAAATAAATCACAAAAGTCATCAATCACAAAAAATATCAAAATTATATAGCAAAACATCCTGTTACAGGTCAAGGGTTATACACCCCTTATTTCAAGTAAACTAGTCACATAAATCTAGCACGAACACACATGTAAGATCAAATTGATTAATGAGACAGAGCAATGGTCGGGTCATGTTTTTCTAACTTATCAAGTAGAGGTCACAGGTTATGAATTGTACCTCAATGATTTCAACAGCTGTTTTAATTAAGAACTTTCGAGAATGACTATACATGAATGATGTTTCAACTGTTTATTTCTGTATCTAATTAACTGTATTAATGAAAGTTCCTAAATTAGGTAAAGAAATGAATGTTTGTTGTGAAGAGTTTGTTTGTTAGCCATATTTGTATTACGGAATGAACATTAATTTAAATAAAATGTTGGCGGTGTATACGACTGGATGACCGTCAAAAATTACTTATCCCATACTAAGGCGAACATCCGATCACGAGGTCGTACTAGGAAAACACATACGGTTGGGGACTTTTCAGCCACTTCCAGACGGCACTACTTTGCATAATTTTGACATAACAGACAGATATTTACATAATAAGGCACATCCCTCTACGGAACGGGCAGACGCCAATTCATTATTTGACTTCACTGGACAGTGCTCTGATTTAACAGATAGCCAAATTATTGACTTACAGAAGTATTATGGAGAAATAAACAGGCATTGAAAAATCTAATACTTTTAGGTTATTGTGATATTATCAGGCATAGACTTGAATTCAAATGCGTATATAATTCCGAAGGCACCTTATTGTGGTATAGCAATTCGCCACACCATAAACGTCTTCGTGAAAGGGTCATGACAAAGAACCACCTGTTTGATCACAGATGTTTGCCAAATTAGCATATCACGTGGTTTGGATTTGTTTACATTTGAATATCATAATACATTACCTTATTTGTCAAGAGCAATTTTGAATATATAATTGACACTTTTCTCATTTATCACTCCTGTCAGTTAAAAATGATACTATCTCATTGCCTCGAGCCCTGTCGCTGCCTGCTGTTTGTTTTTGAGTGCTAATGTCCTTGGGCAAGATTTGAACCACGACTGTGCCTCAGTCAACCCAGCTGTATTATTGGGGACCTGGTAGGATGTAGGTTGCAATGTAAAGGTGTAATCATATGCACTTAAATGGCTGCAATGGATTGTATGCTCCCCGGGGAGTTGAAGAAGACTAAAGGGCCGTTGTGCCATTCTGATCCGAGACAGGGGTAATAATTGTAAAGCGCTTTGAGCACGGCGTGGGAAAGCGCTATATAAGAACCCAACATTATTATTATTATTATCAAAATTATTATCATTATATAAGATTTATTTGATTATTATTTGGTAAGGACAGTACTGTTGTTGACTGTATAATTAGTAAACCGTTTTATTTGTCACCAGTTCCCCTAGGTATAAGTCTTGACAATAACTGACAGTGACCCTTTGGTAGAATCAATAATAGATAAAGTTTATAGATTTCAGTAAATCTATTTGATGAACTTATTCTAGAGTCTATCTCACTCCAGTTGACGAGTCTAATATGAAAACATACATGTTTATTATACATGGTTTTACATGGTATTCGACTCCAAGTTGACTAACTCTGATATTATCATGTTTACAAAGTAAGTTGGATTTTATCATCAATGCATTGAATATCGTATTCTATAATTATGTTGATTAAGACATGGTGGAGAAATGCGTTAGGATTGGGAACTGTATCCCTAGGTGACAAGGTCTAACAGCCATAACGATGCCGGGACGTAGCAATGACAGTTCAATTGACTCACGTACAGATCTTAGAGCATAAACAGTAACAGAATGTACACTACTACAAAAGGTATAACACATACTCTATTCCCATAAAATGCTGTCAGTATGAAACAGTTATCCTGCATATTTCTTTTTTCAATTTTTAATAGGGCTTTCCATATGGACTCTGTATGTGAGTATGTGTTTAAACTTTAACAGATTCTACCAACTTTCATTGGCTGCTGACCATAGAATTTTTTTGAACTTTAACTGCCATTACTTCACATCACATGGTAGACAGATATTCAAGCACGTACACACAACTGACACTGTATGTAAGATATACGTCATTTCCGTTTGACCCCTTGTAGATCCTTGTATAATTGACAACTACAAATGTATGTTGGTTTCATTACACTTCCAAGTATTATCAGTGTGTGCAGTAGAATATAGTGAGGAAATGACATCACCAGTAGTTAACGGTTTTAGCTGCAAATTCGAGAGTATTGCGTCTATTTTAGTGACTCTGCCATACCGAATTCTTTGGATTCTCATGACATTCTCCCCTTGTATTGCCAATCCACGCTACTCGTTCATTGAATGATGGAGGCGGGCGGGGGTGGGGGAGTTGGTTGTAGACATTACAGTAGGGCGGAGGGATTATAGACATAAGCAGATGGTCGTTTGGGGGAGAGGGGGTGTTGTTGATTACAATTACAAAGATAATTAGCGTATATTGTGAATGAGACATTACATAGATAACCATTCCCCATTTATGCTTACGCTTTATTACCGGTAAGGCTATCAATTTGCAAATTACACAGAATATAATTTCATCTTTTTTGTTTTTTTCTACTTAAATGGTCGTTTGTACGTTTGTAAGATTTTTAACATACGAACTTCTTTTACACCTACAATGTATTGTACACATAAAATAGTACCTTTCAGAGCTCTTACGCATTTACACAGTCGAAGAAAACAAATCCGTGATTATGAAGAATTGTGGAGTACATCAAATTATTCACTTTTACTGTCTTTTATTTTTAAAGTTTTACAGCATATTAAATAAAAGGAGGATTATATAAAACGAAACGTAGGGTGTTTTTTAAATATTAATTACGGGTTACGAAATACCCGTCGCCCACCCTCAAGACATGCAGAGTTTACATGTTACTGTAGCAGGATAAATTATACAGCCAGTGAGACAGGCAATATTTACAAGCGGGACTTGTTATGAACAGAAAATATTAAATTTAAAAAAAAAGGATTAATAACACTTGTCACAGGATGTTGGAACTACAGAGACTTGAACAATTTTATCCTGTGCCAAATGGTGTTGGTCAAATTCATTTTATATACGTTCCGCTCGTAACAAGTCCCCCCCCCTGTAAATGCGTGCTTGTCTCTGGTTGTATGAATCGCTCCCAGGTTCCCATAAACGTACAGCTCACATCGCGCATAAAATGAGTCATGACATAATATTTCCCGTGACTAGACGCTACGTCATATAAATGACGCATAATTTGTATACTTTGGACAATTATGTCTTTAGATTTCAAAGAATTCATGTATTCTTAAAGCTGCACACAGAATTTAATATCAATATTGTTTTTTATACACCTGGTTTATATCATTATATATCATAATTCGTTTGATTGTAATTATCAAACCTTCACCGAAAACAATGACATTTGCACTCGTATCCGTGTTTTGTTTTCGTTTCGTTTTGTTTTGTTTTTAATTTCACAATCCTGTATTACAACCCGGGTTATTCTACCCCGTTGACATAAATTTATAATATTCGCCATATGCGTGAACACGGTGTCTTCTAGTCCTGCTTGCAGACGGTGCACGGGTCTAGATTACTGACATGACCCCCGACTTACTCCGTATGGAAGCAGAACTAGGTGTATTCCAATCTGGAACATATAACGGGTCACGTGTCGCTATTAACGATAAGATATGTCAGTTGGAGGCGTATACCTGGAAAATACCCAAGCACAATGTTACCTTACTCATCAGTTCCAAGTCTATACTCACGTGCTCATAGAGTGTTTAGATTGCATCATGTTACTTCGGTAGACAGATATTCAAACACGTACACACAACTGACACTGTTTAAGATATACGTCATTTCCTTTTGACCTCTTGCAGATCCTTGTACAAATGACAACTACAAATCTCTGAAATGTATATTGGTTTCGTTTTCAGTATCTTTCTCTTTACAGTTCCAAGTATTGTCAGTGTGTACGTGCAGGAGAAAGTGGTCAGGTCAGGAAATCACATCATCGTTCCAAGTATTGTCAGTGTGTACGTGCAGTAGAAAGTAGTGGGGAAATCACATCATCAGTAGCTATAGTATGTGCTGCAAATTCCGTCATGAGTATATCGTCTGTTTTAGTGACGCCATACTGAATTCCCTGGATTCTCATGACACTCTCTCTCTTTTCTCGCTGTCCGTTCATTAAATGATGGGGGCGGCGGGGGTAGGGGAGTTGGTTGCAATTTAAGGTGGACGTAGACAACAAAGAAGGGAGGAAGGATGACTACGAAGATAATTAGTGTACATTATGAATTACACATTATATCGATAACCATTCCCCATTTATGCTTACACACTTTATGCTCGGCAAGGCGTAGTCGCAAACCACAGCCTCTTTTACGGCACCGTCCAAAACAGGCGATATTTCGTTATTTCGCAGTGTCGCGGAACAAATAACAACTCTGGTCTGCGAGAATGCGGCAAGGTTATCAATTTGCAACTTACACAGAATATACAATGTAATTTCATCTTTTTAACTAAAAGTATAAAACGCGCGCGGTTTTAACCCATGGTTATTTCCATATGTGACCATTTCGGGAGGGGGGGGGGGTAGTGTTTGGTTGTTCGTTGGTTTGTTGTCGTTTACTCATGTATGTATCTACTCATTTGTCAGTTTATTTTGTTTGTTTGTTTGTGTGTTTGTTTGTTTGTTTACTTGTTTGTTTGTTCGTTTACTTGTTTGTTTGTTTTTGTTTGCTTGTTTTCCTTGTTTTCCTTGTATGTTTGTTTTGTTTTGTTTGTAAACAGAACTAAATGAGCCTGAGCACCCTGTGGTTTGATATGAACAGTTTTACTATACTGTGCCAAGAGTTATAAGTCCAACTCATTTACATTACACCCTGTCCCTTCCCAAGTCACACGTTCCCCTTGCTTGTAAATGCTTGCTTGTCTCTGGTTGTATGAATAGCTCCCAAGCTCCCATAAATTACCGAAACGTTAATGTATAACTCGCATCGCACATGAAATGAGTCATAACATTTCCTGCGACATGCGACAAGACGCTACGTCATAAATTTGCATATTGTGGACAATTATGTCTCTTTGGATTTCAAAGAATTCATGTATTCTTAAAGCTGCACATAGAAAAAATATGTTTTAATTATAATATCAATATTGCTTTTTATACACCTGGTTTATATCATTATATATCATAATTCGTTTATTATCACATTCACAGAGCACAAAAGAAACTTGCATCTTGCCTGTGTTGTGTGTTTGTTTTTTTGTTTTGTTTTTGTTTTTTACAGCCCTGTATAATAACCCGTGATTTTCTATCCCGTTGAAATAATATTCGCCATATACATGAATACTGTGTATTCCAATCACGAGCCTCTAAGTTGAAAACTGTTAAGTTGGAGTCGTAGACACATTTTCAATTTTTATTATATTAGTCTGAAACCAATTCAATTTTAACTATACATGTACACTATTTTCCAAAACCCCTGGTCGCGTTTCCGTTAACGAAAACCCCACGGAAAAACTAGCTTTGTTGCGACCATCTGCCATCAACCACGGCCTGTTTTACGGCAACGTTCTTAACGAGCCTCCCACTGGTTTTATTTTTTAGAAATGATAACTCCGTCTGGCTTGCGAGAATTCCATTTGCCAGAAAATTACACCCCGCGTCTTCATTTGAGTGTCTGATGTACAGAAAAAAAATATGTCAGTGAAACTCAATGTTATACTAGAAAAAACACATTATTTTACCAACCTTCGTTTCTCATCAAGTCTGAAAGGCAAAAGTACGGGTTTATATATTTCTTCCTCGCTGCTGTCCTCACGACAATCAGAACATTTACACATAGGTAACGAAAGACAGCAGAGCTTGTACCAGCGATGTGAAGCCATTGTGTCTTCTGCTCAATGTCCCACTTTCATTTTTACGTATATACTGAACTGATCTATGAATACTAATGATGACGTACAGACTTGGCACATAGATCGTTCTGCATGAAATCAACGGCGAGTTTCTAAATTTGAATAACTGCTCTGTTTCTATGGAAATAACGTCGGTTTAGCAGAAAAAAAATGCATACTTTCACTTTTTGTTTGTTTGACCTCATTTTTCACAATTGAACAAAGACGATATATTATTACAATCAAAGCATGTCCATTTGAAAGATATTAGCTTGGCTGAACGCGTAGATATCAATATCAGTTTCTACAACTTACATCTATACCTCAAAGTACATACATGTATTTCAATAAACAGCTTCCCGTTAAGATAGACAGATGGGATTTCCGACTCTACTCTCAGACATGGCGATGTATGGTTGTAAGTATACAATATACATTGTAAGTGTACTTATAAGTAAGCAAACATGTCTGTTGCGGCTGAGTGGAGCGGTCACATGCACTTTGATTCGGCTAGGATGGAGGGGGTGTAATGGGGTGGGTGTGGTGGGAAAGAGCACAATAGGTTGGCCCCCAACACTAGTTTTACTGTATGACCCGAACTGCACATAAAATATTCTGATATGATTATTCAAATAGAAAACGGGCCTCTAAGTTTCCGAGGGATACGCTTTTTAACACACTGTTCTTATATATGTAATTAATAATCTAATTAATAAGACAGCTCTGTCAAATGAACAATCATCCAGACATTGCAGAAATGAGGATTTTATCAAATATGTGGTTAAAAGGTTGAAGAGTTTTTATGACAGTAAAGTACTTTTACTGGCTAATTGACAAGAAAAGAGGAGAACTCGGAAATGGGGACGCGTGCCAGTCTATAGTGGAGTTCCAGGTAGCCTATCTACGGTGCTTATGTTTGATCTATAACTCCGATATCTCTGAAAGTACAAGATCTAGAACTCTCAGAGATACTTATCAGCGCTGCAGACGGTATGGACTAGGGATTATTTTTGCACTGATAGATCGCATTTACATGTAATGTCATCGCATAGTTTTCTCGGTCGTCAGTCAACCGATTAGAGCCATGTTTAAACTATTTGACTAGTAGCTCAATTTTAGAAGTGAATTTAATCTATTTTAGACAAGGGACGACATTGATAAATATTGAAACATTGGTCTATGACATTATTTATAAACAGTAGTGTAACATCATGGTACTTTGTAGTAAACAATGATGTAGGCTGTCACTCTGTACAGGGGCAGAGTGTGAAAGGTTACTCTCTACTACTATGTGATTCGATTAAGATGTGGAGGTCGAGATCTCCTTCTTCCATGGTAGAGTGTTGGAGGTTACTATCGACCATGGTCGGATATGCGAGCTGTGTGTGGGGTTGGGGGGGGGGGGGGTATTGCATGCGAAGTTGTAGTCTTCGTCTAGTCTAGTCTAGTCTAGTCTACTCATGGATGTATTATCCCCTAATAGTAATACATCCATGCTCTAGCTAAGTTTAGTCTAGTGCTTGCAGCGTTTTCTGCTGCACTTTCACTCGCTACGTTCGTGAAAGTACGACCGCAGAGAACACTGCACCACAACTCGCATGACAATAGTAATTTAAAGTACTTGTTGTATTAAATTACAATTCTCGGCTCGATCGATAACGAAATCCAATACACATGTACACATACTGTCCACCATGTTATCAGTGGCCATTTCAATCAACACGTTTCTAGTTTCAGCATACTTTACAGTTCCTGCAACAATTTCCTTTATACAAACGGCGAAAATAAAGTATAATTCCGTCAGTGAAAGTAGAGCTGTGTGTCATTAGATCACGTCTCTCTATAAATTGCTATTATCAGTACACGTTGCATATTGACTTGGTCAATCTTTTTACTGTGAAACCGTTCAATATGGCCAATCTAACAGAATTGGCTACTTTTACAAGTACCCGTGGAAAGCACCGCTATCATGGTGTTGACGTCAATAAACTAATCGAAAAGTAAGGAAGGTTTTCAAGGCGAGAAATGCAAAACATACGTCATCAGATCGCGTTGCTAAGAATAACACTTCCATTATTGTATGTTACAGAAGAGACAAGTAGCATTGTGGTTACAGATAAATGCATACTATTCTGTTAATCTGATAACCTGCGAATAAGTTGCGTTATGTTGTCGTTCGCAATACCCTCTAATCGGCTAGCTTTGCTAATAAAAATCAAATGCATCCAGCGTACGTAGATACACACAGTGACATTCCAACGACAACGTCACGCCACCGTGTTTACGTACTACAAGAAAAGTAAGGTCTTTTGATTGTATCGATTTTTACCTGCTACTGTATTTAATAATTTATGCTTTCTAGGTCTTGTAAGACAATTCTCTGATGGTTCATGTAAGAGATATTCACAATTTTTTCCAAAATCGTTGCAAAAAACCCACCTTATTTTGTCCGTCATTCTGAAGACAGATCTGCTCGCCGTAGAATCAGAACTGCAAGACGCACCCATCCCCTATTGCGACTTACACGGGCATCCTACGATACCGTCCAGTAGCTGAATGGACATGTATCCGTCTGTGTATACACATTCATGGCATTCTACTTGACAGCTCTTATTGCTAGGCGACCACAGACCACTTTCTTTTTTATTTGTATCACCTCCGGGTACAGTACAGCATTCTGTTCTCAGAGAAAAGAATGGCACGGTGCAATGTAAGCCTACACCTCCCTATACTTGTATTTGGAACAATAGTCCGGACTGACGACAGGGTCGCAAGAATATTTTATTCTGGAAGTTTAGGACAAACTGCACTATGCAAGGCTATATTTTGCTAAGACAATAAAAAATCGTTTCTCCCCCCCCCTTCCGAAACAACTAACTTAATTAATAATATTATGAATTTCAAAAATGTCTCCTTTTAGTTTATGAATGATATCGTATTTCATAAATTTGTGATTAATTACGAGTATTTGGGCAGGTTTACCGTTTATTAATATTATTCAAGAAGGGGTATATCTTAGAAAGTCTTTCATAATATGTTTTCATCTATGTAGGTAGTAATTTATTCAAAGTGGCGTCTCAGAGTGGTAATTATTAAAGATTAAAATTTATAATGAAGATGAAATATCCAGAAAGGAATGGTTGCATCAACGCTGAAGAACAAGTCATAAGCACTTTAATTTTTATTTGGGAATCTGCAAGATAACGAAAAACATACAAACGTTGATGATCTGTGCCCCCCCCCCCCGAGAGTTCACTTCAGGATATATGGTCTGCAATATTTGTGGTTGCTGTAAAATTAGGGGTTTTTTTTTGGAATTTTTCTTTACACGGACAGCTTGTACGGTCGTCTGCTTCTGGTGTTTTCAACAAAATGGAAGATCCTCGTCGCAAGCTTTTTGTACAGCTGTACACTACTTGTGTAGTTTGTATGTCAATGAGCGATCTCACTTTCGGGGACAACTTGAAAAGCATTACACTGCTGGGCTGTGTATTAACACTGGTAAACATTGAACACAAAGCTACGGAGAAGTGTACACACACCTAGTTATTTCTACTACGTGCTATTATCACCAATTCACTGAAGAATGTCTAGTATTGTCAAAACCATAATATTGAAGTACATGTACGTGGTATTATCTTGTGATGTACTCTTGATTTTTTTGTCATGGTGCTGGCCATTTGACCCAACGTGCATATACTGGCAACCACACACACACACACACACACACACACACATATGCACAAACTGTAGATGAACATCTTGAACGGATGCACCAGACCATTATAACTTTGGGCCATCCCACAGAACTATTCATCGTAGTAAACCAAACGTCATATATGTAATTCATGTAAAAGATGACATTTATTTCCGAAACATAATGAAGTTGACATGGGGTGTACAGCAAAAAATTGTTATAATGCTGAAATAATTCAACTGAAAATAACTCCATCTAAAGCACCAAATTTGAGAGAAAAAATACGTAAATTATTACATCTCATCAGAAAGTTATTTGCAAATCATTGCAAACATAAATCTGAGCAAAGTTTGAAATATATGAATCATTTTAGTGTTATTGCTGTAGTTAACAGAATCATACTTTCATGCAGCTATCATTCCATATTTAAAGATGATTTTCTTCATTCCCTGTTTTAATGGAAGTAGATAAACAGTACACATACGGAAGGTATAAACAAGTATTCTTGGATGTCATGTCCAACATACTCATCATTACTAAGTTGTTACCAGCTTCAGTATTTGCATGTCTGTGAATCCGTTTTTTGGGATATTCCCTACTTTATTCTATGGATACATATACAGATAGAGATAGAATGCTTATGAAAAATCTCAATATCTCTCTCTTCTATTCATACATTGGACGTGTACAACATTCACTCCAACAAATGAAATTTCACAACTTCTCAAATGGAGAATGGAATTATTAGCCTTACTGTACTGGAAAGAGGTGTTTGGCATCTTAGCAAGATCCCAAATCTGTGTAAATTCTTTATCCAATAAACAGATGCCTACACTGCAACAGAAAGTTTGGATCCAATTTTCAACAGAGGGAAGATGATTACTGGGAGTAAATGAATCCAAAGGTTTACAACTTGTATACACTGACAAAGGTGAAAGGTTGGTTTTTATATATAATTGATTCCCTAAAAGACAGATTGCCTGTATAAGTTTATGAACAGCAATCTGTGAAAGACCTAATCAGTTACGCTGAAGTTACTACTGTGGTGACCGAGCTTTTAGCTTACTAAGATAGACACAAACTAAAACTACTGTTGTTCAATGTGGTAGATCACACAAGTACAGTGGGTGATAGCAGCACCTCTTTTGTGGTGCAAATATAATGACCTTGTAATCATGATAGGGCAAACACTGGAAGCTTCCCAAATTTACACTGCAGAATCATGAAAGTCATTAGAAATGTCGCCCTCCTGTGAAAACAATTAAACTATTGGTCCACTGAGTAGCTTATTACAACAATGTCACAACAATATTTTAGGTTGTGTCAATTTTAGTTAGCTGACAGCTTGGTTTCCACTGTTGTATGAGAATTATTTGCTAACATTGAGACAACTCTAGTGAAACAACGGAAATATATATAGTAAGAACTCTCCAAGGCAATACATGTACACATTAAACTATATATATTCATACACATCACAGTAAATATGTTTACCAGGAGTAGCAAAGTTTCAATCTCTTTGTCATGCACGAAAGCTAGCATCTTTTTTTTTCTGTATTTGAGCCTAGTATCTGACACATAGCCAACAGTAACAGTTGCTGTGTGCTTCAAACAAGTGTTTATTACATAATCACTTTTTACTACATAATTACACTACACATTTGCAACTACAAGAAATGCTCAATATATTATAGAATTCTGATTTGAAGCCTATCTTTTTGGAGTCAATGTCTCAGCGATTTATGTTTACTTTGTGAAATTCTAAATCACATCAAACTTCATCAATCATGCAATTTGTACACAAATATCTCATACAAATCAATCTGGCAATAAAATAAAAATAAAGGAAACCCCAATGTAAACATTTTCAAAACGAAACATTTGCCCCAAAACTAATCACCCCCTGAAGCCCTCTAGGCTACAATACATAAATTGTAAATATTAGAAATCAATAAAAACTTAGAGAGTGATAAAAGAAAATGAAAGGTCAAAACAAAATGAAAAGTCTAAATAACAATATAGTCCGACTGTCCAGTGAAATGAAGACATGTGACATGATTCTGTACAAGTACTATGAAATAAAACAATGGCAGATCAAATAACAACCTGGCTACGCAGGCTAAACAATGTACTGATATGTAAATACTGACTTAAGTGGACATACTAAAACATGTCAAATATGCAAATAGGTACCCAACAACCTAGGGGAGTAAAACATGTCAAATATGCAAATAGGCATCTGACAACCTAGGAGAGTAGAGTAAAACTTGTCAAATATGCAAATAGGTACCCAACAACCTAGGGGAGTAAAACATGTCAAATATGCAAATAGGCATCTGACAACCTATGGGAATGGAGTAAAACTTGTCAAATATGCAAATAGGTACCTGACAACCTAGTGGAGTAAAACATGTCAAATATGCAAATAGGTACTTGACAACCCAAGTGAGTGGAGTAAAATACGTCAAATATGCAAATAGGTACCTGACAAGCTAAGAGAGTGGAGTAAAACATGTCAAATATGCAAATAGGTACCTGGCAACCTAAGTGAGTGGAGTAAAACATGTCATATATGCAAATAGGTACCTGACAACCTAAGTGAGTGGAGTAAAACATGTCAAATATGCAAATAGGTACCTGGCAACCTAAGAGAGTGGAGTAAAACATGTCAAATATGCAAATAGGTACCTGACAACCTAAGTGAGTGGAGTAAAACATGTCAAATATGCAAATAGGTATCTGACAACCTAAGTGAGTGAATTAATACATGCCAAATATGCAAATAGCTACCTAAACAATAATTGAGTATAAATTATTATGTCAAATATGCAAATAGCTACCTGAACCATAAGTGGGCGAATTAATACATGCCAAATATGCAAATAGCTACCTGAACCATAAGTGAGTAAATTAATATATCAAATATGCAAACAGCTACCTGGACCTCTTCGTGAGTGAATTAAAAAATACCAAATTTGCAAGTAGCTACCTGAACACCTAAGTGAGTTGAATTTGAAAATAACATTTTGGATAAGCACATAGATGTGCCATAGGATTTTTAAATGTGAATACATGTATTTATATTTGTAACCCTACAAAGTGAGTAAGTTTAATAAAAGATGAGCAAACATACGGTACCAGTATTAAGTAAATCAACACACTAACTGGTAGAATGCAATGTTAATGTTTAAAGATTAAATCTGGTACACAGACATGCAAAAAGTATCTTATTACACAAACTGGAAAGAGTAGGTGTGTAGATATGCAAATAGTAACCTCACCCCTTAAGTGGCCTGACAAAAGCAAGTATACAGATATGCAAAATATATGTGGCACCTTATGTAAGTTGTATAAAGCAAGTTTAGATATGCAAACAGAATATAGACTGCCTATAAACCAAGGCATAGTATTATGATAATGAAATAGAGAGACATATTAACTTTCCTGGCCGACATATGCACACATATGGTTCTTGTTAGGCCTGTTAAGTTTGACCTACTGTGGTGTGATTGCAGAAAGTCACCAAATACAACAATTCAAATTGTATTTTATTGGTGTCTGTTAATTCCTTGAATGGCTATTTGTTATTTCATTACTGGCACAAAGTTGACTATGAATAAATATATTTTGGCTGAAAAATCCTACTATCCAACAACTACCTTACTCATATTACCCCAACTGAGTATTTCTGGACAGTTTGTCTTTCCCTTAAAACAATCATTGAAGATGACATCAAAATTCATCAGAAAGTTACTCAGGGAGATAAATTTCAACAGAGGTAACATGTTTTGGCAAAACTGTGGTGGGAATAGAAACATGTTAAACTCTTCATTTATTGATAATACTGTACAACATACATATTAAATTACTAACTGTGGTGTTTTCTAAAACATAAATGTTCTGTCTAATGTCAGTCAGAAACTTCTGGTCATTCTGATTAATAAAATACAGTTAAACATATATCAAACTATATAACTTCTCTTGCTTTTTTTTTTTTTACACAAACTACTATCCAGTGTGTTTTCCACTAATTAAAATTATAGGAAGGTGTGAATATATGATGACAGCAGACTAAGTCACAACACAGGCAAAGCAAGTAGCTTTTTGAGTATAAGGTATTACAACACATATGGGGTATATACCTCAGAAGGTATCACCATAAGAAATTCAGAATGATGGCAATCCCGGACAGATAAACAATCTGTACTCAAATGTTTCACTTTAGGGCTTCACTGTGTTTGCGAGTAATACTCCTTTTCAGCTCAATGTTTGGACAGTGTTTCCTTCATAACATGAAAATTACTGAAGCTGTAACAGAGGGATAAACATTATACCTGGCCATCACAATGAATTGATAAATGACTGCAGCAGCTAACAGGTACAGACTATTAAATCGAAGGGTGTGTGTCTGGCTTTGTAGTCAGGTGTTGTTTTTTCTTTTTTTTTTCAATTTAAATTGTTATTTCTGATATTAAAGATTTTAATTTGCTGTTTATTCTTGACTACATAGCTACTCATATGCCAACCAATCAATTCTTGTACAACCATACATTTTACATGGTTTATACACTAAAAGTGACGTCATTTGAATTTCTGGGAATTTTCAGGAGTTTTGATTTTATTTGCCAAAATTGTTTTTACAGCAAACTTATAAATACTAAATACTGGCACTGCACAAATGTAACATACTGCATTGTTGTTGTTGTTGTTGTTGTTGTCGACAAACATTTTTAGCAAAGTGGTAACACAGGGCTAACACAAATGAGCTTACACATACCTTGTTAAAACCAAAGCACTATGCCCTTGCCTGAGTGAGGGCGCTAATGTAGTTTGCTAAAGTACTTCTTACCTATATTTGGTTTCTTTTAAGTATCAAATTGTTCTTATCAAGTCAGGAAGGGAAGTGGAAGTATCATTAATTCCTATAAACAGTTCTATTTAAACATAAACTATTTATTTGCATGAACTCTAAAGATTCAATGATTTTCATGCTGTTACTCTGGCAGAGTGTACAACACTGAGTTATAATAACAGCGTGACTTATTTGTAATACATACATACTAATATACAATATTATATTCTAACACCTATATTTTAGTTTGTAAGAATGCATATACTTGCTGCTTCGTTCACACTAATGTTAACTGTCTTTGTTTTGACATGGCGTGTTGTTGTTCTGGTGAGGACTGTTGTTCTTCTAGAAAGTGTTGGTCGACAGTCTCTAGGTCAATGGGTCTACGGCGTTGTTGTGTATGCACTTGATGTATAGATGGTTGATAACCAGTACCTGTTACATCAGAGTTGGGTCGTTCTTCTTGTCGCTGTATTTCTGATTTTTCATTCTGTATGTCACGGTGCTGTTCTTGGTGATGAGGTTGCTGTTCTTGGTAGTGATGCTTCTGACTTGGGCGTCTTTCAACTGACTTTGATTGTTGCTGTTGCTGTTGCTGGTCTGTATAATGCTGGTGGTGGTGGTGGTGGTGGTGGTGGTGCGGATAGTGGTGCTGTTGCTTCACTGCGTAATGCTGACGGTGTTGATTCTTTTGTTGGTATTGTTGAGTCTGCTGCTGTTGCTCTTTCTGCTTCCCATGTGCTGCAGCTGCAGCTTCTTCCTGCCGCTGCTTCCATTCAAGTAATCGTTGCTTCTGCATCTTCAACTGCAACAGTTTCTGCTGCTGCAACCTTTGTTGTTGGAGCTTGTCTCTCTGTTGCTGCTCCAACTCTTGTTCCTTCTGCAGACTTTCTTCTCGTTCCCTCTCCATATTTTGTTGCTGCATGATCTCTGTGTCTGGCTGTTGGATATTTTCTTCCTGACTCAGCTCAACGTTTTCCTGTCGTTTTTCTGGCTCTGGTTCTTCTCCTTGTTCTTGGATGGTCTGAGGTAGATTATCTGGCTGTGAAGTCTGGGATTTTCTTCTTTGTAAGTAGTTATTCTTATTGTCATTGTTATGCATTCCTAGATCTCTAGCACTGTCTGCAGATTTGCTTCTGAGTAACACCTTCTTATCTGTGCTACCTGGGCCAGGTGGGGGAGGAGCGGAACGAAACTGCACACACAAAAAAGAAAAACTATTTGTTAACATATCGTTACCATATATGAAGACTAATTTTACTCTATATCTGCTAGAGATTACAAGCCACTGTTTAAAAGTTAACTACATTTGGCAATTATACAAATTATAGGAATTATAATTCTGGAGGATTTACATATAAACTTTTAAGCAGGATGTAGCAAACTGGAAAAATTATACACATATATGTTGCATAAACTCTATAAATACATTAGAATAGCATCTTAAGGTAACATTATTTTAAAACTGAAAATATTTGATTCATCGTAACACTCAAATCTCAGCTGTAATTCCTTCTGAAAATTACTTCTCTTTTTTTTTTTTCTTTTTTTAAACTGCATTTATTTGTTACAAACTTTCAAATGTTGGTCTCCAGCAAACACACATTTTGGAATTGTCAATAAGTGGAAATAGTAAATTGAGCTGATACCGTAACCTGTGTCTTGCTTGATGACAGAATAATGCATTCACCATGCTATGCAGGCAAGAATTACATTGTAGTCTTGCAAGGAAGTTAGACATGCAAACAAGTATAATCACATGCATCAACATTCTACAATTTTCAATTCCATAATTCTAATTTCTACAGCTTTCCCTCGTTTCAGTGTGAAATCTATAATATTCACATTTTCTTTTTATGAATTATTATAACATCTTTTGTGTACTATTAGTAACATAACAATCAAATGGACCATATTACAATCCTGGTAGTTGAACCTTTGGTTTCCTAAGATAGAAACAAAACTAAAAATATTGTTGCAACATGTTGATACAACAGTGGTAAGCTATTGAATGGATGTTTGTTTAATTATAGTCTCAGTACAGAAGCGTCTCTGAAAACTAGTTTATTTAGAGTTACATGAACTTGCAGTGTACTGTTTTGGGACTTCCATTGTTTACGTTATCTTGATCACAGGGTGATTAGAATCACACAACAGAGGATCTGCTATCCCCCACTTGTATAATCTACCACACTGAAGAACAATAGATTTAGTTTGTGTCTATCTTAGTAAACCGAAGGCTGGATTACCAATGTTGTAAAAGTAGATTAAAAATCATAGCTGACTTTGTCACGAATACATTCACTAATGGTTTTACAAAGCTCTTCAGACATGCCAATTCTGTACAAGTTACACTTTATATAGTCTACTGCAATAGGCTGGGTAGTAACAATGTATCACTTTATATAGTCTACCGCAATAGTCTGGGTAGTAACAATGTATCATTTTATTTAGTCTACAGCAATAGTCTGGGTAGTAACAATGTATCATTTTATTTAGTCTACAGCAATAGTCTGGGTAGTAACAATGTATCACTTTATATACTCTACTGCAATAGGCTGGGTAGTAACAATGTATCACTTTATATAGGCTACTGCAATAGGCTGGGTAGTAACAATGTATCACTTTATATAGTCTACTGCAATGGGATGGGTAGTAACAATGTATCACAATTACTTGTATTTTGTTTTCAGTTGTTATGAGTTTGTGTGTCTGAAGTGTTGTCCTTATCTACCAATATCAACCAAGATCAAAATAAATTTGTGAAACAAACTTTTTTGGTGAGCTTAGCTGAAATTGGCAGTAAGTTGATGACTACTTTATCATCATTACTGTAAGTGCATGAAAATATTGACTGGACATGCCCTCAAAAAAGACATGACCCATGTTGATATCCTTCTCTTGTACATCACAACTGGGTAACCCTGTTTTACATGTTGCAATAAATTATGTACAATCTCAGACAACTGAAAGAATACTTTAGTTGTCCGAGGTACAACGCAAGACAATATTTCCCTGAGTTCTAAAATCTGCTGAATACATTCATGACAAACCCAGCTATGACTGTATTTCCCTGTACCACAGATAGCATTGACTGCAAATGATGCATATGACACATAACTATGTGAATTGTGATTATGTGGATGGGTGACACTTCTCAAACAACATGTGCTACATTTGTATACCATGAGTTGTGAGAACATATAAACAAATCGCAGTAGACATTCGCTTGATATTACTACACTTAGGTTATGGTTAATCTACATACCAGTGCATTTCTTTACTGGACATTGTTTTCTAAAATCTCTGAGCCACTAAAAATCACGTCAGAGACTTGTCTTCCTGTTAATTTTTTGAGATAGTAACATCACAACAAGTCTCAGAAATACTATCAATAAACTGTCTACCCAAATCTTTCCTTAAGTCTGTCTCAAAAATTGTCTTAAATTGTAATTATGATGGCTTCCATTGCAGGAAGTCTGTACAATACAATGTGTCGTACCAGCATATCAGATTAGGGTTGAACAACACAACCTATCATAGTCTTCCAAGCACAGTATATTTATATTTGCCATCCAGCCACCAGTCATAATAATTGCTACTCATGGTCATAGACATAGGGGAGGTAGAGATACGGATGGCCTAACTTAATTGTATGCTGCTTATTGTAATACCCTAAAAATGTTAATTTTTTTTAATGTTTTAAAGAAGTAAGGTGTATCTGTACATGATGATAATATTTTCAATTCATAATCATATTTTAACAGTTTGAATGACTTAGAAATAATTAAAATCAGAAGGAAACAGGACAGTCTGTTCTAGAGTAAATCCCTGTGAGAATTCAAGATGGTAACTGTCTGAACCTGGTTGTCTTCATCAATACATGATATTCATGTACAAAAATGACAACATACTCATATACTTGTACAACAGTGATTCCCTTTACCTGTTGACCTTTAACCTCACTTGACCCTTAACCTTACACTGACCTTTAATCTGCTATTCACAGTCTGAGAGAAAAGTCATACAACACTAAATTACATTGTAGTGCAAAGTGTTAGTATAAGTGCAGTGTTATACAAAAAAAAAAAAATTAATTAAAATTTTAACACACACAGCTTAGATGTTTATCAATTGTTAGTGATATCACAGCAATATATTGACAACAAAGGTGAAATGGACATATATACCTTTACTGGGTGGAGGTGGTGCTGTCCGGCACTGTAACAAAAATGAATGAAGATAACACAATGAAAGCAAAGATTGACATTCACTGAAGCACCACTATTGTGACGTCCCATCATTTCTAATCTACCAACATTCAAGTCAAAACAAACGACAAAGAAAATTTTTAATGCAACGAACACAGACGTAGAAGTATCAAACATTACAAAACATTGACGTGGAACAAGTTTAGCTCAAATTATAATTCTGAACAAAAACATTTAGCAATAGAAGAGTTTTGACTGTTGAGCTCAAGAAACAGCCATGTCATTCTACATGCAAAGTGCAAAAACTAGGTATTATTCACTACCAGATTATTCCTAGCTTAAAATTTATTTTGTTTTAGTAAACTGGAAGCAAATATTATTTGAGACAAAACTAGACAATCAAGCACTGTTGAAACATAGAGGCATATGCTGACAACACAACAGCAAATGGGCCATAACTGCAATGATACATATCTGAGATGCAGCATTTTGAATGCATGACTGCAATGATATACATCTGAGATGCAGCATTCTGAGTCATAACTGCAATGGTATACATTTGAGATGCAGCATTCTGAGTCAAAACTGCAATGATATACATCTGAGATGCAGCATTCTGAGTCATAACTGCAATGGTATACGTCTGAGATGCAGCATTCTGAGTCATAACTGCAATGGTATACATCTGAGATGCAGCATTCTGAGTCATAACTACAATGGTATACATCTGAGATGCAGTATTTGGAGTCATAACTACAATGATATACATCTGAGATGCAGTATTTGGAGTCATAGCTGCAATGGTATAGATCTGAGATGCAGTATTTGGAGTCATAACTGCAATGGTATACATCTGAGATGCAGCATTCTGAATGCATGACTGCAATGACATGCATCTGGATGCAGTATTCTGAAATGCATGACTGCAATGGTACACATTTCAGCATTCTGAGTCAAAACTGCAATGGTATACATCTGAGATGCAGCATTCTGAGTCAGAAATGCAATGGTATACCTCTGAGATGCAGCATTCTGAGTCATAACTGCAATGATATACATCTGAGATGCAGTAATCTCAATGCATGACTGCAATAACATGATATTTTGTACAGACACACACACAGTGACTGTGGACTGAGACTTACCGGTTTGTTTCTATTATGAGTTGGACTCTGTGGAGCTGATCTGGCTTGTTCATATGTTGGTGTTGGAAGTTTGTCGTAACTTTTATAGCTTTGTTCTGTGGAAGAAGAATGCAAATCAGTGTAGAATACATCAATCTCTAGCTACAGACTTCTCGACTATGTCTTCTCGACAAACACTTAGCCATGTCTGAATTTTATGATCAGCCCTTTTCTTTTGATATACAGTTCACCCTGATGGAGTTTGGAGGGATGTCACCATACAAAACCTACACTTCATGGAGGGAGGAAGACTTGGTGTGGGCTACTGAAATATCATAAACATAAATGATATGATGAACTGGCAGGCTTTCTTGTATCAATGTCTGCATTCTTTGTCTGACACACTTGTAGCATAAACAGAAAACAGTAACTATTTGTACACTGACATGTAAGCAAAATGATCACAGAATTAACAATTAATCAAGTGATAAAATAATCAAAGGGATGGATCATAATCCCAAGAGCATTTTCCAATCGTGAGAAGAAAGAACACTGTGGACATGTACAATCTTGAAATTAAGGTTTGGGTATGATTGACTATTTCTACAAAAAGACACGTATGTTAAGACAATAATTTGTCAAGACATTTGATAAGTTTATCAGGGACATGTTAATGTGAATGTTGTACTACATACCAGTTATGTTAACAGAGGCAGGTCTGACCCGCTCCTCAGGAGATGCTAGGTTATCCTGCATGGATTTTCCATACTCTACAGTTAGTGAGTTAGGTCGAACTAAGGTTGATGAGGACTGTGGAGGTGGCATGGATGGAGGGATGAAGACGGAACTTATTCCAGAACTGGACGTGGTCTGCTAACAAAAAATACAGGAATACAGACATCTCATGAATAATACAAAAAAACAGACACTTGAAGATGATCATTTTGAACCATAATTTGAAATTGCTGCTTCATAAAAGTTTAGTTTCTGAGTTTTACATAGACTGACATACACTGAACCAGGCATGTAGATATTCCCATCAATCTAGACTACTTCAAAAGAAGTGACACTCACAGCATAGATAAATGAACAGTCATAGAGATGTTGGTGACACTCACAGTACAAACAAAGGAACAGAGTGATGGTGATATTGGTCAACAAAAACATTTCCTTTAGTTAAAGTGGCCATATAGAATGAGAATTGGTTATTTATTTATTTTTTTTAAAATTTATGCAACAATTTTTTCACGGCTTCCTACTGTGAAACAATATTGACAAAGTCTGTGTTTGCAACTAAATATATTGCAAAAGGCTAAAAGATTGTGTAAAAAGTTTGTTATTGTATGTACAGTAACAAACATTTTAGGATTAAAGCATTCACATTTCAACCTCTATCCTACCAGGTCCCCAATTATACATCTGGGTTGACTGAGGCATAATCATGGTTCAAATCTTGCCCGAAGACTTTAACCATTCAGAAACAGACAACAGTGACAGGACTCAAACCTGCATCCTGCAGATTCCAAGCTGGCCACTATAACCATTTGACCATCATGACTCCCATTTGCCCATCATCACTCAAAATAAAGGCGTTTTCAAGAAATTCAACATTGGAATCCAACTCTATGGTAACCATTAGTGGTATTTTTGAAAGCAAAGACTTCACTACTAAGACTATATTACTTACACCTGGGGTTTGTACATCGTTTTCTTCTACCTCTTCAACTACAAGTGATGGGAACACACCTACTTTACCATTCAGTTCACCTTCCCAGAAACCATCATCCACACCATTCTCATCTTTTCTGGTGATTTTGATCAGTTGTCCCTCACTGAATGAGAGTTCGTCGTCAGACACACCACTATAATCATACAGTGCCCTGGCCATGCACACTGAAACATTAACAGTAACTGTCGCTGTAAAATGTACTCCAGTTCAATGCAATCTTCTGGACCAAGTACTCGGCAAATACTAGTCTCAAGTTATCTCAAAGGAAAGTTATTAACTTGACTATACACTTACATGTAATTTGACACTAACAAATATTATGATTGTCAAGTAACATGGAAGTATACAGTGATATTGTAATATATAATGGACCGTGCCTTCATAATGCTAGGAAATTGGTACATTCTGAGTATTGGCTAGGGGAGTGTTACGATTCAAGTCCCTGGCCTGGCCTGATCAAAGCACACCCAGTTTCAATATAATCATAACATGATCTAGCTATGCTATGGTAACAAAATTTTGTGTCTGTATGAACCGTGTAGCTATTAGCATTAAAGTGGGACAAGCTGAGTTTATAAGTTTTTAACTCGAATGAAAATACTTACACAAAAGTAAAACCACATTCTAAGATAATGTTGATGTTGATGCATATCTTCTAAAATGTTACAATTGTCTTCTGGAATTGTTAGAACAGTTGACTGCATGTAGAAATTTCCTGAGCATTTTCTGATACATATCATAAATTACATGATCAGATTTTTATGAGTTATACCTAACTACCAAGTTTGAGGTCAGTCAATTACAAGTGGTGGCTAAGTGTTCTTCAGTACTTAGGTACAATAATGAGAGTACGTTCTAAATATGCAGTAAAAACGACACCTAAAGACTATAACTCAGCTTGTGCCCCTTTAAAATACATAATATTCATATAAATATCAAATACCATTCTGCTTCAATAACAGCTTCTTACCACTTGGTGTGCCGGGATCCGATCCCATTCCGGTGGTGGCAACCCGTACTTCCATATCCGTTACAGATGATGTAGTCGAAGTATAGGAGGAAGGTTCAATCTGTGATGTTCCTACATGCTCTGTAGGTTTATTAATGTCTACATAGGCCTCAGGGAAGTATCCTACATCACCAGCTGCATTACGACCCTGAAAGACAAACAAAATTTTGTCATGGGTTTTATGCATACAGTATTTTTTACACTTTGCACATCTGAGAACATTATAAGTAAAGCAGCTACACCTGAAGCAATCAAGTGTACAAGATGTAACTTTAAAAATGCAAAAAATATATATGCTTAAATCTATTTGTACATATTACATATACCTTCATCAACACACCCGTACATAGATATCGTCTGCTATAGCATTACTTACCCTAACCCAGCCGTCACCTTCTGATTCCTCTATAATCTCAAGATTCTCACTCTGTTTGATACTCAGTTCGTCCTCTCGTTGAGCCTGTCAAGTACAATAGAATGTATTCTTTGAATAAAGTGTGCCCCCTAGAGACTTCTTGTGTAGTAATGTGGATGAACAAATCACTTGAATTTACCACAGACAGCTTATATTAACACAAAGATGCATACATGTAAAACATGTACAGTAGTGGCATTGTACACTAATTAACTAGACATACAAAGGTATATTTAAACACACTCTCTCATACACATACACATGCACATACACATGTGCACACATGCACCAACACTCACACATATACATATATATACACACATGCAAAACAGTGGAGTACTAATGTTTGTGTTGTAGATTAGTCTAGCTGTTAGACCCTTGGGTAATTATTTCTGTTCACTTTAAAAGTGACCATAGCTTGTATAGTTCCAAAGGTGCTACTGAGACCTGGAGCTGCACGTCAGAGGTTCTAGCATCCTTGGCTTTTGTTTGTCAACCATCCAAGCACAGACCTTAGTAGTCTTAATACAAGATTAGCTGTAGGTGAACATACCTCGTAATCATAGAGTGCAACACATTGTACAGGGTACTGTTGTTTATCTGATGTAGGTGGCATTGGTGAGATCCTATCACCGTCAGTACTTGCATCAAAAGTGTCATCAAAACTGTCATTTAATGTGTTATCTGCCTCAGTGAACGAATCTGAACGATTCAAATCTTCATTCTGAAAATAATAGAAGAAATAAAACAATAATGAAACATAACTAATGAAAATGTCTACTCAGAGTTAAGAAAATTCTTGGAAGTCAGTCCTAAATTCTTGGAAGTCATTCCTAAATTCTTGGAAGTCAGTCCTAAATTCTTGGAAGTCAGTCCTAAATTCTTGGAAGTCAGTCCTAAATTCTTGGAAGTCAGTCCTAAATACTTGGAAGTCAGTCCTAAATTCTTGGAAGTCATTCCTAAATTCTTGGAAGTCAGTCCTAAATTCTTGGAAGTCATTCCTAAATTCTTGGAAGTCAGTTCTAAATTCTTGGCAACGTCTTGATTACCAGAATAATAATGAAATGGAAAATTGATGATAATTCAAGCGTGTTACAGTAGTAATATTATAAAGGCAACTTACAACACCAATTCCACTGCTTCCTGCTGAGTTACTTGATGTGTGGCTTCCAGTTCTACTAACAGAGTCATCTTCTTGCGCCACAGCTTCCTGTGCACTATTCAACCATTCATCAACATCAACTGTAAACAACAACAACAACAACAACAATGTTACATTACATGGGACAATACACAAGTATTTTTTATCACACTGACTGACTCCCATGAGGCAATGTAACCCAAAGCAAAGATCCCCAAAAGAGGGACAACTTCAACTTGATGTTTCGCTGAAATGACACGTAATGTAGGTGATGTAAAATCATGTAATAACTCTCCAGAACCGAAAGTTAATGAAAATTCCTTTATTTCCTGGAGTAGTGTTTCCTTTTCAGTTGCTTCGATGTCGTGCATGGAGATTCCAGGATCTTCGTTGAGTTTTCACAGTCAACTAACATTTACGGTCAATGAGTTTTGTAGAAGTAAACTGTAGTTAATTTCACAACAGACATTATTTTAAACAATTTCCATTACTATCAAGTGGTTTGAATTTTGAGGACTTTGAAGGCGTGAATGACCCTGATTTGAATTTTGAGGACTTTGAAGGTGTGAATGCCCCCCGTTGTTAAAAAAGTGATAAAAGTTGCCTTACAAGAGAGCTATTGCTTACTTTCTGTACTACGAAGACATTCTAATTTAGCTTCTACTTTAAGTTTGGATGTCTCTGACTTTCTCAAATGGCTCTTCAGTTCGTCTAACTTCTGTTCAGCTTCTGATGGTTGGCTATTTTCTTGACTTTCAGAGGCCTTTAATATAAACAAATATAATATTGTCAAAATACTTATATGTATTTGAATCACCAACACAAATGTTTACTGTAACTATGAAAATCACAAAACCTGAAACAAAAAACGTGTCTACACAAATCTCACTATAAACACTGTTACATTTCTGTGATGACAGAAATATAGTGACTGAGAGGATAATCTTCTGCAAGGGTCTGAGTAGCCAACATAGATCATTCTCTGGTTGCTAGTAACATGAAGACTTGTTTACAATGAGCATTCACGTTACCACTTTAACAACAACGCTCCACTCAAAATTTCCTCACATAATTACAACATTCTGTAGCTAGCTTGTATACATATTAATCTATGTCCATAGTACCCAGGCTTGACTGTATTAACATGGAAAGGGTACTAAAATCTAGCCTATGTTAATAACTACCCTGAATGAACTTGTTGTAAGTGTCTGTTGAAAACAGATGACTGTGATTACCCGAGCGAGGGTGCTAACACAGCTCAACATAGTACTAGTTTTCAAGTCACAAACAGTAAACCCAGCCAACATATACTGAGATCTCTATACTTACTCTGAATGTAGTTGTAACAAGTGTCTGTACACCAACTATTTTCTTCTCTAAATCTTTAATAACTTTGTTTTCTCTGGCCACTTTGGTCGCCCACTTTCTGGCCTCTTTGTTGAAGTGAAGATTGAGGTTTTCTTCAAGACATAGAGAACTGACCTATTATCAAAGACACATGACACTATTATGACACAAGTAGCAGCAAATGAGTATTACATTATTACATATCATGTACTTAAAGGATTATTTGCACTGGTGCATGTGCATACTAGTAGTATTTGCACTGCAGGGCAATACCAAAAGCAGTATTGCATTACTGACTTAGGTTTACTTAGGTGTTTTCTGAACGCAGGCTTTCCAGCCTATATATTCAGATCCGTCTGGTCTGGAATTCTGTTCTGCTTGAATTTAGCTTTGTAATTATACTTGATATCTAAGTTTTTCCAGTGATTGTCCAGGTGTTGTTTAAATAAGTTAATAGTTGGTACTGTGACTGTACTGTTTGATAGTGAGTTTCAGGGATCAACAATGTAGTTTGTAAAGGAGTATTTATACCTCTATGCAAATGAGGGCACGACCATTCATTTTACCTGAAAGCCCATGATTGCATAGTGTCATTCTTACAAAAATATTGGCTGTCTTGGATAAAGATATGTAAGAATAACAGAAACCATTTCAGCATTTCAGCAAGCATTATATTGTGGGTACTCAAGTATTTGCACTCATGCTTGCAGTGTTTTCTGATGCACTTTCACATTTTACATACATTTATTTCATTTAACGTCCAAGTTTTTATTAACCACAGTAAATTCACAAATCATCATTCATGATTAATAAAGTATAATAATAATATTAATATTCATTTATACAGGATAGTTTTTTAAGTTGTCCTCGTGTCTTTGAGTTGAATTTATGTTACTTGTAGCCACAAGCATATCTAGGTACAAAAGTAGTCACACACATACAAGGTAGTTATATACTCAATTACAAGAGAATCTAATATATCACGTACCTGGTCACCATCAACTGGTTCAAACATGTAATATGGGATATCTGTAAACGTGGTGTTCTCTTGCAGAAAACATTGTAATTCATAATTTCTGCTGACCTGTGTAACATATAGACAAGATTACATCAAATTTTTTAACAAAATATTTCTGTATCATTAAGCAAAAAAAAAAAAAAAAAAAAAAATTGTGTGTAGCTGATAACATGGCCTCAGAAAGTAGGGTTAGTAGGGATTTATTCTATTTTATTTTATTTTATTTGATCGTTTTAATTTTTTTATTTTTTAAAATATTGCTTCGACCCAAAACAAACAAAATGTTGGTCAGAATACCCCTTCTTTGATTGTTTGAAGAAATATGTACTGATATCACTGGGGAAAGAAAACAGCTGGCATGTAGGTCACAGAAGACACAGAATTTCTTATCTTTTCCTATTTTATTGTTTTAAAAAATGTTTCTAGGTTCAGTCAGCCTCAGGTTATCGGAAACACACAAATATTTTTTATTTGGCCTTACATTTACTTGTTATCTTAGGAGATCTATGATGCAGACAAAGATAACATGTATGTACTTGTAATATACAGTGTCCCCTTATCCCCTACTACTGGGGTTGGGTAGGGTGGGGGTGACTCGCAACAAACCCCAATTTCTATCATTTTGATCCACAACTATTTTCTTTGTGTCACTAGAGGGCACACATTTTATGACTGCTTAGTGCTAACAAAAAGAATCACTACTAAGCCAAAAATATCTCACAATGTAAAAGGTACCATCTATCTTAAAGTATAACACAACACCTGTTGCCATAGAAACATGTGAAATGAGTCCAAATGAATAGTTACACTGAAATGTTCCCTGTCACTTGTTTGTACTTTTAGACTATCTATTAGTATTACAGTCAACTCACCTTATCAGCATCAGCTAGCACCTTGTTAAAACAATTCTGTGTGTAAGTGGATGTTGCTACTTCTGAAGAACTCAATGCACGAAAATACTCTTGAAATTTGTTATATACATTACCGTCTAGTGTCTGAAGAAAGAAAAGAACACATAAACTTCAGTTAAACTATAATCTGACAAATATTGACAAAGTATTGCATATTATGACTGCCAGACCCGAATAAGAACTGAGGCCAGAGGTGGAAAAGTCTTGGGAGTTGTAGAGTTGTGAACAGCGCCCTCAAGTGGTTGAAAAGACCCATGTTATTGGTATTTTTATTGGAACACAATCAAAGTTATGTAATCAATTGTTTGTTCTGTCACTTAGGAAAACAAACAGAAGAATAAAATCAGAAGGGACAAAATCTAATGTACTTTGTTCAGAAAGTACAATAAACAATACACTTGAGGCACAAAATTGGCAATTTTTAGTTTAGTTTTTTCAAATTGTGTATGACCAGGAGAAGTGGAATAGATGTGTAATTTTGTAATAGTTAATATGCGGATACTAGTTTTCATGACTAACTTTTATGACCAGCTGTGAATGGGCATGGCAAATCAATACCTAGTCATACCTATAAAGGGAGAAACTGGTCAAGACACACTACTGTATTGTCACAGCAAATTACACAACACACTACTCTGGCAATCAAAGTCTCGGTTTACTAAGATAGACACATACGTCAGATAGACACCAACTAAAAACACTGTAACAGTTGTTTGATGTGATAATTTACACAAGTGGGTGATAGCAGTGCCTCTGTTGTGCAAATCTAACCACCCTGTGATCAAGATAGTGTAAACATTGGAAGTCTCAAAAAAAAAAAGTCATGCTGCAATGTCATAGACAGTCATCAGAAATGTCAACCTACTTAGAGTACAATTAAACCAACATCTATTCAATAGCTTATATCAACATATATCACAACAATAGTTTCACTGTGTGTCTATCTTAGTAAACCTTGACCTCGACTTCCAGAGTAGTTCCTGAAACCATACTAGTGCATTGTAAATACTGTCATCTTTAGACATCTTTGTCAAATACAAGAAATTATCATGGTTTACAACTGGATCAAGTGCACACAAAGACCTCCTCTCTGGCATCATGTAAATCAAAATCCTTCACTGTATGACGTAAATCGCAAATACAAGTTGATTCCATAGTAGAATGTTTTTACAAGAATAAGTACAGTACATGTATGTCCATTGTATTAATGTCACACCCCTGCCTGGCTGATTACCAAATCACAATTAACCTTGAGTACCACATTACATTACATGTAACTACTGTAATAAATATTGTATGGACAATGTAATCTTGTCTAGACTAGGAAAGTAGGCGATCATAATGAGAGGCATATCTTTACAAACACTAACTTACTTCTATAAGCTCTGGTATATCTTTAGAATAGTATCTCTTTTGGTGAGCATTGGCTGCACTCGTATTAATTATATATTCATTTCTAGCAAATGTCGACCTCCTATTGCACAAATCCCTCTTGGTTGCCAGTTTGGCACAATTCTTCTCCAGTGCTGCTTTAGACTGGAATATCTTTACACTTCCTCTTTTGAGTCTGGAAAATAGAGAGTGAGAGACTTATTGACAAAACTGTAATAATCCTACACAGCTAGTTATATGTATGTATGTATGTATGTATGTATGTATGTATGTATGTATGTATGTATGTATGTATGTATGTATGTATGTATGTATGTATGTATGTATGTATGTATGTATGTATGTATGTATGTATGTATGTATGTATGTATGTATGTATGTATGTATGTATGTATGTATGTATGTATGTATGTATGTATGTATGTATGTATGTATGTATGTATGTATGTGTCTGTGTGTGTGTGTGTGGGCGTGTGTGTGGGCGTGTGTGTGTGCATGTGTACGTACATATGTATGTATGTATGTATGTATATTTATCTATATATTACGTACACATGTGTGGCTGTATGTCTATCTATCCATATATATGGTCACTAGTCTACACAACCATATTATTAATATTATTATTATTTCTTTATTTCAGGCCATCAAGATGTCCCATAAAAAATATAAAAACATACAAACACAAAGAAAAAGACAGACATATTAAACATTAAACTAGCAACTATCTTGTACTGTACATGACAGTCCTATAATTTCTCCAAAAGTTTGAACGAAAATATGCATCAGAGTCAATGCAGAGTCAATGCAGATTCAAATTAAAGTAGTGTATTGTTACTCTCTAGAATGCATCTGTTAACTGTATACAGCAACTTTTGGTGGAGCGATATAAAATTCAAATATCACTGGTTACACAGATATTACTAATGCTGACTGCACCTCTTAGGTCAAATACTATATGGCTATATAACTGTCTATCTATCTATATATTCACTAGTCTACACAGCTATATCACCAGGACTATGTCTGTCTATATATTTACGACACATCAGTGTGGCTGTACAACTGTTTATCTGTATATTCAGCTATATGGCTGTACAACTGTCTTTGTCACCAGTCTACACAGTTATATTTTGTATATGGCTGTAAGACTATCTGTCTATCTATATATTCACTACACAGCTATATATCACTGTATAACTGTCTAGCTATATTTTCATTATGTTCTGGCATGATGTAGCCAGAGTATATATATTCCAATTTTCCCATGACACACTTTTTCATCAAATCTATACACTACTTTCAACAAAGTCTGTCACCATATATACAAATAAACTTACAAACCAATTGGTAAAATCAATCAACATCCATATAAACGTATTAAACCTTTTTATTCAGACATTTTTGTATTATATAAATTTTAAATAGCAATTTTTCACTGACATGTCTAGCTGTCTTAGTTAAAAGTCTGCTAAGTAACAGTTTTCCTTATCAACTGACTTTGTGTTGTCTAGAATGTATTTGTATTTGTGTACTTCCTATTTCAAGCTTGCTAAATATAAAACTGTAACACTTCCACAGGAAGTAAAGGGATCCTTCCTGCTTCTGAAAATAAACTCATGATATTGTTTATTCTGGTAGAACTCTGTCAATAAAACTGCAAGTTCGTGGAACTCTGTAATTAAAACTCTGCAATGCCTCCCTACTGAGACTATAATTAAACCAAAAGACCATTCAATAGCTCATCACTGTTGTATCAACATGTTGTCACAATAGTTTTAGTTTGTGTCTATCTTTATTAATAGTAAACTGAAAGATTAATTATCAGGGTAATATATTTGAACCTACTTGTTTTCAGCATCTGCTGACTTCTCTCGGACTTCTTTAGCCAATGTTTCATTTTCAATATACGACTTCTTAGACTTCGTCATATCACGAATTGACATGTCTACTTCTTCATGTAATGCATTTAAAATTTCAGAACACTGTAAAAACAAAACGAAAACACATTTAACTATTAAACCATACATGATATCAGTGATTTGTTAAGTTTTGGACCAAAGTAACACAGAGTGGGATAAGAGGTCAAACTAATAAATTACTGGAGGAAGTCAAGTAGAGTTTATTTACCATCAACACCCAAGTAGGTAGTAACAATACACTCTTTTGTATGTATGTATGTATGTATGTATGTGTGTGTGTGTGTATGTATGTGTGTGTGTGTGTGTGTGTGTGTGTGTGTGTGTGTGTGTATGTGTGTGTGTGTGTGTGTGTGTGTGTGTGTGTGTGTGTGTATGTATGTATGTATGTATGTATGTGTGTGTGTGTGTGTGTGTGTGTGTGTGTGTGTGTGTATGTATGTATGTATGTATGTATGTATGTATGTATGTATGTATGTATGTATGTATGTATGTATGTATGTATGTATGTATGTATGTATGTATGTATCACAGTGTCATTAAATGTGCACAACAGTTCTGAAGGGGATATGTGTTATATTTGAATACCTACCATACTAATATTGTGTTAAACCTACACTAGGTGTAACTGAATTATTATTTTTTTCAGACAGCCAAAAACATAGTGACAATTATTAAAATACCACTAATTAGACACTGTACATGTAAATTAGAGACCTACTTTAATCTATAAACAGTAAAATAATAAGCTGAAATTATGATTCATGATTTTGTATATTGCACTGCTACATAAATCTGGGATTCAATACATCTCATAACGAACAATATTATGAATAAGTCATTTTATATAATAAAACAGTTTCAAAAACCATTCCAGTTGCAGCTAGCATAGTTCTAAAGAAACCCCTTGAATGATGCATGTAGTATGTGTTTAACATTCATGACATCATACCATGTGTCTACTCTAATAATCAGTGTCACTTGGTTGTAGTACTATACATCACAATTCACTGGCTTACATAATTTGACACTCGTATTCTGAAAGTAACATTCTGAAATCTTCACTGTGTAATGCTTCTCTCCCTGATTTTGTTACATTTGTGATGTACATTTCTCAAAAACGTTATTGTAATTTGTTTATATCATGTCTAACAAATTAAGATGTGAAAGAAAATAAAGAGTTATTTGGTAATTTGAAACAATTTATTCCTGTGTATTTAAATCAGTCAATTTATTCTCGTCACATCTGTGACATATACAGCCTCAGACTCTATATGAATTAAAATATACATTAAATTAATGAACACTGTCTCACATTCCTCTACAGTAACTTTACCACATGAAACCTGACTGACTATTGAACATTCACAAAATGTTTAAGTATAGTACATTGTATTACAAAAGCTAAGACATTTTTTACATACAAATATCTGTGTTTTTGCTAAGGTCTAGAAACCCTGTTAACAGAAATGGGCCAATCTGGTAAAACTACCATAATTTCTGATACATCATATTAGAATTTTGGTGGGGAAAATGACTGGGGAACTCGAGTAGATTTACCTGTTTACCCCACTTAATTAAAGCAAAAACACTGGTAGGGAACCCAGGTAAAATGACTTGGGAACTCAGGAAGATTTTACCTGTTTATCGCCCTTAATAAATACAGAAACACTGGTAGGAAACCCCAGTGAAACAACACGGAACTCAGGTAAATTAAATATTTTACTTGCTTACCATCCTGAATAAAAATACTGAATATGCAGGTGAATACCAGTCAAAATCCAATACTACTGTTTGTTTACAAAGTCTACAACCTGTTACACTGTAGTTATCGTATTGTTAGCACTGAATGGACTGTACGCAATAATATCCGGTCTGTCTCAGTGTCTGTGTTTCATAGAAATATGGATTATTTCAGATTTCCTACTTCCATTTAACATCTGCTACAGTCGTTTTTGTTTAGCTTTCTAAATAACTATGAATTCTATGATATCTATAATTACTCTGATGGTTTTTAACTCCACAATCTACTCCACGTTTTCTGTTTTTCTGGAGGATTTAATTTTCAATGTAAGGTTTGTTCTCTGCATGTAGTAAACAATAAAAAATAAAATGGTACATGTAAATGTATAAAGTAAATCAAATTATCTTCGACTAAAAAAAGTTACATTCTTTGCGAAATTTAAGTTATAGGATATTTTTAGTTTATTTCATACAAATTTTTAACACCAATATTTATTACTAGTTTGTTCTTTTTGTTTTGAATTTTTTTGTTTTGATTTTTTTTTTTTTGAATTTTTTTTTTGGGGGGGGATTTCAAGCCAAACGTTCTCCTCTGTTACTAGTTTTGAAAACATGGACTAAATCATAGACAGTGGAAAAGCTTCTGCATTATCTATGAATAGATCAATGAAGGACATTGTGTATTCACTTTAGACACAATAAAATACATGTACATGTAATTTTCACTATTATGCAAATTGAAACTTTTAAATACCCCTATCAATAAATCCTAGACATACACTACCTATTATATGTATTAGGAACACATGACTACACAACACTATGATTTGTTGTTTATCTAAAAGCCTGCTTTTACAACTCAAGCAGAACTGGATGGGACTGACATTAAGGTTGGGGATGTCAGCGTACACATCCCAGAATGATGGAATGAATATTAACAGGCGTCACTCAATGTAGTATTGTTATCACATACAAGACTTGGGGCAATATCCTTCAGAATGTCAACTACCTATTTGAAAATTGAGTAAATTTTGATGACTGTCAGTGGCATAGATACAAGAACTGAAGTGACCTATACATGTGTATATATATATGGGAAGCACTACACTGTTTGATAACACAGTAATCTATTGTCAATGACTACATATTGTTGGCAGTCCACTGAGCTATGAAATAGACACAATGTATATGTGTGCTGAGAGTCTCATCATGCATCACTACACAAACTGATTGTTCTGTTTTTTAACCTTCAGGGCTGTCCTTTGCAGCAATAACAATAATTTTTGACTTGTTTAAAAATAAAATGACCTTGTGCATGCAAGTAATGCAAATCAACTATTTTGTTGAGTTTGCACCTACCACCTACATGGAGACAACATAAATGCACACAAAAACGGAACAATTTGAAAACACTGGCAAATGTAGATTGTGTTGAAAACAATCCATTGTCATTTGAAATGGGAGTCCGTGTACATTGTGAAAAGGACAAAAATGGACATATCTGACCTCAGGAATGACCACGTCATTATGATTTAACTTATGCACTTAAATCGTGTCATCATGTTTTCACATGTGCAATAGCATTCAAATTATTTTGTCTTGGGTGTTTTCATGTAGATGGTCAAAAATACTTGAAATGGAGTCCGTTTAGAAATAGACACAAAGTATATGCCTATAGCATAAACACATGAAAGCACATTTAAATGAAAACAATGATGTTTTTATTTGAAAGTGGCTGTCATGTAAACACAGACAAAGTTTGTTGCAAGACTCATGTGTATGTATTGGTATTCACAGTTATGGTGTTCTCAGGTCACAGTGAAGTCCCAAAACCAAAATCCGCTTTACATATAAATGCAAGTAATTTCTTTCAGTAAATAACATTGTACCCTAAAGGCAGAGTTTAAATTTTGAAGAGAAAAAGAAGAACCCTCGTTTGTAAAAGTTTATTCTTTTCCATCTATTTCAATGTGAAAATCAAAATCGTTAGTTTTAACCATTGTTAAATGTAACTGGTTCCTTTGTTTCAACCGTTTGCTATTATCAGCTATTTAAGGCGTGAAGTTCCAAATCTAAAGTAAGTCATTCTTAAAATACATGTGATTTCTTTGTTTCAGTGTTAAGCTTTGTGAAAAGGCTTCATACCAATGACTTATCTTCTTCTGAAAGCCCACTAGTGTTTTCAGGTGTTTCTCAATGTGTGAAATGTGTGAAATACTGTGAATTTCCAAAAATCAGCATCACTTTCCCTTGTTTCATAATGCCAGTCATTTCTTTGTTAATTCTTTCAATCCCAGGTCATCGCCAAAATGCTCTCAGTAAGGATTCCATATGATCATTCTTTTGTTCTGGGCCCACTTCTTGTATAGTTCTATCAAACAACTGTATTTCATACCTAGATTTCTATTTCTGATGTGTGCCTAAGACAAGTTCATAGGTTCATGGCTGATGGTATTTGAATATTTGTATTCATTTGTGATTTCTTTGCTTCAGTCATTGTGATCTGAAGTAAAGTATCACACTACACTAACCTTCTTATGCAACTGTGATTTCTGTGTTTTCACTGTTTTAGCATTATCAGCTACTTCAGTGGTGAGTTTCTCAGCAGTAGCATATCTGGCCTTGGCAGTCCTCCCAGTTTCTTCAATGATGGCCCTCCATACATTAAGAATAGTTCTGAGAAAACAGTACGTAAAATTTGTTAGTCTTCAATAAAAATACATTAAGAATAGTTCTGGGAACACAATATGTAAAATTTGTTACTGTCTTCAATAATAGCCCTCCATACATTAAGAATAGTTCTTTATAAAACAACATGTAAAATTTTGTTAAGTTTAAGTTCAAAATAATTTCTTCCATCTGTAGTCTGCTACATGTATGTTCTACAATATCTACAAGTTTAGAATGATATATCTTCATTTTAATTTACAGAAACTCTTGCAAAGTCGAGCTGGGACATTCTTGGAGTGTAATATGCTCGGATTCTTCTTTCTGCTTTTCTCCCAGTAACAAAATTATGTACAGCATACTAAAAATGATTTTGTTACCATGGCATCAACTTATGACAGTAATTTCCATATTCATCATTTTAATAGTCACCTCAGAGAGTATATAAAACTTTATAGCACCTTACAGTACAAATGGGGTTACTTTGGCATTTCACTCACGTGACATGACTTCTTTTACACACACTCTAGACATTTTCAAATGCAAAATAAATTACAGTAGAGATGCTGTGCACAGAGGGATGTACATGTGTATAAACCGACAAGTTACTAGTATCATGCTGATTAATCCATTAAAATCATCAAGTCTATGTGTAACGTATTCAGCAGAAGCCTGTTTCTACTGCACTGTAAAAGTAATGCAATGCTTTATCACTTTTCAATGTAATTGGGTAAAGGATCCTGCCATGCATGTTGTACCTCTCTGTTTAGTTATTCTGGGGCTGAAATATGTCTATCTTTTGTGTCAAAAACCTTTTTGTAATAGGTACATAAAACTTCAGAAAGTACCTGTATTCTTTGCCATCTTCAAGATCAATATCTGGAGCTGCTGGGAACTTTCTTTTCTGATAAAAATCTTGAGCCAACTTTATCAAAGACTGCAAAATAGAAAATTGCAATAACGTGTTAGACGAACAAGTAACACTGTAATTAAACTACCCTTTTAACTCTAACACCTCTCACCAGGGACTGCCAGGAATTTCTGCTGTCCTGTTTTTGGATCTGATGAAAAGTGCAGCAGAATGTGGTTGTTTTCCATGCTATGACCCTTCAACATTACAATAACGTCCACATGAAAAGTTACAAAATACTGTACATGTATTTACTACTGTGGAAACCAATCAGTAGTCAATCTATCCACTTACTAAGACACATGTAGACACAAACTAAAAGTATCGTTGTTTGAGGTGGTAGATTAGACAAATGGGTGATAGTGGTGCCTCTGTCTATGAATCTAATCACCCTGTGATCACTTGAACATAGTAATTAGTATAAACACAAGTCCTAAAACATGTACATTGCCAGATCACACGTCACCATAAATCATTAAATGCCACCCTACTGTGAGCACAATTAAACCAACTTACATTCAAAAAACCTGAACTATTCTTGTGTTATGTTGATATAAGCTATTAGCTTTTGTTTATGTCTGTGTTAGTAAACCGACACCTCCATTACCAGAGTAGTAGATTGTATATTCTCACATATTAAATATATAATTACAACAACATACTGCACATGTTCAAAGGAAATATGTATATCTACATTTGAAAACATGTGGTCTGAATTACGCTGGAATATCAATTTTGATCTCTGTAACCCATGAATTCAATGTGACAGTTATAATACTTGAAAGACTTCCTCGGTTTACACAAAACAGTGGATACAGTAATTGGAAAATTATGTTTCTTTGTCTCAGTCCAAGACAAACAAGATCTCTGTAACCCAAGAATTCAATGTGACAGTTATAGTACAAAACAGTGGATACTGTAATTTGGAAAATTATGTTTCTTTGTCTCAGTCCAAGACAAACAATGTAGATTTTATACAAAGTATGCATTGACCAGAAATTACAGATACAACCTCAGCTAGTGGACTTGAGGTTCAGCCATCCTAAGTAATAATTGGATTATTTTGAAACAATCATTATTGTGATCACTCTGGCGTTGTACTCTTGTCATCTGGAGTACCGGTTTCATGGTGCATACATAATTGGATGGCTCTGGTTTATGTGGCTATTGATTGAGAACTTTTAGTGTTTTTATTATTAAGTAAGCAGTGTAAATCTACCTGAGTTCCCCACTCATTTAGCCCAAAGACTCGGCTATCTGACTCAACATACTGGCTTGACAGTGTGGTGAAAGACATCTACAACTTAGTCAACTAGTACAAGCCATCTAGCCAAGTCTCTGGGTTACCACTTATTTTAAATGGGGGTGGAGGTGGAGTGGGGGTTGGAGGTTTTGGGTGGGGGTAAATTAATGTAGAATGTATGTGAAACTGTGCCAGTTTTACAAGATTTCACTTTTCTGGGACATTCAGACACATTGGCAAAAAACACTAACATTATAAATCATAAGTATCTGTAGTCATAAAAATGACACAACTGTAGTTTTGTATACCCTTGTCTCAATCAGAAGTCAACAAACAATCAACTGATAGTAAGGTTGTAAAACTAAACACATTGATGATATCAGCATATTGTACTGGTTATAGTTAGGACCATAATATATGGTCATCAGACCATATGTCAATATTGTAGGATACAAGACAGTGTTGACATTTTTTAGTGTTCATGGTCATCCTCTTCAGACATGGTGAGTCGGTGGATGAAAATGTCGTAAACAAACAAACAAACAAACATGATGTAACAAATGGACTCTATCATCTGGCTGTATTATTGTCTAGAGACCAGTAGACTAAAAGAATCACTGCTGGAGGGCAGTCTGTTTCTGTCAAAGTGGGTGAACATTGTCTCAGACTCTGAGTGAGAGAATCAATGATAACACCAGAAAAAGGTGTTCATGTAGACGCTCTTACAGCCTCAGGAGCGTCGCTAGCAGAAAGTGCTGTTTTGCATGTACCGATATCATACCGCATATATCCTTGCTCACTAGGGAGAGTAGCAATAACACGGTGGGTTGCAATAACATGTCAAGGATTGGTTGGTCCTATGTAGTTGATGAGGGCACACAGTATATGGATATTAGATAGAGTACAAGTAACTGTGTGCAGCAGATATCAGTGCATACAAAACAGCCACTTCTGCTAGCGAAGCGCCTGAGGCTGTGAGAGAGTCTAGTGTTCATGTCCATAGTGTATTAACTCTCAAACTAAACATGGGAACAAAGTGCCCACTAATTCTTGTGTAACTTTTTGATAATAAAATTCTCCATTTGGCATTTGTGTCATGACTAAATATTTGTGCGTTTTTCTTTCCTCCAGTACACAATAGGCAATGATTTGCAAATCATTTGATTTTCAGTTCATTAACTGAATGCAAGACAGGCATATATTTTTGTAAAATTCTCACATTTGCAATCATACCAATACGCTTTACCAGTAATACATTGTAGAAAAATGATGAGAAATATATCATTTTTTATCAGTAACTGCCCACACATATTACGCATAAGTGGTTTTCCACACTGAATTATTAAACAGCAGTCAATTCCTAGAATCTAGAAAGTATTTTGTAATATCCTACGGGAAATCAAAGTTATACAGATATGAACTATTTTCCACAGTAAGTCACATGACCTTTCCTTGCAGATGTGCATGTGTAACAACAGTCATGGACTTGAATAAATTTGCCAAGGAGAAATGAGGTACACTTGACTCCATTTTGTATAGTAGCGGTAGTAAAGTTACATTATTGGAATCTAGTTTTTGAAGATTTGAGATTTGAGTGAGAAATGAGAGGTGTTCTGTTACTCTGTATTACTATTAGTTGCCAGACATTGAATTTGGGAATATTTAATCAGAATATGGGCTATAAAATGTTTCAAGATAATAATTCACAATATGAAACATTTCTGAATTTCATCATAGTTTTCAACAACTACTATACCCACACTTACATCTAACACGTCATGATATGACACCAAAATATCTAGTACTAATGAAAATATCTACTCACAGAATGCACAAAGATTTCTTGGGAGTGAATCCCAAATGTTCTCTGATATCTGGTGGTCAGTATAGTCAGGGATGTTTACATATACATTGACAGTGTTTACATGATTTAGCTGGACAATGCTGATAAACATGTATTCTTACAACAAAACACTGTTGTCCATGTTGTAACATCCTGTACTCCACATGTACTATTAGCATTGCAAAATGTGATATTTTCCATCCAAGTAAATTCTGTGAGTTTTTGGTTAGCTCCTGGACCTGACTACTTCTGTGCATTATTGAGTCAGTAACATTACAATTACATTCATAATGTTGTTACAAAAGACATATTAATTGCTGCTACGTATTTTTACATTTTTTCCTACCACATGAAAATTTTTCTCTGATGGAAATTTTTCAGTATACTGAAACATCCATTGTCCCGACATTGGCTTTGTGGACACTGTTGTACATTTAAACTATTGGATAACACTGTAAATATAGCTGCATTAGGAGTTGTAACCAGGGCATAATAATGTTTTTGATTACATAACCAAAAATATATTTATATTGTTAAAATACCAATAATTAGACACTGTGTGTATTCATAGGTAGATTTTACCCAATAAGTACAACAGTAATACTAATAGGTTGAAATAGTTATTGTGTTGGGTGCTCATTTACTCTAGGGTACACCCAAAAAATCAATTTGATAGGATTTCTTGTATAATATCATGTATACAGTTACACAAACATGTTTACTTACAGCTGATTCAACACTGTTCAAGGTGTGTGCTATTTCGAATGAGTCATTACATGTATATTAAGAAAACAGTTTCAAAATACATTCCAGTTGCGCCTGGTGCTGCTTTTGTAAATTATACATGACCCTGTACTAGCTAAATTAAACAAGAAGAGACAAAAAATTATAGCTTTTTTGAACAGCTTCATTCAATATTTTTGTGTACTACAGAATTCATGATGTAGGTGTCTGCTGTCATGATGAAGAATGACCTGGGTATAAATCCTTTATTTTTTTTTGCTTGTGTTCAACCTGGCTTACGCATGTTATAAATGCATACCCATGTTTATTCTAATACTGAGGCCTGTCTATATCAAAATTCAGCAAACATTTACGAGCCATCTATGAACTGGTACTCCAGAGAGTTCATCTGTCTGGTGAACATCAGTAACAGTAACCATAGAAACAACATTGCTAAGTTTGGCTATGTGAAGGAGGCAGTGTCATGAAGTAAATCCCACACTGAAGTACCAAACACCGTTAACAAGGTGATCGTTAACAATTTAATCGATAACTGATTTTTTTGGTGTGAAGGAGTTCATACAGTATGTCAAAATAACTGATAACGTATGGAATGACGTTATTGAAACGATAGAAAAAAAAAACATGTCAAAAATCAAATCAAATGGCATTCTGAAACTCATCACGCAACTTGTCACTGTAAATAACTTGATAAGGTTTTGATTGTTTTGAAAACTGTCTAAATATTGGGCTGCATGTTCAACATGACAAAACACTAATTGAATAACAGGCGAACACTAATCTAATCACCATGTATTGTATTGTATCATTTCTTTGAATACTGTGTGCTATTATAGTACAGAGGCTATAAATGGATTTGAATCCTTTTCAGTGTCGAGATAAATGAGAAGTCATGAACCAAAAGTTGTTCATGCAAATCCTGAAATGAGTAAGGCCCCACCTTTTAGAATGACATAAAAAGTGTATTAAGTAGAGTGCTGATATGATGAATGTACCATATGATATATGGACATTATGAAGCTACCCACAATAAACACTAACTTATTATTCGGTAGAGTTCTGTGCTTGATTAACACAAGTATGATGTTAGTGACTGTGTGCATGGCTTTGTTTAAATTTGAAATTTCATCTCAGCTCCTCATTCCTCTAGACGTGGAAGGAGAATGAAAGTCACAGATAGTCTTGGTTACCAGGCCTCTCGCCACTGGGGGCTCTGCCTACAAGACCACGTTTCAACTACCCCACGCCAGGGTCACACAGTTTGTTGTAGTTTAGATGTTGATCATGATGTTTGAGAAGTGATAACTTGTGGTGAAAGTACCTAAATCGTTTCACCTACAATGTTGGACTTGAACTATTCCCCAGCATGCATGGCTCTAATCGGTACTTCCTGCATGGGTGAGTTGGAATCTTGTTTCCACAGACTCTCATTTGGGGTGGTCTCGTAGAAGATCTCCAAGCGGCGAGAGGCTGTGTAACTGAGACTAAGCCACAGATAGCCTCTAGACTAGTGCTATCAGTGACACAATACAATTGTATGCCAGATTCCAAGTCCAATGATTAAATACATTACATTTATTTGTTTTACAATCATTGAACATCAAGATATCAATATACCTTACCTTGATAAATATTTGTGTCTCATTGTCAACAACATATATCTATTATTTATTGTTACAACATGGGTGTTCAATTTGGAACTTAGCCAGCTATTAATACAGCCAGTCTGAATTTTTTGAGGGGGAAAGGTGGGGGAAAACCCAGATGTACATAAATGTTTTGTTTCAGTCAAAAGGAATCATTTTATTTGGATTTTCATTCTGTTTACCCTGACAATACAATATTTTATTTGAACAGTTAAGTACTTGTATAATTATAGTAATGATTAACTTTATCAGCGTGCCAACAACCAACTATCAGTCTATCAAAAGTTCACAGAGGTCAAAGATCTTTACCTATCAACTGTGTGAATAGTAATCATCAACACAACTAAGCAACATGTATATTCATGTGTCTTGTATAACAATGACACAAGAGCACATGTGAACATGCATGTGACTACGTGGTGTCTGTTGCCTCATTGTCGTAAACCACAGCCTCTTTTACGGGACTGTCATCAGAGATAGACACACTGTCAAGTTCTTTCAGTGTCGCTGAATACATAACAGCTCTGGTTTGCAAGAATGCTGTTGCCTACACTGGTGTATATGCATACATGTATATGGTGTGTTTGTGTATGTGTATGTACCTGTGTGTATATTTGTATATATGTGTGCATCTGTGTACATGTGTGTTTTATATGTGTATGTATCTGTGTTTATATTTGTATGTACATGTATATGTGTGTGCATCGGTGTACATGTCTGTGTGTTTGGGTATCAGGAGAGGTTGTCCTGTATGTTTGACTGTCTTTAACAAGGCATGAAATGGTAACTATTTTGCTACTAGTAGTAGTACAACATAATATCCATACCATCACTTGTGAATGGTCGGTGTTAATCTGTTTATATCGTGAGCTGTGTTTTGCTTCGCTGTCTCACGAACAGAAACACAGATCACGGTGTAAACAGGCTAGGTCTGTGTGTATGTGTGTGTGTGTGTGTGTGTGTGTGTGTGTGTGTGTGTGTGTGTGTGTGTGTGTGTGTGCATGCGTATGTGTGTGTATATGTGTATGTGTGTGTGTGTGTGTGTGTGTGTGTGTGTGTGTGTGCACGTGCGCGCATATGTGTGTGTGTATGTCAGTACATCAGGTCTTAAATACAGCATAATATAATATCAGCTGTTACAGACGTGTATATATCTATAAGTATTGTATAGTGAATGAAATAATTCAGTATGTCAGAAGCAGACATGGCATGATTACCACAGAGCCAATGACCTGTCAGAGTTGGTTTCAAAAACATCATATTGTATATATCTATGTCTACATTCTGTAATGTATGGAACACATAATGCACAAAACATACAAAATAATCACAACGAGTAGTCAATTATCAGAGTTACTAGTATATTAAAAGTACAAATGTAGGTCACTTTACAGTGATATTGAAGTACTCGGTAAGAGCACAGGTCTAATGTGCCAATATACACCTTGGCCTTTACATAAACAGCTGTGATCTAATTTTATCAGATAATCCAGTGAATCAGGTAGGCGGTGGTAGTGTGTGTGTGTGTGTGTGTGTGTGTGTGTGTGTGTGTGTGTGTGTGTGTGTGTGTGTGTCTTGTTATATACAAGGGGTGATGTACTAAAAGATATCTCTAGAGGTCAAGGAATAAAAGGAATCCAATGTATCATCATCACTTTGATAGAACACATTTCAGTGTAATATCAATATAGACAAATTCTGTCAAGAATTCCGCCATGTCCAAAAAAAAACTTATTGTTTTCACCATTTCTATGACTATTTCTATGAATTAACTCATTTTAAACCCATTCTGGTGTATTTCATTTTCAATAGATCCATCAAACTTCTGCAAATATTTTTCAATCATGTGATTTTTTTCAACAAGTTTGCCTACTTGTTTTTTCTGTATCTCTGATCTAATTCAGACACTAGTATGGATATATCTGCTGAGTCTGATAATAAGTGTGGTAATTGTAAAGCAAGTAGCAAAAGACTGTATCCATGGTGAACCACATACACTGTTAAGTATTCTTCACATATTAAAGAGATAATGGATTAAAATTTTAATTTTAATTATATTTAATTAATTAATTAATTAATTACATATAATATACATGACTATTGCCACCTCTTTACTAGGTCATGTAATCATTAATTGATATCTGTAACTTATTAATTTATTTATTCACCTTCAAAGGACCTTGTACCTTGCAGTCTCCGCTTCAAATATCAGTCCACCAGAGACTAAAACTGGGAGGTTTTGACCAGCAGTGGACATTGAGATTGACCTTTCATACAAGTGTTAATTTCCTTTGTAGGTTTTAAACATTCCACACGATGATTATATCGGCGGCTGTTTATGGCTGATCATTTCATCTGTCTGTACTTCACCTACATCTTTATCTATCTATTTTTAGTTAATCATTGTACATATTTATTTGTTATTGTTTGTGTAGTTGACTTCGAATTAATCTATTAGATATCAGACAATCAGCATGCACAGATTACATTGGCATCTGTGTATAACTCACAATACACATATGTAGGTCATATACAGGTTAAAGGCCCACTTATATTAGGATTGAAATGTAGGTGTGAAAAACAGTTGTTTGGCAGAGCTATAGAAAAAATTGGTCCAGGCCAAAAGAATGGTCCAATGATCCAATGAAATTAAAACACAGCCCTCTGAAGGCCAACTTAATAGCCTAGGCACGGGTTAAAATATATGTCTAAAAAACAGGTGTCTGGCATAATACAGAGTGGAGGGGTTCGCTCCACTGTCCGTGGGCAGAGGTATTATACTATCAAAGAGGTTGGTGCAGAAAAAAAAGAACAATCTCATGTAATCACCATGGCTCCAATGATAAGCTAACACTAATTGGACAACCTGGGATTGAAACATGGCCCTTTAATACTACTGTGGGTTTCTTGATTTCTAGAAAAACATAGAAATCTTGAAATAACATTAACAATTGTAGGAATGGTTCAATGACAATATTTTAATTTAAGATTGCCATTAGGTTGTTAAGAAATGGATTCATGTAATGAAAATAACAATACAGGGAAATGTTATACTTTAGGCACAAATAGACATTATGATATGAAATGAGATTTATGTAAATATATATTTCACAATAAAAAAGTCTAGAATCTGACTTTATAGCTTTTAGTGCATGAGATTATACACAACATGAGTCGCAGTCATTATAGTCAGTGGAAAAAGCTCTATCATGTATAGTCACTTATAGGTACTTCAAGTCTAGCCTTATCTCTAAGTAACATGCCATACTATGGTAGCAGTGTTGACATGTATGAGTGACATAACACCTCAACTATATACTTCCCTCATTGAAATATGGTATATTGTTATCAAATTCTTGACAAAACAACACACAATGCAAACTTATTTGACCTGAAGTACTGAGACCACTCCAACCACAACAAAGTGTTTTATAAACCACTTGGAGCATTGTACTGTGTTTGACAATAGTATATACAACCATTATCAAAGTATGGTTTACACTTTCATTGTTTAGACTGGGGCTAGTATTAGTCTTAGAGACTAAAAAGAAGGAAACGCCCCTTTGTAACAGGATTACTTTACAGTTTGTTTTCCATAATATCAAATGACACCACATAAGACTTTGGTGGGTTCAGTATCCTGTTACACTTTTACTTTGCAACATACCACAAAAATTAAGAATATTTTCACCATGATCAGTATTTCCTATTATCAGGTATAGACATGTGTGACATTCCAGTAGCAAAGCTACATACTAAATAGTGTAAACTGATTTCATCAGTCATTGTTTGAACAATTACTGAGCCAGAGTTCCCGAATTCTTGGTATGAAATACGTCTCTCCTCTAAAAAGATTATGTGAAATGCCAACAGGTTCAAACTTCCTGTGGTGCATTTTGCAGACCTACAAAGGACCTTTGGCGGGTATTTACCCGACATGATATACATTAGTGTATTGGTATCAATTTACATTGTATCTGGAACTGTAACACACAGACACTAACACTCCCCCATAACATTCACTCCTACTGCCTAGTAAAAATACTAATGTACAATTCACATAATGCATAATCTAATGGCCATCCGTTGCTCACTGAAAGATGAAAGCCATATCTGAGATTCACTGGTATATACATATAAAATAGGTATCAACAGGTATGCCATATAGGTATTATCAATAGGTATTACCATTGTAATAAACATTGAAACACACCCCCTTATTAACATTCCCTACTACCTAGGCCATACTTTCTGTACTACTAATACTATAAAAACTTTATGTTGCAATATCACAATACAGTTGTAAAATTATCCTATACTCCCAATATCTGTCGTTTTGGGATTCATTGCAATTTCAACAACTACTAAACACACAGAGGTGCACAATTATCAAACAAAACAACACTCTTCCTACACTGTTGTTTGTAATATTCACATTGCTTCACACAGAAGGTTAGTGTATGTAATAAGGTCACTCATCTCAAACAATAGGGCCCATCCCAATGTCAACATTCATTTATTGTACTGGGTCCATGCTATGATCAAATCTACAGCTCTATACATAAATACCTGCATCTATAATAATATCAACATGATACATTCCAGACAGGATTGCACTGTAATTATCTCTAATCATTACAATGGGACCAAGATTTCAGATATACTAACTACCCACAGTGAGCTTACACAATCACTGAATACTACTCTGGCAAGCTGAGGTCTTGGTTTACTGACGCAGATAAAAAACAAAACTGTTGTTCTTCCACATGGTAAAATATTCAATTGTCATATGGGTGATAGCAGTTCCTCTGTTGTATGAATTTAATCACCATGTGATGAAGATAGTGTAAATATTGGAATTCTAAAAAATTTACTGTGCAAGATAATGAAAGTCTTCAAAAATGTCACCCCATTGGGAGTATAATTAACCAACAGTCAATTGCAACATGTGGCAATGATAGCATAATTTGTGTCTAGCTCAGTATACCAAGACCTCTATCACCAGAGTAGTATCATATACAGGATTGGTGGTAGGACAATGCTAGCTAGGATTATGGCAACCATTAATTGTTTTTCTTTTTATCTAAAATGTCCTTACTTACATAGTTAATTCTGATAACTAGAATACTAGCACTGATTAATGGTAAGACCAACAGATATAAAGTTTATACAATTGTTCAAAGACTCAAATTACCAACAGCTCAGAAGGGCAACATTCATTTTTTTAAAAAGCATATTGAAAATTATATTTGTAAAAAAATAAATACAGCTGTGACTTTTTATAAGTAATTTTTACACACAGACATAAAATGACGATATCGTCCTGAACAACAAAATCAGTTTTTGAAGAGTACACATTAACATACTATTGGGGTTAAAGGGGGGGGGGGGGGGGGGGGGTTATGCTGTTAGCTAAGGTAGAACTGTTTCCTTTAGGATACGTTTAAAGTTTCAGAATCAATTTCCCTGAACTATAAAAGAAACAAATTTCAGTACATTCTTTCGGAGTTAATTTTCAAGTTCACTGCACTTTCAATATGTTTCAATGGTAAACCTTGTAACTTGTATGTACAAAGTTTAATATGTTTGTATTTTAGTTTGATTAACCCATGGAAGTAGGGGTTCTACTTCCATGATTAACCATAGAAAACGGTCACTTCATATTCAATTTGTTACATATTTCTAAACAGAAATGTGACATCTGTTCAGTTACATGATATATTGTCACATATTTCACTGCCAAACACCTGGAATGGTGACAGTGCAATGTGGTAATTCTCATGACATGAACATGTACATATTTCTGACAGGCCTACCTCACTCCATTTATAAAATAAAATCAACGAAAGAAATACACCAGTCAACCAAATAATGGGGTGTGACACATGGGTGGCATTGTTTAAAACAGTTCATTTGAACTTCCTCCCCGTGTGTGGTATACATCACCATATCATAGGACACCAAGCGTCCTGTGGCACATGAACTCCGTAAACACAGGAAAATAAACTTATCAACTGCGTAGATACAACAGACCAGGTTTACATATTTGCGCTGCATTATGCAGCGTTTACCTAACTAATGCATACAAAAGTTGTGATCAAACACGTCATAACACTCAATTCACCTCTGTTTTATATTAGTTGTCGAGTAATATGTCACTATGTGTCCTGTTAGTTCTATCGTATGTCTGGCAAAATTAAAGTAAGGACCGGGTGCAATATGACTCATTCACTCCATGATGAACTCACCTGTGAATACGTTTTCTCTATCGACGAACGCTGCTTGGCAAAGTCCCTGTTGGAAAACGAGAATAAAGAGACATATTACACGACCTTTTCACTTGTGGCACGTACTAAATAACTGAAAGACATATCAAGGAAATGGTAAAAACTAGATTTTCATTTAAACTTTACCTGATGTCTTCGAGCAGTTCATATTCCAACTGATGTTTAGCGTGCAACTTGGTAACTTGCTCCGAGTGAGTGTTGCGAACGTGTTGGGTGATTTTCGTCTGTAAGTTAGAGAGTGAAGAAGTGTTAGTACACGATCAAAAAATGCAATACAGGACCTACTTCTCTTTCAGATCTGTTATTTCATGAAATAGTAGTTCTCTTACCTTTCGAGGTGGCGGTTGCATGGTGGAGTTTAGAGAGAAAGAAGTATCAAACTATCTCGGTATCCGCCATGTTGTTGTATGATTGAATAATAAATTAAACGACCCTCACCCTTCCGGAATGACATCTGCATTCCGATTTTATTGAGGCATGATCTTAATGACAATATGTTTACATATATCAAAAGCAATACATATATATATTAATTCATGAATAGACACACATCTATTTGCATGAAATGCGAAAATGAGATTAAAAATACACTATTTCTTTCTATGAGTAGGGAGTCACATCACTGACTTGAACAGCATTACCACCCGCTTCTCCCCTGCACGAGGGCGCACTTTGACACGAATTTTCAAGAGCTATTCATTGAAGTGATTCTCAGTTGACGTGACAACTTGTTGTGTGTCGGTTGTCAGTCTAAAATTCATTGGAGTTTATCTAAACCTGTGAGAACATGAAAGGAGAAGTTATGACGTAATGTGATAATAAGTCTTTCATAATAGGTAAAATATACCAGAATAACAATGAACGTCGACCATGCACTACTAGTACTAACTACTATTAGCTTGTTCTTCAAATTATTTGAAACAAATTTAAACATAATAATGCTATACTAAGTACTGTTTCAAAATAGTCAATCCATAGATATGTAGGCAAGAGAGTCTATACAACATACAAGACTGGAATGTCTATTTTTTAAATAGCTTTTCTGTCACTTTTTTTTTTTTGAATAATCAGAAAATGAACGACGTATATGAATATTGGCAGGTCTGCATTGTTGGTAGCTCCAATTTTAATATCTTAAACTACTAAAACAAACGGTAAACACGATTTTTAGATCATTTTAAAACTATTTTGACTGAGTTGATTATTCAGGCACACATGTGTCATTGAGCATTTTGGTCAAGACTCTTATTTACATGTAAAGGAATTGATGATTACACCATAGACCCGTGTAGGGTCTATGATTACACAAAGCATACTCTAATCTTACTGCACGAGTGATTGATTGTATTACAGGTAGACGTACACGTGTTAATATTGTTTGAGAGTTTAGTTCACCACTTCGCAAATAAGTCTAGTAGTGTCAGTGATGTACTTTAATGTTTGGAGGACTCGGAAAATTTCCCATCGTTTTTACATTGACGTTGTGAGGCGAACGTTCCAGTTGCACACGTATTTGTGACGTAGGCTGTTTCAGCGTGTATGCTATAGTCTAGTTCTTATTATACTATACCATGTATACAGTATCATTACGATTTACACCTCCACTCACAGACCACGTTAGAAACCACGTTGGCATCCAGACTACGTGTATGCACGCGTGACTAAAATAGTATAGTTATCTCAAATATTTAAGAAATATAAACAAAGACATCAGACTTTGAACTCGTATTCATTCAGTATTGACTGTAGCACTTCATGACCGGAACACCCCTCCCCACTCTCCTTTTTGTAGCATCACATTCGGCTTTAATTATTTCATTACCAACAGCTTACAACTAAATAATATAACTTATTTACATGAAATCCAACCCTATCTCCTGATCTTTGCATTTTAAATGCTGTAGTTTTGTGTTTAATAAAATTATGTTTAATGTTTTTACATTTATTTATCGTTTCTGTCATAATGTTGGAGATATCTTTGGATTTGTATTTTTATTTTGTGTCAAACAATTACACGTTTTACATTTATTTAAAACTATACTAGAATCACAGGCACTTGATTCCCGAGATACGTATCAAAATGTTTCTATCAGAATACAATAAAAAGTCGATATGAGTGAATAAGAGATGATAAAAGACTCTTAGTTCGTGGTGAGTGAACTTGCGTGATCACAGAATCAACTGTAATTTTACCCCTTTCATATATAGTTGGCTAAATACGACAACATTATCGATATCATCGACATTTTATTGTATTCTGATAGAAACATTCTGATGCATATCTCGGGAAAGTGCCCGTGACTAGAACTATGCGTGGTAACACTATATGATACCCTCCACTATGGTTACATAGGGCAAAATGACAGCTGATAACATTTTAACATTTACAACCAAACTAGAGTGACTATATAGAATTACAATTAGGCAGCAAGATGTTTTGAACATCTCACACAACGTTTTTTGTACAAAAACTCGTGACAGAGACTCTAAACTGTCAATGGATGTAAGAACTGTTATACTACATTTTATCTCACTGTGAACAACAAATAAACAATTTTGTATTTGAATTTTCCTTGTTTCATACGACGACATACAGTGATATTCATTTGTCTACAGTACTACAGTGAGATACAATGTACTAAATGACTGCGCGCTATCATTGTTTATATATATATTGCTTTATTTAAATTTGTAATAAAAACATTGTCTGAGATGCAAAAAAAATCACCGTGTTGCCTAATTGAAACTCTATAGTCACTCTGGTTTGGTAGTATTTCAGTTCTACATGCACGTATTCAGACAATCCAATTAAAATTTGATTTGTGAATATATGGCTAGAGTACTTTATTTAAATAACTTTGTATATTTCCTTTGTTTAATATTTTGTCGATCTGGGAGTAATCGATCGCCCGCCGTAGGAAGACTATATTTAAAAAACAACAACACGATGCAATGTGCGAAGCATATAAAGGTAAATAAAGGAATCTATCCATATTTCTACCAATTTTAATCACACAATCAACCTTTCTCTGCATTACAAGCAAACATCACCAATGTATATCGATATAACTTCAAGTTCCAATGTGTTCTACGTGTTGTTTGTGATTTACTCGTGAAGTACAACTTGCACACAACGCACATGATATGAATGGGGTTGTTTAAAAACAAAAGTGATAAATCCCCCAAAAAGGTACAATGGTGGCGCTATACAATCTCGCCCAACCACGCGTGGACTACGAAGAATTCACATGACGTCATCAGTATGGCGCCAAGTGTGGAGAAGCTAAAGGTATCGTCCGTGTGTAACCCAGTAATTCTGTTGAAAATAATGGCTATTTTCGTGTCCGGAGTATCGAAATAGTACCAATCGAAGGAGACAAGACCATATGCGTGGTAGATTATCTTCAAGAAGTATGCACGTTGTTTGAATGAATTTGTATGCAGAGTGAATATTTAATTAGGACCGTGGACTTGGATGTTTTCCAGATCTCCACGGGTTCACAGGCCCGTTTAGCCTTTGTCAGTGTACCATTGGTAAACAGAGGAAACCGCGACGTGTAATCTTCGTAAAGGGTGAGTTTGGGTACTAGAATGTATGCCCGAGAAGACGGGTGGCTGGTTGTTTTCCCCATTGTTCACACGATACGCGTTCCGTTGCGTGTGGTGTAACGTATAGATCTATTCATATGCAATATGGCAACGACAGTCCTCAGTTTTCCTCAGAAAGTTCGCCCTTTTCAAAAGACATCGTAGTGTATCAGGTCTTATTTCGAAAGTCTTGTTTGGCGGCCGAGAATAAAAGTTAACATTTTTATTGTTTTGGAGACGTGGTGTGATTATTTGGCGATTCCGTACCTGCACTCTGCATAGGAGTGTACATAATGTCGCCATTTTGAAAATATCGCAGTGGAGGCGCAATATTAAAATATCCAGCAAATTTCCTTGTCTAAAACATGTATCGTGATCAAAATATTTTACAGATCCATTTCCTTAATGATCAACGAGACTTTTATTTCAATCTTCGACGGATAGAATTAAATGTCTAACGTTTATTTGTATTGTACAAGTTTTGAAAGAACAAATTTGTCTGTTTGGGTCATTAGCATAATATGGAAATTGCTATGTCAAAGGTTACCGGGGAAGCCATTCGCCAAAGGAAGCCATTTCCTGGTCACGGCCGCGATTTTAAATAATTGCAAACATAAAGCGTAGAGGAGTACACATTGTAAAATTGCTGAAATGAGTTTTACATCTATATTCTGTTTAAAAATGTATTTCTTTGTTTGATGCCACCCGTTGCAAACTACTAGCACATGCATAAAATTGATTAAGAGGAGGCTTGTCAACAACAGCAGGTGCAAGCTGCAGGCCACCGACACAATGAAATAAAAAGGCATTGTGCCGCTACTCTGCACACTGGAGATATACAAAGCGTAGGTGTGCATGTCAGGAATAGCAATTTGTGATCATTTGTATCAAACCTTTCCGTTGTATTCTATTTATAGATGTTTGTCATTTTTCATTACTTCTTCTGCATCACTCTGGTGGTAGTAGTAGTACATTTTTTTTCCTTGCATCAGGTGTTAATTAGATTTGTCTAATACCTGCAATTATAATCTCTATTTGAAACCAGCAGACATTCCAGTCAAGATGAGTATAGTACCACCTCCCCCACAACCGATTTTTGAGACGTCATCCAGTGGTAACCATAAACCAGCTGAGGTAGGTGTTGTAAACTACGAATCCTATTGTACTTAATTTGTAAAATCATGCCGTTGTTGTGATGTGATCCACTCACATTATGGACAACAATATACATGGAAATACTGATGTGAAGCATATTTTAGGAAAATGTGGCACAACACTGATTTTGTAATAAAATTTCAGACTTGCAACATTGACAGTATTTTATACAGAGAAGTAGTTGAATGTACATGTATATGTGATAATGATAAACTTTATTTTGGAAATGATTGGAAATAATACTGAGGTTAACAGGTTTAGTCTTACATGTTGGCATTTGCATTCTGCCTGAACCAAAGTAACAAGGATGACAAGCTGTCTTGTCATTTCTGAGCACCCTAATGATAATGAAAATTATACTCAAAACCACTGAGCATAACACACAAGGCACACAATTCCCCCTTCCTGGTTTCTAACTGACTATAGGCTAAGGTGTGATAATCACTTAGCCCTCATGTGAAAAGATTCTGAGGAGAATGTGCATCACTTGTATCACCAGTTGAATAAGATAACTAATGTATGGCATAGTGCTGCAAGAGTCCTTACATGTATGTTATGGATAAGAACAAAGGAATCGTACATTCAATTCAACATACTAACCATCCAGTATCTAGCTAGTCCCCTTTTCCCCAATTTGTATTTTTTTTTGTGTACAGAGAAATACATCCCAGGTAGAAAGATGACTGTCTAGCTAGTCTAGTAAATGTTTCTAATTTGTTGTAATCATGGATATTTCAGATTTGTTTTGATAATGTATATTGATAGAAGATTATTCAAGTGGGGGTTTGGGCCAGTGTTGTTTGCTAAATTATGTCACTACTGTTTGTCAATTGGAAAGCCTGAAAGTTAATGACAAAAAATAGAATTCTGCAAACCTGTACAGTACAAGTGATATATAATGAACCAGCATTGTCAAGAAATGTCCTTGGTTAGTATTATGGTTGTTAAGGGGACTGTTAAAATAGGTGGTTATATAGTAAGTGTATACTAAATGTTCAGATGCTATTTCCCTTCATATATTTATTGAAGAAAAAAGAAAAGTATTTCTTCCATATTTTCGCCTTTTTGTGAAATTGAGTTTGTACAAATGTGGCTTTAGTTAGACTGCAGACTATGGTGGTTTTACTGTAGATACTTTAACATAGTAGTAGGTATAGTTAATGTACTGCTTAGATACAGTGTTATTACAAGGTAATGGAACTTTGTACCCAGGTGAATGGATAATTGGTTCTTTGTGACCTGGGTTACTGTTAGATATATGTGACATGGGTTACCACTGGTTACGTGACAGATATAATGTAGGTTTTTATATACAAACTACTGTTTTGCAATTTGCATTGTTTCATTATTTGATAGCAATCAAATGTACAAATGTATTTTGATTGAGACAAACAAAAATGACTAAAAAAAATTTTTGGTTTTTTGGGTGGCTCAAGAGTCTTATTACAAATCTGACAAAAGATCATAACACTTTGTTTAGGGATGTCTGTGCTTGAAATAACATAATTTACATGATAAACAGCATATAGTAGTTATGGTGGAATTAGTATGCAGTATACAGATTGTAGTGTGTAGTGTGTGTGCAGTTAATCTTTAAAAGGACAGTGAAAACTCCATTTGCAGAGAAACAGGTGGTCAATGTGTTTTACCGATACGTAATGAAAGTAGGGGATAGCATTAGTATTAGCCAAGTTTAGTTCATACTGTTACACTTACCTCCTAGATTCATTCGTAACAGTTTGCATGGAAATGATCACAGTAAAACATTCATTACCTTGTCACCTATCAGTGTTCTACGTTGAGCAAACTCATAGGAGTGTGTAAAACTCATTTTTTGGGGTAAAAGGTCCAAAAAGACATAGGCATCAGAGGATGTCTTTGTCACGTATTCCCACGCATATGGTTCTGACTAGAGAAATCATAAAATGGTCTTAAATGGATGTCAACTCATTGGAACATTTTAAAGATTGGTACAGGACTAAAAATTCCATTACTATTCTGCAACATATGGAAGCAGGGTGCTAATATAGAAGATGCAGATTATTTTTTCAACCCCCCCCCCCCCCCCCCCCCCCTTTTTTTTTTTTTCTTTTTAAATTTTGTTACAGCCTGTAAAGTGCTAGAGTGCTAGTCTGTTGACATTACATCTTTGGAATATCATATCATGCCATGCCATGCCATGAGATAACAACTTTCCTCCTTTTTACCTTGTATTTCATTTTCAGGTATTTAGAAAAGATCTGATTAGTGCCATGAAACTACCAGATTCGTACCAACTACAGCCAGAAGAATATTATTTGATCAGTGACCAATGGAAACAAGAATGGGAAAAGGGTGTCCAGGTCCCTGTTAATCCGGATGACTATCCGGAACCTGTGGTCAAAACAATCGCACTAAGGTGGCAAAGAGCAGAATTCAAACTGTAAGTACACTGGTCAAAAAGTATCATTAACATTGTACCATGCATGAGCCAAGTTGAACAAAAAGTATGGAATAAATACTCTGGTCATTCTATGTCACGACAACGCGTGTCTACATCACTGATTCTGCTGTGTTCGAAATATGAGTCAAAATGTTCAAAATTACCATTGCTTTTCCCGATTTTTCTTTGATATTACTGGTGCTGATATAATTATGTTATTCTCCAATATTTTTCTTCATTCAGCTGGAAAATACTCATGACCTAACTACGAGTCACTAGATGAGTAGTAACAAAGGCCCCCCTAGGTCCCTCGTATTTTCCTTGGCCGAATGAAGAGAAAAATTGGGGAATAACATCAAAGTGTCATACTAAAATACTGTGGACTAATCTGAACATTTATGTATTGTTTGACTTAAAAATTAATGATAGAATTACACACTATTTACATAAAAAACCACCTCACAGTTATATTGTACACTTGAACTCAGAAAGTGTCAATGTTCTCTTCTGATACATATAGCATAATGAATGCATTTTTGCTCTTAAAGGCCATGGTTTCAATCCCATGTTCTCACTTAAGTTTTATCTTATCAGTGGTGCCATAAGTGTATCACATAGGATGATTCTTTTGTTCTGGATGAACTTTTTCTATAGCCCTGCCAGACAAGTATTTTTCACACCTAGATATTAATCCCATTTTCAAGCTTGGCCTCTGAATAACCATTTTGAACTTGAACTTCTAGGAACACCATATTAACTGACATGGAAAGATATTTGGCATGTCAAAGAGTAAATTGTGTTTACCATGTTATACGTAACCAGCAGAAATCGTTTGGCTATAAATTTGACTTTTTGTGACATGATTGATGTGATCATTTCCACGTGTCTAGGCCTAAGAAGTTACTGAAGTATGAAGCCACTGATGAACAGAGTGCATCAACACTACATCAGTTAGCATCTCAAGTGTGTAGATATGATTTAGATGACACAGACACTCAGTGGTTGAAGATAGTCAACAGGGAACGCGAAGATGTGGGTACGTACCAACATATGTGTTCTAATAATGTCTTCTGTTGATGTCATCTGCATCTGGAATTGGTCTCAGCGATTTTTATTTTACAGACATATACACACATGAACATGACCACACATTTCTATAGAAGTCCACTCAGGTTGGAACTATGTGATAGGGCTATGTTGCACACTCCATATCTCGTCACTGTGGAACTGTTACGGCTTTCCTAGCCTCTCCACAGACTATCCCAGAGTCACTCAGACCTAGCCACATAGTACCTGCAGGCTGCACATGAGTAATTGCCCCAACTGTTCAAGTCATTAATGCGGGAGTTCCCAGGAGATTACATACCTTGTATAATGATGTTGACGATTTGGATTCCTCCAAGGCAACTTACTTGATTAATTAATTGATTCTCTTGTGTATATATATATATATGTTCTAAGATTGAATTACGACATTTACATTGAGTACCTAGTTCTCCTATTTACTGTAGTGACTTCTTTTCTATTTGTTTGTGTGTAGGTGATTTACCCATAGATGAACTGACTATGGAGACATTGATGGAGGAATGTGAGAAGCAGTGTCATGACAACATGACTCATGTCATACTAACCCAAGAAGGTCTTGGTATTGAATATGATGAAGATGTCATATGTGATGTATGTAGATCGGTAAGTAACTCTCCCATAGAACATTTAATCAGATGTTAACACAATCTCTAGCCCTGCTTTGACACAATGTGTATTTGTATGTGACACAATGTGTATTTGTATTTGTAGCCTGATTGTGAAGAAGGCAATGAAATGGTGTTCTGTGATTCCTGTGATATCTGTGTACACCAAGCATGCTATGGCATTGTTAAGATTCCAGAAGGTAGCTGGATGTGCAGGACTTGTGCACTTGGAATACAACCAACCTGTATTCTTTGTCCTAAGAAGAAAGGGGCAATGAAAAGTACAAGGTAGGTCGAGCTTTCTCTGAACAAAGGTACTCAATCTGGAGGCAGACTTGCATCTGTTGAAAATCTTGAAATTGCCTCGAGTTGATGTAGCATCAGATATCTAGTGCATGTGTTGCTTACATGTTGTATTCATTCAAAGGCATGCGTTCAATTGTGACCAAAAATGTTCATCAGTTTTTGTAGATCAAATGATTTACAAAGGTTATAACACACAAGCAGTTCAAAGTGGTCAGCTGTAACTGTGGAATTTGTCATTCTGATGAGGATCGTTGATCAAGAAAGATCAAAATCTCAATGCCAAAAAAACAGTGAACAGCTTGTTTGTAAATCATTCAATTGTGTTTGTCTGTGTTCAGCAATTTACTTCATTCATATCAAGGGCAAGTTCAATTTTCAGATAACATTGAGGATTCAGAACTTAGATTTATGCATTCCAGATAAGATGAAACCTTTCACATTCTGACTGATAATTTCCATCCACTGTTCCATTCTACATTGAGTGATTTGCTTCCAAGGCTACTAGTATGAGTATTTTCTCTGTATTCTGTATGGTCTTACCTTTTTTCTGTGAAAGACCAGTATGTGTATTTCCCCTGCATTCTGTGTGGGCTTACCTTTTTTCTGTGAAAATCCAATGGCATGTTAGATTGTCTTTCTGTTTTGGTACATAGGAGTGGTGCAAAGTGGGCCCATGTCAGCTGTGCTCTGTGGGTACCAGAAGTTAGTATTGGTTGTGTAGAGAAAATGGAACCAATAACTAAGATATCTCAGATTCCAGTAAGTACATAGAAATTGACCATGATTATAAATGTCAAAAGATGAAAGCAGATATTGAAAAAATGATAAACCCAGGACATAAACTGGAAAATTAATGTTTAGGATAACATATACATTATCATGAGAACGTTCATTGTTTGCCATGCTGTTGTTAATTCACGTTGGCAAATATAATTCTGTAAATATTAGTATATTTGATAAGGCAGTGTGTGCACAAACAAATGCACTGAGTGCAATAAAATGTATTCATTATTAAAACAGATGTTTCATTTTTAGGGTGACCCGATTTTTAAAAATCTTTCTCATTACTGTTATCCAGACACTTGCTTATTCTTGCCAAAGAGGGTGATCTTCTACAAAATATCAATGGCGGGCGAAAATAATTTTTTTTTGAAGTCCGAACTGAAAATTTGGGTTGGTCAGGTAATGAGAAACAAAAAAATAGGGCCACCCTTACTAGCTGGCAACAAAGCCACACTGTCAACAAAATGTTCAAACGCCCATTTCTGGTTCTGAGAGAGAAGCTTTGTGATAGTTGAACTTAATAGCTGAAATATTTACATTTTCATTATTTTACAGGCCAGCAGGTGGTCTCTGATATGTAGCCTGTGTAGGGAGAGAACAGGGGCTTGTATTCAATGCTCAGTAAGTATCTTTTCATTACTGTAAACCTGGTATTTTTTTTGCTAAAAAGTCTCAATTTTCCCTGATTTTCCTGGGTAGCAACCATGCAAAATATACGTTGAGACTAAAATGCCTCATGTACACTATGTACCAGTCTGGTAATTAGTTAAAATTAGACTTGGGAGATTTACAAATGTAGCTACATACTCTAAAAATGCCAAAAAAACTAGTGACTAAAATATCTAGGTTTACAGTATGTTTCCATTTGTTTTGTAATACAATTTTGAGTGAGTGTGAACACCAACTCATTGAATTTTTGTGACTATCCAAACCTATTTCCAGTATCCCATTAATTTCTTTTCAGTTATTTACTTTGATATGCTACATGTATGATATCCATTAAATTGATATAGATTTTCTTTCACTCAAAAGAAACAAAAAAAAACACCCACTAACAAATCATTCAGTGCTTAGCAATGAAAGACGAAGAGAACAAATGAATCATTTCACACTCCTAGAGGGTTTCACAGCTTTTCCTAACTAGACTGTTTCCCATGTAGCATTTCCTACTTTACAAATCACATCATTTGTGTGGCTATTACACATGTGTATACTCTATTCAATGTTTTGTGTGGCTATTACACATGTGTATACACTATTCAATGTTTTGTGTGGCTATTACACATGTGTATACTCTATTCAATGTTTTGTGTGGCTATTACACATGTGTATACACTATTCAGTGTTTTGTGTGGCTATTACACATGTGTATACTCTATTCAATGTTTTGTGTGGCTATTACACATGTGTATACTCTATTCAATGTTTTGTGTGGCTATTACACATGTGTATACACTATTCAGTGTTTTGTGTGGCTATTACACATGTGTATACTCTATTCAATGTTTTGTGTGGCTATTACACATGTGTATACTCTATTCAATGTTTTGTGTGGCTATTACACATGTGTATACACTATTCAGTGTTTTGTGTGGCTATTACATGTGTATACACTATTCAGTGTTTTGTGTGGCTATTACACATGTGTATACTCTATTCAATGTTTTGTGTGGCTATTACACATGTGTATACACTATTCAGTGTTTTGTGTGGCTATTACACATGTGTATACACTATTCAATGTTTTGTGTGGCTATTACATGTGCATACACTATTCAGTGCATATTTCACCTCGTTACTCTAGTCACAAACATGAATATAGCACTATATTGTATTCTCAGTGGTATTTACCTTCCAACTAAATGCTGGTGACAAAAAAATGGATTAGAGTATATATGAAAACAAACATTGTATCATAAAGCCAAGGGAGTGAAACTGAAACCAATTTTCCAAAACACATTTCAGAGTGCATTATCGGTTCAAAGAATGACTGCCCTCCTGTAGAACCCAGTTTGCAGTTTATTAGTTTCAGCATGGTTGTATCAAACAGAGCCAGTAAACAGTAACCTGTACATTTCGTAGACGTGTGATTCTGTTTTATTTTCCTGTTAAGATCTCTGATAACTTGCATTGTTTTCTGTGTAGGTGAAAACCTGTAAAACTGCATACCATGTCAGCTGTGGTTTCCAACACAGTTTGGAAATGAAGACATACTTAGATGATGCTGCAGAGGTCAAGTTTAAGGTAAGTCCATGTCATATGTTGTATACCAAAACTTATATAGCTATGTAACTCCATGCAAAACAACATTATTTATAGTGTGATATTTTCCCTATATCATGCCCTGTCTGGCATAATTCCATAATTTTGGCTATGATGCATTCAAGGTAGAATCTACCTCGCTACAGTCTTTGTGCATGGGACCCACTAACTTTGTTATTTTCTGTCCTTGTTTACAGTCTCTGTGCATGAGACCCACTAACTTTGTTATTTTCTGTCCTTGTTTACAGTCTCTGTGTATGAGACATACTAAGAGACGACTTCAAGGGGAAGTAGATGTTATTGATTCACCTATGAAAACCACTCCTAAGAAAGAAAAAACTCAGGAAGAGAAAGCCAATGAGAGGGCTTTAGGGTAAGACTATTTATGATGCTTAGAAGTTAGATCGTGCATATAGACCATGAAAACCTCAGGATGGAATGTTAAATGTTTATGTAAAGATCTGTTCATTCAGTTGCTTCCCAACCCAGACAAAACAGTTTTGTGTTAACACCGGATGCAATAGAGCCATGTTCACACACATGATAAGCTCAGGGATGGGATAGTGATGAGATGTCCAGGACACGTTTATGTTTTCTCTGTAGTTTTCCTTTGATTAAAATAAGCTCAGCTAGTACAAGAGACCCTTCCCTGTGTCACTAGTATGTTGTTTGCACAATAGTAGGGGTACCATATGCTGTGAGTAGGTAGATAGATAGACAGACAGACAGAAGACATACATACATACAGACAGACAGACAGATAGATAGATAGATAGATAGATAGATAGATAGATAGATAGATAGATAGATAGATAGAGGGGTACTGATGATTCTATGTCTCTGTATTTATTAGAATACAACAGTTAGAAGATGAGTTCTACAAACAGCTTAGAGCCAAAGATGTTGCAGCTGTGTTGAACATGAAGGATGACATAGATGCTGTAGACAAGGTCTGTGAATACTGGAAACTGAAAAGAAAGGTAAGGACTATTTCTTTACATTGTATTTAACCATGTCACTCAGCGCAAGTTAATCTGTCCTGAATAATATCTATTCAATACTGTACGGTAAGTTGTATACTTATTTTCATGTTGTCTATTTATTCCTTTTACAGTCGAACTTCAACAGGCCATTGCTTCCACCCAAGAAAGAAGAGAGTGGAGCAATGTCTCAAGCAGAAGAAGACAGCTTGATAGCAAGGATGAGAATGTTTGTACATCTTAGACAGGATCTAGAAAGGGTAAGTAGTGCTACATAACCCCTTTTACAGTGGCACAGTCGTATAATCCTAGTGTTTAGAATAATTACGATTGAACTATGTGTTGGATTGTAGGGGTGAAAGTGTATGAGTAGTCCTACAAATGTATCATAATTGGAATGTAGGAGTGAAGGGCAAATGGTGCTACAATCCCAGTATAGTGGAATTCATAACCCCTTTTACTATGGAACTATAGTATAATCCTAGTATTGTTTATAATGTGGATTGATCCATGTTTGGAATGTAGGGGTGAAAGGGTAAGTAGTGCTACAAACCCACCATATAGGAATTCATAACCCCTTTTACTATGGAACTATAGTATAATCCTATTGTTTATAATGATGAGGATTGAACCATTGTAGGAATGTAGGGGTGAAACGTAGGGTACAGCCAAAATTTCACTTGTTTCTACTTACCCATTTCAGTGAACCCTACATATTTTCAACAAAGACAGTCATAACTATGTAGATCACAAGTGGTGAAAGTTGTCTTTGGAGCACCATATTACCACATATAGTGTAAGACATCATCTATTGAAAGAATCTCTTGTGCATTGCATAGACAGTGAAGGACAGTGTTTTCAATGATGTTGAAACAAGGAATAAAAGCTATCGTTAAAATCAAAAATGTGTTTCATGAGGTAAATTATCCATATTTGTTCTGTGATCTCATATTGTGTATCTTGATTGCTTTACAGGTAAGAAATCTGTGCTACATGGTTCAGAAACGTGAAAAACTGAGCCGACAGTCTAACAAACTGAGGGAACAGATTTTCCACAAGCAGTCAGAACTACTGAGTGATGACAGTGTACCTCTAAACAATAATGACTTTGAGTGGGTCAGAACTGCCATCATACGAAGTGAAAGTCAAATTATGACGCTCGTTAGGACAGATAACGAGGGATCGGAGAGTGCGTCTTCAGAAAGCACTGGACATGAGGATACAAGTGACAGCAATCAATCTGAAGGAAGCAGTAGTAATGCCAGTAAAGACAGCTCTCGATCAAAACGGAGCCGTAGATTTCGCAGTCAAGGTTCAAAACCATTAACACCATCATCTAAGGAGAGTCTTTCATCATCGAAAGATAGTGTATCATCTAGAGAGTCTCAATTATTGTCAGTTATGGGACGTGAGAGACGGAGGTCAGCGTCTATCACTTTGAAAATGGAAACGTACGCGGTTGAATCTTTGCCACGTAATGTGAACAACAGTGAAAGGATAGAACATAGAGCAACAAATAACAATCAAGTAACTGTCAACAAGGAAGATAGTGTACCTGTTAAATATGAATGTGAAAGTGGTCAGAAAGAAAATAAGCAGGATGATGTTCTCTCCATGTCTAATATGAAGAGGAAAATCGAGCCTGACCCAAAGGGCGGCACCAGGTCAAAGCGTCAAAGGTCAAATGGTAGCTATGATACTTTGGCAAGGAGGAGAATTGACACTCTGTTCGGTAAGGGAAATCCTGTCACAGTTGTGCCACGGGTCAAACTAGAAAGGACAAATTTAGACCCTGAAACTTTTAAAAACAGAAAGCATTGTGATAAGAACAAAAATAGGACTCCCTCTAGTGGTATAAACGAGAGATTGCGAGTATTGAGGAGAACTGAGATCTCTCCTAGGCAAGAGAGTATGAGAGACGAAGCTGCAAAAGTACGGGAATCATTGTTTCCCACTCAAAGCAGTCCCAAGGGTAGTCTGAGTGGATACCGAATACCAAAGAAAAACTCCAATCCATCCAGTATTGTGAAAGACAGAGTCATAACCAATGTGAAGGAAAACTTGGACAAGCAAGGTCTTGACAATGATGTGTATACTTTAAAAACACGTAGCGCTACAAGGAAACTTGATAATGAAATCGACATGGATAGTATTGCACCGGACAGACAGTTTGAGTACGTTGATGATGAAGTAAGCATATGTCGATCAAGTCGCGATCCAAGCCTAGCGGCAGAATCAGATGATAGTGGAAGCCACTTGTCGAGTGTACGGTCAGGACCAGTACTGCGAACATCTAGACATCGCAGAAGTGAGAGCAGTAATGACTCTCATGATATTGTGCGGTCACGGTCCGCATTGCAAACGTCTAGATACCGTAGAAGCGAAAGCAGTAGCAATGACTCGCAGGACGAGAGTGGGTCGAACAGTGATAGTATAGATGTAGAGAATTCTAGTAATGTGTACGATTCTGATTCCGAGGGCAGTAGCAGTAGTGATGGAAGGCACTCGGGCCCTGTCACTCGTCGCAGGAAGAAGCGGTCATGTTCAGCAACCTCAAAACGTCCTTTCCGATCAAGAGTAACCGATGCAGTCGGTAGACTTTGGAACACTGCCAGTGGATTTTGAGGGGGTCTGAAATGGCCTAGAATTGTCCCAAAATTTGAAGCCATTATGTTGTATTGTTTTTATGTAATTTTTTGATTATTATTATTGTTGTATATAGAAATGTATTATGTATCTCACATGTGCCTCGTAGGGTTAACATAGGGTAATTGTTTCTTTCATAGTGCGATACAATTTTGGGTTTATCTCGCTCAGAAAACTGCTTTTTTCCAATTTTTGTGCTCTGTGCTCCTACCATGGCACCCACTGCCAGTCATTTCAAACTATTTACATGTTTCATTTCAAAGACAAGAGTGGTCCTCTATAAATGTTCCAAAATGTGATCCTATATTCCACACATGGTGACTAATTCCACACATGGTGACTAATTAACTGAAATGTGCTTAATAGCTATGTTTGGTCAAGTATGTTATACTGCTTGAAAATGTCCAATCACTGAAAACATTGGAAAAGAGTGTATTGGGAAAAAGAAAAAAAAAATTGTGTTTTCTTATATTTTTCTATAAACTCCTTGCATTTGAGCTTAATGAGAGGCAATTTACGTCATCAACAACAGATTGAACATTTCCTGGAATGTAGGACAACGTGAGTGATAAGTAGAAAGTAAGAATCAATAGGACAGTAAAAAATAGTTAATTCGGGATAGTAATCATCCAGCATTTGTCAATAATATAACCAAAAGTAGTGTCCAGGAAACATGAGCAGGCTTGGGGACAACCACACAATGTTGCATAAGCTCAACAAATGAACATCGTTCGTTTAGGTCTAAATCCCCTCCCCCGGAATGAACTCGTTTGGTCAAAACCCCATACCCATAAATGCGACATCAAACGTTTTATATGATGTAAACCATGATGAAAACTGTAGTGGTCACACCACTAAAATTGATGTAATGTAAAAACATGATTGTAAACAAATACTACCAGCAACCCAGCACCATATCTCACATTAGAAGTAATTTTTATCAACTTATCAACATCTCAGTAGTAAATACAAAAGCTGTTATCATTGAAGGAGTGAAAATTTTCCATTGGTTAAAAAGTCTGAAAATGAAGTTCACCAATCACATTGACACCAGACCCCCTTCCCCACTAAATGAACGAAGTTCAGTTATTGAGCTTGTGTGACATTGGGCAATCATCCCTTACTGTGTTAGAATACAAGTTCATTAATACATATCATCCCATATCAGCAGCTATAAGAAGTGTTTTTACACAGTCTGTCAGAGTACAAAAACCAAGCAAAAGTGTCTGCACTTACCATAGCGTCATACAATTATACATCAATTATTTTGATGTTACTAGCCTAATGGAAAGGAAGTATGCTGTCCATGTACTACCTTTGCAGGGTTAAGGGTGGCACAAGCTGAGTTTCTAAGCCCTTTTTTTGATTCGGTTGAAAATACTGTCTCATCTTAAAACAAAGTATTCTATGATAATTTTAATACTGCACTAGTTGCAACTGAACCATTTAAAAAACAAAAACAAATGGACATAATGACTTATATCGTATACCCTGAACAGTATTGAACCAACTATGGGTAAATGTATGTGTGCAGCAGTACACATACACATAATATATAGTAAATACAATCATTGATTTATGGGTCCGCACACAAAAATTGGCACCTCAATGCAATCACGATTTCAACCTGTTAATGTACTACTTCTTGATACGATTGAGCCCTAGCATTTCCCCTCCACTGTCTATATCCCTAGTTAACATTAACAATGTCTAATCATTGGTATTATTATAACAATTTTCAATAAATATAGTATTGGTTGTTTGATCATAAAAGTAATACTCCAGTTACAACTAGTGCAGCCTTAAAGTCAGTGCTTGAAAGTCATGATATAAAACATTGCTTTATGACATTGCTCAAGTAGTTTGTGGCCCAGGATCTTCCTTAACACTTTAGTAAATATATACTAAAATATGTCACTGATTCGTTGATGTATTATGCCTAAATATCAGGTGTTAGTTTTGTCAACAGCATGCTTCAGGAAGTAGAATACGATAGGTACTTTTTAATGTTCAGCAAACATTACCCCTCCACACCTAGCTGTATAAACTCAGTTTATGCCCCCCCCCCCCCTAATGTATTTGAAATTACTCCTTATAATCTTTGCAAGACATAAATTCCTCCTTGAAAATGACATTTATTATGGATATTTTCAGCTTCAAAATGTTCACAATTGTCCAAGCCTGAGAAGTCAATTTTATGATCCAACAAGTTTATCCGAGCATTTCATTACCCCAGTTGTTCATGAAATTTCTGGCAAATGACATGAAATTCCTAATGTTAAGTGTATAAACCCCAGCTTTTGTACAGTAGATACGTTCTATTCTTTAGTTCAGAGTGCTATGCTACCACCGTCTAAAATGACCAACGAGTGTTTTTTGTAAAGTGAAAAATAATGTATTTGTAGATCTTTTTTTTTCTTGTATTCGCTGTTGAGATTTTGACGAAGAATATTAAAAGAATGTGTTCACTTCAAAACTTTCTATGAACTTCTTTTTTGTACAGTTCTACCCCTAAGATCAGTCCCAAAGTTTTATTTCAGTCATTTTGACCTTGACCTCTATCATCAAGGTCAACTGTACATTATAGCCATATTAAGTGAATATCACACAAATAGTATGTTCCAAGTATTCTGTATAGTATGTTTACTTACTGAGCTGCTAATGTCTGTGAATGTAATGGTATTGATGAACATTTTGGATTTTTATTCGTGTCCAACAATCGAGGAATTGATGATGGTCATAGCAACGTTTATAACTATCATAGGACCATCTCTCTTTGCATGTCAAAAAATGATGTTAGTAAGTGGAGTCACAGATGTTAAGTTATGTGTACAGCTTTCATCAGAATCAGTTGAAAATTAGCACTGCTTTGTTTTGGCACCATCCAGAGAGATGACTATCATGCAGTCGTTTTGTGATGGTAGACTTGAGATATGTTGTGTCACCTGACCAAACACATGCTTTGAACACACATTGTGTCCACCTGACAATAGCCAGGGCTACATACAAGTAAAAATCACCTCACAGCAGACTGTGGCACACATTGTGTCACCTGATGATAGTATCACCTGACAGTAGTATGGGACTAAAGGTAGTGGTCACCTGACTGCTGAATATTATAGGGTACATATATGGTAGTGACCTGATTTGATCACATGATGTCCATGTGATCAAAGTGAGAGCTACAATTTACAGAATGACTTGAATTACTTGACCCCAACAAGGTTCTATCTTTGCTCTGAAGAAGTGTCCACATATGATAACTAGATCAGGCAATTTGGTAACATGATTAATGGTAATATCCACTCTGTTACTGATGATGCACACCACTTGGTATAACACACAACTTTGCAATAATGACTATTTTCAAGATAGCTATGATGTCATCGAGATTAAGTTCTTTGAGTACACTTGTTAACAAAGGGACTTTCAATTGTCAATTTTATTTTTACTTGATAACTATGTAGTCATACACCAAAAGTATGTGGGTAGGCATGGCTTGTTTAGCCCAGAGACTTGTCTTTGTTGCACTAATCCTAATCCTGTCCAGCTCAATGCATTTCTCAATGAGAAACCTTAGACATGGCCGAGTTGTGTTAACAACTGGGCATATTCATCACACTTTGACTGACTACTTCATTCATTTGGTTATGTTTACGACCTAACTGCACCTGTCAGTCCAAAATATTAGTCATACATGGACGCTATAACATAATCTGTTTAATATTGATGTTCCAATTGGCTGTTAATACAGCTTGTCAGTGGTAATTTCAAATTCAGAACTGATTTCACTGGTGGCCATTAGATGTGATTGCGAGATAAGAACACAAACATCAAGTCTCTGGGCTGTGGTTGGTTGAAGTCTTGTGAAATACTTACATTTTTCAAGAGAAATAATTTCAGTTTTGCTTTATTTATGTGTCACTAATGTATAGTGAAATGCATAGACATGAGTAGCTTGAAGTATTTTTGTTGAATTTTATTGTTCTTTGCAAAAAAATATATTTTTTTTTGAAAATTGATTGTATTTCACTGTATTTGTATAAGCTGTTCCTTGGATTTGTTTATTTTATCATTCCATGCTGAGTGTTTCTATATGTGGATCAGTGAGAGGACTTTTACATTGTACTTTGTAAGTCTGTCTGTTCTATCAATGTTATATATTTCTTACTGTTTAAAATGACCACTGTTTTTGTTGAGAGTGATAAATACTTTATAAATATATCTCAACTCCAAATGCCATTATACCAGGATTCCTAAAGTAACTTCTTGTGAATTGTATGAAAAACTATGCCAGCTTTGTACTAATGTCACCTTTTCCTGTTACCATGGTTCCTCAACCTTAGCAAACCATGTGACTAAGTCCCCTACCGTTTCACCCTCACTTCTCAACACGACTTAGTTACCACAAAGTTTCACCCTCACTTCTCAACACGATTTAGTTACCACAAAGTTTTACCCACCTCTCACTCCAATGGCAAAAAAAATTCTAATTTTCAGGAGGAAAAAAATGAGTGCCTGGAAAGAAATTAAGCCTCTATCATTTGAATCAAATTACAGGAGTAAGGCTAGAATTGCTTGAATTTTACAAACTTTTACCGATGCCATTTTTGAAAAATGGTGAAATGAAGTTGTTGGTTATACTGTAAATAGATTATTCAATTTCATTGATTTGAGTGAAATGTTATGAAAAGTTAACATTTCAAAAGAAGTTTTATGACACAAGGGAAGAGTTTTATAGTGGATATTAAAGAAGGACATATACTCTGGCTATATGAAATGCATCAATACAGGATTCTCCTTGGAACAGATTCCAACTCAAGATTTCCTAAAAACTGACATGACTCATTTACATAACAATTCAACTTTTTTTGTTATTTAAATTTCCCATTGCTACCAGTATCTTCTTGGGAGAGAGCACTGCTCATGTCAAAGTTGTAAAATTGTATCTCTAAACTGGTATATGTTCTTGTTAAAATACATGTTCATTCTGCTTTGTCTTGAAATGTAAAAAACAAAACACTTTTTTTTAGTACTACTGTGTTCTGTATCTTTGTCATGTTATATTTACCCAGTTGTGAAAATACCACAGGTACAGTTTTACAAGACCGCAAAATGCAACATCAGTTCATATACCCAAAGTGTTTGGGTCTTTTCTCACTCACTTGTAAAATGGAAATGAGAATAGATATTTATATCTATGAAATCTCACTGACATCAGTAGATTTGAAAAGAAGAGGTAACATACAACACAACAGGGGGTCACAAGCCTTATTTTCAACCAAATAAAACGTCATTTCCTGTGAAACCATGCCAGGAGAGTATTGTATTCTACCAGCAGATAGGGGTTGTACTCCTAGCATATCTAGTTTATAAGGAGGTAGTTTCAAGTTTATCAATTTCTTTATAGATCATGTCATTCAAATTAAGAAGTTAACAGAACTGTAGCTGTTGTTTTTTCCCCTGCATGATTGAATTAGTATACCAGTAGTTAAAATTGTAACTTTTTTCAAGCTGTACAGTTCTTTGACTAAGGTTTAGTATTTGTACAGGTTGGTTGGCTTTATTCATGCTGTAAATAGTACTTGTCTCAAAGAAATAAAGAGCAGAACCCCTATAATAAAATTGGATGTCAATGATTTATATAATTTTCAAGCTGAGCTGCATGTGTGCATTGGTACATGCATACATTCAGGATGGATGGACAGACTGGATTGTCACTCCTAAGTGCTTATTACCTTCAGATAGTTATGAATATACAGTAATCTACTGCATATGCATGTCTGCTGGTACCATGGGGCAAAACTGGACTACTGCAAGAATGATAGAGATGAAAAGAAATGTTTCAATATGGTATTTCTTGGCTATTGTGTGAGATTTATGTAGATGATTCTCCAGAACCCACAATTTTAAACGTGTATTGGTAAGTTCTCCTTTAATGGAAGGTGCAATACATGGGGGAATTTGCAGCTAATATGTGTTGTCAATTTCCGAGCCTTAAAACGTCAGCATTTGCTCAAGAGTCAAAGGAATGTGTATTGAAACAAGTACTACTACACGGAGTTGCAAGGACGCCCTCATTGTTTATTTGGCGATATTTCACGCAGGTTGTTCATGCTAATTTCATGCAATGTCGCTGGAAAGTCGTTCTGTAGGTATTTGGTGTGAAAGCGAGGAATAGGGCAATTTTGCTAGGTAATTTAGTGGTGCTGAATCTTAAAAACACGCCTTCAAAGCAAAATTTTGGAGATCTTATCACTCAAAATTAGCATACAAATGAGATAAATTGGACTTCCTGCAATACTAGATAGGCAAGAAACAGCTCTAAGAATTTTTTAAAGATTTTTAGGAACGTTCAAAGTGCGTTTGAACAATTGAAAAAATTTACAGAACAAAGCATCATGGGAACATTCAATACAGCCATGTTGAATCCTCGAGTAACTTTGTTTTTAGTTCGGCATGTAGTTTTCCCTCTATGTCCTGTAGAAATATCATGTTTAAAAAGTAAATTAATTTTAAAGGGTATTTCATGAGTACTCATCAACGAAGAATCCCTGCACGTAAAACGTTGCTTATTCAAGTTATTGATCCAAAACAGCTTATCAAATTTTACAAAAAAAGCAAACATCTCGAAATCACATCTGATATCCCTTACAATGTCAAATTCATTTACATAAATTACTACTCTAAGGCAATAAAAACGTACATTTTTATTTCAATTTTCTGAGAAAATTTAAATCGTACAGTCAAAATGTAATATTTTCAAGTTCGTATTGAAACTGATTTCAAAGGTAACACTGTCAATTTCAACCGCTCTTCATCTACGCCCAGACGGCCAAAAAATCACCGTCTGACGGCTAGTTATGAAACCCCTGCCGACGACTTTTACATACGCACATCGTTTTTACAACCATACTTTAAAAGTTTACTTCCCTTGATCTACCATACATACTGTACTGTACGTACGATTACGTTGAGAACGATGGTGTTGCTAAGCGTTTGACACCAGCTTGACCACCCGAACGTGATTGCTATGGCGTCTCGTGGGATCTCGTGAGATCTTCCGCGAGACGGATAATGCTTTATTTGATGTTACTTGCTAAGAAAATGGATATTTCTCTATATTTCTTACAAGAGATCATCTAAAGTATGAATAGCATTGCTTTGTTCAAATATGTAACTATCATGTATTTGTCTACAATCACAATGTATAGTAAATTATATGAACTTTGGATGTTAATGTATCATAGATGTTGCACCCCCGGTGCATGGCCCTTGTACATATAAAGATAAGTACCACAGCTGTCGTTATATAGTTCTACACAGTGCTAGTTGTTTATTGCATCCATTTGCTAGGTGCTAAAGATGGCGGCCAATCTACTCGATCATATAGATGATGAATTTTTGAGTTGTGCGATATGCATGGGTAGATTTAAAAGTCCGAAGACCCTGCCATGTCTTCATACCTTCTGCGAAGGATGCCTTGGCAGTTACATCAACAAAAACGAAGAAGTTAGCATGCGAGGTGTTCTTCCGTGCCCAAACTGCAGAGAGGAGGTACGCATTGGAGAAAACGGGGTCGCAAGTTTGCAAGGCAATTTCTTTGTTACCAGCTTATGCGAAATATTCGACGTCCGTGATCGTAGAGGTGGGACTGATATCGTCTGCGCGGACTGTAACGGCGCCCTGACTGGATCGTGCAGTTTCTGTACACACTGCAGTGACTTCCTATGTTCTCCTTGCGGTGCGCAACATACTCGCATCAAGCTAACCAAAGACCATCGTGTCATGCCGTTTTCCGAAATGGAAAGTGTAGACCGTCTGTTGGAAAAGCGATCTCGTTTTCCAACCACCTGTAAGAAGCACGCCCAAGAGACTTTGAAGTTGTATTGCGAAGTATGTGAAATCCCACTGTGTATGCTGTGCTCTGTAACTGACCACAAAGGCCATGCGGTCACTGCGGTTGAAGAGGCAGCCACGAAAGTTAGAGCCAATATCGTGCGTACCTTGGAACAGGCCGAAAATAAAGTATCCGCATACCACGATCTCCTCGACAAGGCTAAGCAAACCAAAACCAACCTAGAAAGTGCCCGCCCAAAAGCCAAGGAATGCATAGACGCACAGGCCAAGAGACTCATCGACTCGTTTGCCGAACAGGTGCACATGCACGCCGAAAATCTGAAAATACAGGTAGATGAGAGATTCTCGCTGAAACAACAACACATCGACAAGTACAAATTGAAGATTGAAAATGATGTGGAAGGTGCACGGAACGCCTGTGACTATTCGAGGAAAGTGATGCGATATGGCAACGTAGTAGAAGTATTGACATCGAAGAACACCCTGACGAAGAAACTGACCGATGTTCACCGGGCAAAACTTGAACCAGTGGGGACGAAAGGAATGATGATGTTCGCACCAACACGAAACCAACCTGTGATGCTTCAGGAGTCAGACGTTGGCAGGGTCTTCTGGGTAAGAAAATTAGACCATTTCTGTCATGCCCCATTTTATATTGCACGGTTTCTCGCACTTGAGTTGGATAACATTGTGTTGATTTGAAACGACTAGAAATTACAGTGAACCTTATTCCACCATAAAGTGAACACAGATATATGTTATATAATAGGTTACCGTTCCCGGAATATGTTAAAGTAACAGAAACAAAATGAGAACCATTTGGACTAATCAAAATCATTAATTAACCAGAAAAGGGGGTGACAGGGTCATGCAACACGCCCACGAGGACACAAAAATGACTGCGTGGTGTTTCTATTTTTCTGCAGCTGATGGGAGGGGAAGACCTACATAATTCCGTACAGAAGTATGATAAAGTGGAGCGATCAAACGACTGGATATGGGAAGAGCAGGTATGTGACTAGTACCGTCAATATTCATCGTCGCAAACCACGGCCCGTTTTACGGCAACGTTCTTAACGAAAATGTAGTGGTAGAAATAATAACTCAGGCTTGCAAGAATGTCAATATCAATCCACTATACATCTGGTTAGCCATGCATGTGTTTTAAATATACTATTAGGTAATGTTGGGGGGGGGGGTTGTTACACCACTGAGCGAAAGCTTGGTTTTGAAGCACGAGACGATAAAATATAGCACTGATTGTAAGATTTATGTTTAGCCAGACTATATAAAATACATGTATAGCACTGGATGTAAGATTTGTGTTTAGCCAGACTATAAAATGTAGCACTGATAGTAAGATTTTTGTTGAGCCAGGCTCCGTTTTGTTTCATGTCACGTGATTTTCAGTGTAAATTGGTTTGGTGTCTTTTTCACCCAGGCTGACTCACATTTTTTATTTTGCAATTGTGTAGGACGGAGGACCAGGGAAGAAAGGTACGGTAACAGAGTTACCCGATGAAGGAAGTTGGGTGAGAGTCAAGTGGGACTGTGGTGGAGAAAATAAATACCGACTTGGGTGTGGTGGTTGCTATGACGTAGAATTGGCTGATGTATAGTTACTTACCTGGACCAGTCAACATTGATTTGATTTGATTCGATTCGATTTGGCAAAAAATAATCGGAAAACCACAAACTAAATTGATATACAGAACGACAACTATCACATTCGTAGGAAAGAAAAAAAAGACACATCACTGAATACCTTTGCTGTGGATGACACAGAACAGTTTTAACAGTTTGCATTATTTCTAGAACTCTGGTAATTTTTGCACACGTTCACAAATTTCGTTAATGTATAATTTCTCCTGATATTGCAGACGGGAACTACACAAAATTTCAAAGTGAAAGTGAAAGTGAAACGTTATCTTTGTTGTGAAAACGTTATCAATATAGTTTCTAAATCAACAGAATCCAAAAGGATAGAATTTTTACTGTACGTACACTGCGCGTGGTTGGCCACGTTAGAGCAGTGTGCACTAGCATACAACTTTTATGACGTGTGCATATAACTTTTATGACAGCTGTAACCAATCTCATGTTTTTCTTATGTGTAGAATAAAACCCTGGTTACTAATACGTATGCAAGGTATTTGTAACTATCTAAATGCAAGAAACTAGGTCAAGCTTTTTAGGACATTTTAACCTCGCGATAACCTATGGAACTGCTTTACCCTCGATTACTGAGCATAATGGCTGAAACTAATTCCGTCTCAGCCAAGTTAAAAAGTTACTCTTCGAATAAAATGGTTGTGGTACACATATTTTCGTCTTTTTCTTTCCACAGTGTTTGTTTGTTTGTTTGTTTGTTTGTTTGTTTGTTTGTTTGTTTGTTTGTGTAAAGTTCTGTTGATATGGAAATATACTTTCTACTTATCCATTCCTTCTGCGCATGTGTATCTGCAAAAGTGTTTGTTAATGATGGTGGATACTGAGCATTCTCACCGATGCTACCGTGCATAATGTGTGTAAAATGTCGATATCAAATTTTTAGCAAAGATAGTCTAAATCAAACAGACAACCAACAGCATAACGGATCGCTTAGTTTGTGTCTTGATGGTAACAATCATGAAAGCATTTAAACACCTGATGCATAAAAACAGCCAAACTAAAAAAAAACCCACTATTGTTGATCGTATATCAGTAACATTACATGTTAAAGCTAACATGTCCAAACCTGAATTTGGAAAGCTCGGCACCACTCGTACAGTACACTATAAACAATTGATCAGTACTCATGGAATGTCTTGATACACTTAAGTGTATAAAGACATCCCAATCCAACACTGATTCATATTTATAGTATACGTAGTACTATAGATCGATACATTTGTAGCAGCAAGATTCGTATGATATTTTCCTAAGAAAAACGGAAATCTAAGCAATAATACACGCCCCTGTGCACCGTCTAGTCTAGATGGAGATTTATGATGCTCATCCATAAGAGGGGGGCCGGGGCTGTTGTGAGTAGGGTTACGACCATATAAATTCCACCACACGCGTTTTCCGAAGTAAACTACCTTGTAAAATAACAAAACTTTACAATGCTTCAAATCTATAACTCATGGATCGGGTCGTGACCTCACTTATACATTACCGCGGGCATGCGCACTACAATGTAAATTTCAGTGGTGAGATGAAACTCTGGTTTTTATCTGTCTATCAATACCATTTGATTTTATGAGAATATCATTTTGATGAAATCTGTATTTGACTTGTTAATTATATTAATAAAATACCGGTATTCCTCTTCGCTGACTCCATGGACTTGTTAACACCCTTTTTTGACATTGTGCAACTTTTCAAATACCTTAGGTAATAATTATTGTTTTGCAGAATTTTCACTTGTAAAGTGTAAATTTTGAGAGAAATATCCAAAAAATGAAGATTATGATGTAATATATATCAAATTTTTCTAAGAAAATAAAACCCAAAATGAAGAAATTTGGTTATTTTTTTTTGGTGGAGGGGGGGGGGGGGGCTTTTAGAAATATTTGAGTACCGGGATTGATATGGGAGTGACACCCCCGTTTGATACATTACATATTCAAGAAGACGCTTTATTCATGAGTGGTTGATCCAAAGCATGGAATCCAAAGTTCCCAAAGACCGCGTACTGTTCCATCTATGTATTGTCTGCCCACCGGACCACGCTGGGTGTTATCTGGTGGGGTTCTAGACCAGTGATTAATCACCTGATATGGTTTATTTTAATTTATAAATTTTGTCTCTGTGCATGTTGTTACATGTGTATACTACTGTATTTTGTATGTATGTATGTATGTATGTATGTATGTATGTATGTATGTATGTATGTGTGTGTGTGTATGTATGTATGCATGTGTGTATGTGTGTGTGTGTGTGCGTGCCTGCCTGCCTGCCTGCCTGCCTGCCTGCCTGTCTGTCTGTCTGTCTGTCTGTCTGTCTGTCTGTCTGTCTGTCTGTCTGTCTGTCTGTCTGTCTGTCTGTCTCTCTGTCTCTCTGTCTGTGGTGTGTTGCCTGCATGCATTTTCAGTGGTAATCGGCAATGAGAAGGGATGTCCGGTTTCAATTTAAAAAAAATACAATTTGAATCGCAATGATACTATTTCCGACGAGATATTTGTGATACAAGGTGTTTTTTCTCTGGTTGTAATGACTACTTGTCGCCGTCATTCATGTGCAAGCTGCCAATGGGAAGGGTCGAATTTATGATCGAATTTAACAGACCCACCTGTCAACTAATAAGTGTTGACATTCCACAGCATTTTATTGGCTACAACTATCCGGTCGTCAAATATTAACCTTGAAATGCACGCCCTGCATTTTCTAGGGGTCTAAGTAAAGTGCGCAATGTTATCGAACCACATTTTTGAATCACTTCAGGTTTTGTACACAGTTCATCCTGGAAGTATGGCGGCAAACTTGCTGGATCGTATTGACGACGAATTCCTACGCTGTGCCATATGCATGGACAGATTTAAGAATCCAAAAGCATTGCCATGCTTACACACATTCTGTAAAGACTGCCTTACCAATTATATTGAGAAAAACCGTTCTATGCGTTCTGCCCTTCGGTGTCCAAGCTGTCGTGCCGAAACACGCCTTGGAGTTGATGGTTTACCAGCAGATCTTTTCGTTGTTGGTTTGTGCGAAGTGTTCAACGTCCGTGATATAAGATACAGCTCGAATGTCGTCTGCTCGCGCTGTGACGGCCAACTGTCGGGGTCATGCAGTTTTTGTACAGACTGTCGCGTTTTCCTATGCGATTCATGTAGCACACACCATCCTCGAAACGAGTTGACCCAACACCATAATGTCATATCTGGCTCTCATCTAGAAAACATCGAAAGCATCTTGGAAACGAGATCCCGATCACCAACCTCCTGTAAGAAACACAAACAAGAAATTCTAAAGTTGTTTTGTGAAAAATGTGAAATTCCCCTATGTATGCTGTGTTCTGTCACCGACCACGAGGGTCACTGTGTCACAGCGGCGAACGAATTGGCCAGGAAATCCAGGGCCAAGATTGTACATGTTTTGCGACCAGCAGAAAATAAACTAAATGCGTATGAAAGTCTGCTCGAAAAAGCTAAAGAAACTGAAATATCGTTAGCAAAACACGCTCAGAAAGCTAAGGAAGACATCGACACACAAGCCCAAAACCTCATCGACCTATTTGCCGCACAGGTGTACGTGCATGCTGACAATCTCATAATGCAGGTGGAGGAGAGATTCTTGCTGAAACAACAACACATAGCCAATTACAAATCAAAGATTGAAAATGACGTGGAAGGTGCACGGAACGCCTGTGACTATTCGAGGAAAGTGATGCGATATGGCAACGTAGTAGAAGTATTGACATCGAAGAACACCTTGACGAAGAAACTGACGAATGTTCAACGGGCGGAACTTGAACCAGTAGGGACGCAGGGAATGACTACGTTTGTACCGACTCAAAACCTACCCCTGGTGCCTTCGAAGGCCAACGTTGGTCGTGTCTACTGGGTATTTATAGCTAAAATGATGCAGGCTTGGTGTTTCACTCATGTATCATGACATTTAAGACAAATTCTAATAATACAAAAGAAACAATTACCTAGGTGCCATGCACACCGGAGATGTAAGCGTAGTCAAGTTGAAATGTTGATTATCAGTGAGGAAATAAACAATTGAAGCCATTAAAATCATCAAGTCCATGTGTAATGTTTTCATTAGAAGCCTGCTTTTACTGCAATTTGTAAAAGAATAGCAATGCTTATCAGTGTTCAATGTGATAGGGCAAAGGATCCTGCTGTGATTATTATGTCTCTGTTATTGTTATTGTTAGTGTAGATTTGAAATATGTCTATCTTTGTGTCAAAAACACAACATCCCATGAGTGAAACACCAAGCCTACACCATTTTAGCTGTATCTTCCTATATTTTCTATTACTATCTCATTGATCGTTTCATGTTATACTAGTTTGAATCCGCCAAACACTCACAATTAGTAGGACACTTGCAGAGTGAGATGAAACGTTCGATAGTTCTCTTCCAAAGTGTCTGTTTTCATGTATACACAAAATTTGTGGGGTTCGAATTATCCTTAAATCAGTGAAGTGGCGAGAAATTGTACATAATAATGGTGCTTGCTGGACTCATTTGCACCTAAACTAACGTCTTAATGATGATTTTGACAGCAAAATGACGTTCGCATAATTGTTTCAAGTGGGGATGGGACTTGGAGAAATTATTCAATTGGGACTGTCATTCAGGGTATGATGGACGTTTTTATTACGATTCCTCATACTTTTTCTGTTTTATATGATGGAAAATCAACTCGACTATTACTCACAGTATTAACTTTGAGTTTGATTTAGATGTATATCATTTACCGCACTCACTGAAAGGCTGTTTAAAATCTACCATTTTTCACATTTTGACGAGAAAACGCACGCTTACTTCGGCACCTTCATGAAAAGGATATGGTTTGGAATTTGTGTGGACTTTCGGTATTTTTGGTTTATAATGAATACCCGTGTCTTACTATTTACTGAAACATGCCTAATAACCAGAAGTCACTGGCAGAACTCTTATATTATGGGCTATATTTTAGGGATATTTTTCTGAACGCCTGTTTATTCGAAGTGATAAATTTGGCCCCAATGAAGTCAAATGATACAAGGCACTGTATTAGTCTGTAAGATACGGCATTCATGCCACGACAGCCAGCACTCAGAATCCTGATATGGCTGAACAACATGACGTATCTTACAGTCTAGGCACCGAATCGTAATATTATATAAACTACAATGAATACCTTCTCTACTAGCTAAAGCCCTTGGTGTTCATTTACATTTTCTTTCACAAATATTTGAATCCATTTAATTTTTTTTAGTATTTTAGTTTTTGAAATGCAATTCACTGCAGGCTATACAAATTTGTTTTATACCATGATGGGTCATTCGTGCCACCAAGGTCAATTGAAACAAAATTTTGTCACGTCGATAGGTGCATTTTGATTCGGTTCAGGACATATAGTTAGGTAAACCAATACTAGATAATAGGAGATAAACGAGGATGGGGTTACAGTGTAAAAAGCTGCAGCTGTTCGTACATGATTTTTCAGTTGGAGGTTATTTGGACAGTGGGGTGGAAAACAGCAAATGTTTCAGTGGACACTGTATGGATAAGGGGAGAAGACAATATATCGATTCAATGATAAATGATTGGAAGGGCAATGAGGAATAGGTGGGGTGGGGAGGGAAAACAGGACATTGATACAGATACTTTTGGTAATGGCTAGTGGGCATGTGAATCCAGTGGGTAATGTGTGAAAAGTCATCCATGGGCAGATGTCAATGATTTAACATTTTTTGAACTTTGTGTCGCATTTTTCTCATTTTAGTGGCATTTTGACACGATTGAAATAAAAAAAATGTCTATAAAGCAGACAAAAAATGTAATCGTGCAGGACGATTGACATTTAAAAAAAATGACTATTTACAAAAATGTATATCGCGCTGCACGTTTACATTTTAATTAATGTTACGTTTCTAATAAATATTGTCACCTATCTACAAACGGAGCTTGTGCCACTTAAAGTTTATTAAAATTGCCAAAGCCAAACTATATATGCAAAGTATTATTCACTACTAGCTCTTTTATTTATGTTATAGCAATTGGGAGGCGAAGAACTAAAAGCTAATGTACGGAGGGGTGATAGAGTTGAGCGTTCAACAGACTGGATATGGGAGTGTCAGGTACGTATTCATTGCGATTGGGACTCTGTACATAAAGAAATACCTCTGAGGTCAACTTTAGAGTCAGGCCTACACACACCCTTGTAAGAAATTCTGAGCTTCTATTTACTTTTATATGAGGTAGGTGTACATGCAGTCTTTATGATACGGATCAGTTTTGGTTTCGGTTTCGAAATTAAATCTCAGACTAGCTCTTTGTGTGATTTCTCGAAAGCACTTTATCGCATCCAAGCAGCGCGACTTTTTTCTATTCATGCACGAGAGGTTAAAATACAATGTATTTCAAACTGGAAACGTGCAAATAACGTAATGTCAATAGATGCAAGTTTCATGGAGAGTTTATTTTTCAATTGTGTAGGATGGAGGACCGGGGAAGAAAGGTACGGTGACCGAGTTACCCGATGAAGGTGGTTGGGTGAGAGTCAAGTGGGACTGTGGTGGAGAAAATAAATACCGACTTGGATATGGTGGTTGCTATGACGTAGAATTGGCTGACGTATAGTTACGTATCTAGACAAGTAAATTATAAGAACCCATTTGTTTACATTTATGTATTTATTTAGCTTCTGACTTTATGTAGACAATAACGTTCCTGTTATCTGGGATCCCAGCTTTTGCGAACAGTTTATGACACAGGACGTGATAATATCGTGTTTCATGGCTTTGTAGGAGATTAAGTTGTTTTCGTAGTGTTACTACTAACAGATCCCAATATTGGTTGGCTTTATCATAGAATGTACTGCAGATACGTCGTGTCATTCCGCCCTCACCGGCCTGCTCTATCGATGAAACGGGTTGACCTATGTGTGAGGGCGCCCCATCACGACGTACCTTACAGAACACTGTTCATACATGTACACTCATCACTGCCACACACACAACACTTTATTAAAAGAGCCACCATAGAGGACGCAATAACATTATGAAATTACCAGCCACATGTTCACGTCCACGTAAACGCACAACAACAGCATCAATAATCACAAAAACTAGATTTCTAAAAAAACATAAATCCTACTATCTACAGTACCATGACGATTCATTGCAAAGGTATGTATTCAAAGAGTGACTAACATTGCTCTAAGGTATAACCACAGACAAGGTATAACGCAAACTTATCGAGCCATGGAAACAGACAGCCAACTCCCTTAGTAACTATCAACCTAATGTTACTGCAACAACAAAATAACTCAGTGACAAGGGAAAATAAGAAACTGGCAACTTATTCAAAGCATGATGGCCAACACTGCTCTAAGGTATAACACAAACTTATCGGGTCATAGAGCACGACTGTCACTTCCCTTGATAACGATCGACCTAATGTAACTGCAACGTCACAATAATGGACAAGAGACGAGAAGAAATTGACAACGTAATCAAGAATGGCCAATACTGCTCTATACACATACTAAGGTATAGAGCAAACTTATCGGGTCATTGAGCCCAGATAAGACTGTCACCTCTCTTGGTAACAATCAGACCTAATATTATTGCAAAATCAAAATAACTGACAAGGGACTAGATCGATCTGCCAGTACGTAGGATGTAACAGAAAGTGCGTATGGCTCAAGGTTAAAAATTCCCAAGCTTATCAACAACGTCATAAACTGTAGGCGAACGTATAATTAAAGTTTCACCACAGCAGGCTTTCTAAGCTTGACTATTACCCTTTTAGTCTAGAGGGTTTATTTTAAAAATCCGAATACTGTCATTAACAGGTGAACATTTAAAATCTACGTAATAGTTATTTAATTGAAATGTTACACCGAAAGATAGCAATGCCTTACAGTTATTTTGATTCGTATTAAACTCTATAGGAATGTACTAGTTACGTTTACATATCGTCACCACTACACCACACTCAGACTATAGATGGGGGCGCAATTTTTTGTGTGTGAAAATAATGACTTGCGCACAGAGATCGTTGAAGGTTTGGTCATTTACGGTAGGTGCTGGGTGGGTGGGGGCTGGGTAGATGGGATTGACATTTGCCACAGCGAACAGAACCTATGTAGTTACCAAATGTTTGTTGTTTTAAAAAAAAATTCAATGAAATATTCACAAACCTGTTATACAACATTATAAAACGATATGATAGACATATTGGTGATTATATACAATGTGGTGTCGGTAGATTTGGGGGTAACGGTGGACATTATTGATCACAGATCACCATTCAAGTATCTTTGTGAAAAACGAATCAAGCATACCAACAACTAAACCTACCTAGTACCTACGCCTTCTAGATACCAACGAATTCAAGTTCTGCATTCGCTTTGAACGTGTTCTACCCTCCAGAAAACTCAGTAATTGCCCAATGTGTAGTTCTATTCTGGCGGGTAGATTGTATTGATAATTGTCTGTTTTCAGCAGTATTTTCAAAGTTGGCCATTCGAATTTAATCTAAATGCCCAATGACATTCAGATTTCAAAAAAACACAATTTTCCATATTGCTAGGGGATACGAGATTTTATGCACATATTAAAACACTGTTTGCCAATTAACGTACTGCGCGAGTCTTATACACTTTTTGCAACTTCATGGTAAGTTTTAAAATTGGTGTAGACATTTAGGTGAAATATACTTTAGCTCAATGTATGACAATTGAGAGTAAGAAAAGTCGATAAACAAATCACTTATTATGTATGTATGTATGTATGTATGTATGTATGTATGTATGTATGTATGTATGTATGTATGTATGTATGTATGTATGTGTGTGTGTGTATGTATGTATGCATGTATGTATGTATGTGTGTGTGTGTATGTATGTATGTATGTATGTATGTATGTATGTATGTATATGTGTGTGTGTGCGTGCGTGCGTGCGTGCGTACGTACGTACGTGCGTACGTGCGTACGTATGTATGTATGTATGTATGTATGTATGTATGTATGTATGTGGAGATATATGTGGTATGGTATGGCCTATAATCAAGACCATGGAAGCACTGAATCAAGTCTAGACTTCTTGCTACTGTGTGGACAGTTGGCTGGTATCGTAAGCATGACCTCTGTAGTTCATATTTTGTTGTGACTGGCAAAGTGTGTAATCTATAGAAGAGCACTGTTCATGAATGTCTGAAAAACTGTTGATGTTTGTCAAATCTCATTGTGATTGGATCAGTTTTTTGCTTTATTTTCTTCTAACAAGAAAAGTGTGTTGGATTTTTGTGTGTGGATTCTTTTTCTTTTTCTTCATCTGTGCCTCTAGGTGCTTGCAAGCATTGAATAATAGTGTCCAAAGACCAGTATCGCCGACTCACAAGATAGTGACTAAGGTGTAACCTCTATTTCAAAGCAAGTGATTGATGTGTACAGTTCACTAGCTTCAAGCCCCAAACTGAAAAGATCGCGTTTCAGGTAATACAAATCGGTGAAAGAGAAAGGAAGTAGAATCTGATGTAGTTCTGTTCACGAGAATACCACCTAAAATAGAAGTGTGTAAGAAGATTGTGATTACTCATGCTCGCACATTGTGGATGTTTGCTTGTGTGTTTTTTCTGTTCCAACTGTGATCCCCTTCATTAGGCATTGTGGAGAGTCCCACGGTATGGCATGCAATACTCTCAGAAAGTCATCTTTAGCTGCATTGGGCTGTTTACATGTAAGCGAGGAACCTGCCCCAGCAAATATCAACCAAGGGTATTGGTTTAAATAAACAGTGTGAACTAAGTAAGTGAACTAAGTGCTAGTACTGTCTAATAGTAGTAAGTAGCTTCTGTTCAATATCCATCTGTTTTGCACCATGCCGTTTCCATTTTCGCGTGAAATGCTAATGATAGTAAGCTGTTCTGTTATTCTAATCGATTCCAGTGATTTTGTTGTAAAATCTTGATAATCAGCACTAACATCATCTGACTGCATGAAATAGTAAATTTCATAGATGTGATATTCCAATAGATTGGTGTTCCTTTTGTGTTTTGGTGTATTTTTCCCTATATCTATGCCACTAGATGACAAGTTGCGCCAGGCTCTCTGTAGTGAATCTGACTCCCAGTAATGCTCTTTTCAAGTAATGATGGTAAATGTGCCAAGTTTTGAAAGCCAGTTATTGGTCCAGATAGCTAATGTGAAGGTATGCGTCAATATTTTGAAAAAGCAGGATGTGCGCTGAATATATTATAACTTCTAACTAACATGGGAAGAAGAAACTTAAGTTAGGTGATGTAACATTTAAAATTAACCGGCTAATTCTTTCAAGAGTAAGTATTGTTGCTACGCATGTTTGTTTTTTCTGGTCAAGACATTCCTGCAAGGTGTTCAGATTTAAATTTCATTTATGGAGTCAAAAAACATGAATGCCGCTGTGCAAAATACCATGCAATGTGTTTGTGTATGTATGTATGTGTATGTGTGTATATCTGTGCGCACGCGTGCGCGTTTGTATATATATTCGTGTGTGTAGAGAAAAGAAACATTGGTATAACTTTTCAAAGACAAATGAAAGCATACTTATTAGAATGGCACGTATAAACAAGTGTATCCTCAATTGATCGAGTGTGCAATACTACTAAATGCTTGGCACCCAATATGGGGACCATGAACATTGAATATATTGCCTTGTATACGTAGTTATGCCCCAAAACACCGTACTCTCAAAAGGACAACTGGACAAACCGTGACCATCATTCGATCTTGTAAAATCCGTACAAAAGACAAATATTGGAAACACCGCGAGGGTATCTGGCATTCGAATTCTTAAGAGTGTCATTTGTGAAAGGATGTCATAGGATTATCCCGCCAGCAATGGCTAGTCATCTCCAATTACTGTCTAGAATTTACATAGTGATATGCAAAATTCATCTTTGCTCCCAGTACCTTATTTAAACATTGATAACCATGCTAATACAAAGCCAACGATTCCCAATCAAATTGAAAACACATTTTAGATTTATTCTGACAGTCCCCCTATAGAGGGACTGTAATTGTGATAAAGTAAACAGGCTAATAAGAAATACACCTGGAATGTCATACTGACCTTGACAATAGCGTGAACTCCATACGGTCATTTACATGTATATTTTACTGTGATACCCGACTAATGCAAATAGTGCGACTTTGAATGCCCCCTTTCAATCTTGTACTTGGCCGCTCTTTGGTTTTAAGATAAATTCGAATAATCAGCTGTTTTTTCTGATTTAATAGTTGTGTTTGCGTATATTTTTCCACCATAAAATAGCATTTCAGCGTCACTGGTTTTGCGTAAATGGCCCCAACATCGTAAAAACAAACAAGGACTAGTGTATCGGGACTATATACCCGCAAAGTTATTCGAGCTGTGGTTGTGTTAGCCTTGCCTTGTAACAATTTTTTCTAGACCGTCCTCTACGATGCAACTTACATTATTGTACAGATGATGGGTGGTGGCTGACGTACTCGTGTTGCTATGATATCACGGTTATACAATTGTGTACCATTAGAGAAGCAGGTGACGTATTAAAACCAACGTACCTATATCTGTACATGGGAAATGTTAGGTCCTACTTTGGGCAAATTTACTTGTGAAACGCCAGGGTTTCAATCCCGGATCCCAGGGTTCTCGCATTAGTGTTATCTTATCAGTGAAGTCATAAATATAGTGTCATTCTTTTGTCTTTCGCAGAGACACCACCCTTCGACAGTTAAATAATTTAGCCTCTTTCATTAATTATGTAATGAAATGTAGACAGTAATTCTCATCTCTTCTTCTTTCTTGAAAAATGTACTTCAACAGCGTCTTCAGTTATTTTGTAATTTTTAGTATTTTAGTATTCTTTTCTAAACAAGTTTCGTATGCTCTTTGGGTCTGTTGTCTTTCATGCAATAAAAACATTCTTCGCTAGTAAAGAAGAATACTACTACCCTTCGACAATCGGGTCTGGACACCTTTTTTGTAATCCATTTTTCTATAATTTTGTCCATCTTCAATGGTTTTTACCTAGTATTCACTAGTACGGCCATGGTTGCAATGGCTGATTGACTTCATTATTCATCCATTAATAAGTCCAGGTCTACCTTTAGGTTAACGTCTGTATTCTCCAAACACAAATCTACCTTGCATACTTTGAGCAGGAGGCCGTATTTTTGATATTTATTTGAGAGAATGTGTCAAGTCAGTGTACGTCAATGACCTGCCGTGGTGTAACCTTTAGTTCAGCCTACATTCTCCGAATGTTTTTAAGCCAAACTCGATATTTTTGTTTTTACGTGTAAGTCTTCATCAAAGCAACAGTCACATTTTACCGGCAGCGACATTAAAGTAATCACAGACATGTTGACATTTGTTTTGGCTTCTTCCTACGTCCTGGTAATCATTTTCTTTTTCAGGAGAAGTGCATTGATAACACTTGGTTGTCACTTGTAATATGAGATGGATGAATATATACATCTGTATTTTTGTAAGAGATACCTTACAATGCAAGCATTTCTTTGACACGGTTCGCTTAATTGCTAGCCACGGAAATGCTTCAGGCCGCAGAGTTTTACCACTGTGCACCTGCGATTTCAAACTCTTGATGGTCTTTTTGTAACATTTGTTGTTTGTTATGCGTAAATATCAAAAAGAAATTTTCTGTCGAATTAGTTGAATCTCTCTTAAAAAAAGGAATTGAAAAGAAATGTACAAATCTGCTCTCTCTAGTTCAATTTCTCCTGACAACTGATCATTTTTAATGCACAAAGATGTAAGGGCGGTGTTACATCAATATTTGATCATGTATAAAGTTTATGCAAAGTTTACAGTATGTTTATTTTGTACAGCGCCTTTTCTATTAAACATATTCAAATACGCTTCACATAAAGTACAAGAAAGATACAAATAAAAAATATCTAGAAAAGCAGATATTACCCCATCTCTGTTAAACATTTGGGAAGGATAGGTTTTCTTTTTTCTTTTCACGTGTTTAAGCGGCAAACATTCTAAACACTTCAAATGAGCAACAGTGAATCCAACACGCCAAGTCCGTGATACTGATCATAATATTGATACGAAAGGCAAGATGGCAATTGATATGCAAAATACCTGGGGAAAAGATTTTTTAAAAAAACATGAAAAATGCATTCCTTATTTTACTGTAGGGAATAAATTCAAAAGATAAGAATTTGCCATAATGTAAATTTCATATTTATTTCAAACTATTCATGTGTGCGTCTTTGCACATTTCACCAAACAAACCATAAATCTGTTGCCTCGGCAAGTATATTGTGACCGGTTTAAACTCCATCGCACATCATCGTCTCTATCTGTGACGATACTTTCTCTGTGTATTGACTTTCGATCTCTTCAATAATGTCTTTTTGAAAATGTACTATTGACTTGCGTCATGATGTCATCAATCAAATGGCAATAATAGTTGCCATGGTAATCAAAATACTACTACAACTTAGGTTTTCAATTCGTTATCATTCACAACAAAAGGGAAATTAAAGTGATCATATGGATGAGTATTTGGTATTTATTTGGGATTTTAAAAGAATGTTTATCGTGGCTTCATCAATGTGAAACAACTTATCCCAAGTCTGTGTTTGTAATAACTCAGTACAAAAGATTGATAAATGTGTAAAATGTTTGTTATTGTACGTGCAAAAACAAACTTTTTAAACATTTTTCTTAGCTTTTTTTGCAAGCTATTGAGTTACAAACAGACTTGGTGTATATTATTTCATATTAACCAAAATAATATGACCACTTTAACATTCTTGTGGAGCAGTCAGGTATAATAATAAAATTGGCATGCTTAATATTGGCATAAATTGATTAAGTTGTAAGTTGCCAAACCTCTTACAAGCTACTTAGAATCCCATCTATAGTGTATAACACCGTACACCGATTTCACAGACAGTGTCTATTAATGATACTCTTCTGTGACAAATAGCGTGTTAATACAACTCTTTTCCTTGAACTTTTACATTACTTTAGGGGTAGAAAAGTCTCTCTCTCTCTCTCTCTCTCTCTCTCTCTCTCTCTCTCTCTCTCTCTCTCTCTCTCTCTCTCTCTCTCTCTCTCTCTCTCTCTCTCTCTCTCTCTCTCTCTCTCTCTCTCTCTCTCTCTCTCTCTCTCTCTCTCTCTCTCTCTCTCTCTCTCTCTCTCTCTCTCTCTCTCTCTCTCTCTCTCTCTCTCTCTCTCTCTCTCTCTCTCTCTGCTTTTCACATCTAAACCTATATTGATTCCGGTAGATTCGTGATGCCTACAAATGAAGAGAAACGGACGGCTTGTAAAAAATGTACTTATCGTGTTTGGCATTGATCGATGTGGAGAAAAGTTATACAATGTGCAATTTCCTTAAAAACAAATTTTGTGTACGTTAGTAATATATATATATATATATATATATATATATATATATATATATATATATATATATATATATACATATACATACATTGTATTCATATAGGAGAGAATAGTGTTCGACGCAATATTAGTAGGATATACATATATATATATATATATAAAATATATAAAATATATATACCACTGCGGTATAGAGCACTGTCTTAGCAGATTGATACTCACCGAGTTATATATATATATATATATATATATATATATATATATATATATATATATATATATATATATATATATATATATATATATATATATATATATATATATTATTTACTCATAATTCATACTGATATTCACATTTATTTATTTACATTACGTTCACCCTTGACAATAGACGTAACAATATCTGTATGCTGTTTGCAGGACAGGCACAGACTTCACCACCTACTTCCATCCACGAATTATCACAAATATCCTAAACATTCCAATAGAAATGTTACTTTCGCGGGAAAAAACAAAGAGGAAACAGTCTTGTCGTGTATAGCATTCGGTTGGTTGATTATAGTAAATTGTAATTACTAGTGAGTTTGCATCCATGTTTTTTTTTTCTCACTTTTTAAAAAATATATATAGTCTTTGTGTACCTTGCTTTTATTTTGTTCCTTGTAAGCGACATTTTAATATTTTAATATTACTCACTGTACTTTATATTTCACTGGAACCTTTATGACCAGTTTCATCAATTCCATCGATCAAATATTTTTGTTGAACTCAAGCAAGTTGACAATTTTACTTTCTATCACAATATTATTTTAATAAACCATCTATCTATCTGTATGTTTGTATGTATGTATGTATGTATGTATGTATGTATGTATGTATGGATGTATGTATGTATGTATGTATGTATGTATGTATGTGTGTGTATGTGTGTATGTATGTATGTCTTCTGTCTATCTATCTATCAATCTATCTATCTATATATCTATCTATCTATCTATTTATCTGTCCGCCTGCCTGCCTGCGTATCTATTTCTCCCCCTCCCTCCATGGGGGGTCTGTCTGTCCGTCTGTCTGTCTGTCTGTCTGTCTGTCTGTCTGTCTGTCTGTCTGTCTGTCTGTCTAAAATAAGATGCATTGACCATAGTTGCGCATACTCTAATTCTGTGTATCGTCAAACATAAAATGAATCGAACTGCTACGCGGTGACCTATATCAAGAGTTGAAGCCAACTGTATCTCATCTCTGCACTATCAAGAGACCAAGGGGAACGTGTGAATACAAGGTATACCTGATACCTGATAAATTTGTATTGCATCATTGATTGCTGAACATGATTACAAACTTGTTCAGTTTCAATCACAGGAATGCTGTATTTGTTAGTATAACATTCTCATACTTAAAACGATACATCTTATTTTAGACAGACAGACAGACAGACAGACAGACAGACAGACAGACGGAAAGACAGACCCCCCATGGAGGGAGGGGGAGAAATAGATACGCAGGCAGGCAGGCGGACAGATAAATAGATAGATAGATAGATATATAGATAGATAGATTGATAGATAGATAGACAGAAGACATGCATACATACACACATACACATACATACATACATACATACATACATACATACATACATACATACATACATCCATACATACATACATACATACATACATACAAACATACAGATAGATAGATGGTTTATTAAAATAATATTGTGATAGAAAGTAAAATTGTCAACTTGCTTGAGTTCAACAAAAATATTTGATCGATGGAATTGATGAAACTGGTCATAAAGGTTCCAGTGAAATATAAAGTACAGTGAGTAATATTAAAATATTAAAATGTCGCTTACAAGGAACAAAATAAAAGCAAGGTACACAAAGACTATATATATTTTTTTAAAAAGTGAGAAAAAAAAAACATGGATGCAAACTCACTAGTAATTACAATTTACTATAATCAACCAACCGAATGCTATACACGACAAGACTGTTTCCTCTTTGTTTTTTCCCGCGAAAGTAACATTTCTATTGGAATGTTTAGGATATTTGTGATAATTCGTGGATGGAAGTAGGTGGTGAAGTCTGTGCCTGTCCTGCAAACAGCATACAGATATTGTTACGTCTATTGTCAAGGGTGAACGTGTCAATGATTACTAACTGTAGGTATTGCAGTAGCTAAAACTGTAATCAAGTACAAATCCCACGATAAACTACATTTATCGATCCTGATCTTTCAACGGATCAAAAGTCGTGATCCTTAACTAAACCAATCGAATGCTATTTTGACAACGAACGTGACGTTGATGTTGCCGCCTTCCTTGTTTCTAGTGGATGGATCTTAAAGTGCGAGATACAGCTGTCCGCCATCGGTTAAGAATATTGACTACAATGACATTGATGATGACATTGACTTGACGAAACACAACTACATTGTAAGTAGCTGAGTGACATTTGACTTCCTGCTGCAGATACCCTCTCCTTCGATGTTCAAGAAATCGCATTATTCCGGAGGGCACCTCACTGAGAGCTGAATATAATCACAGTTGTGGCACTGTTATCATACTGTTATCAGTTAATTGTGTATTAGCTGACAACATTGTTTACAGACCACATACTATTCTTGCATGGATATTGGCGTATCTTTATCGTTCTTTTCCACACAGAGAGGGCACGGTCAGACAGACAGACAGACAGACAAGACATACATACATACATACATACATACATACATACATACATACATGCATACAGGCAGACAGACAGACAGACAGACAGACAGACAGACAGACAATATTAGAATAATTGAATTTACTGTTGATTAGAAATAAGTTTGATCAGAACATCGTTTTATCACTGATCACAACTACACATGAGCACAACTCGCAGTGGGGTACAAATTACACATAGACTAACACTGAACACAATGGTAGTATTTATGTGTTCAATTGTTTGCCAGACTATAGGATTGAACGACATTAGATGTGCTATTGAACGCCATTCAAATATGCGTAAGTTAAGATTTCTAAATCGTGGTAAGTCAAAAGGATACAATGGGAAACAAATGATTTGCCTGCAAATTGAAGATTGAAGAACTTCTTGCTGACGTCAATCATCGATGTTCAAGTTGAAGTGCAAACTCTCAACTAATTGTAGCTGATTTCATTTATTCTAAGAAAGACGATACCATATACGATGAGTCTGACGGCGCGCAAACCGTGTCAATTCTAGATTCCAAATAGAGCCTTGAGCTTTGTCATTTTATTTATCAACACACGTCAAAAACTCGTTTTAAGTCGGTCCTTTCGAAAGAGAGAGCTGTAGGAGACAATTTACAATGTAAGTGCTTTTAGCGGCTGAAACTATTATAATTACGACAAAATTTTTGTGCAAGTCTAAACCCCCTAGGCGGTGGCGATGACACTCTGACAGGTCGTATGTTCAGGAGTATTAAAACGTGGTATGATTGTTCCCGACCGTTTTGCCACTGGCATATCAACGTTATACCATGGCTACGTGGAGCTCTCGTCCAATCAGAATGATACATTGTCATGATTAATATGCTAATATAATATAATTGTTATTTCCATCTCGGCAAGACTCTTTTACAAGCAAAGATAGTTGTTAGCATTTTGGAGAAAAGCGTGAGCGTATAAGGAACTATAGTTGAGAAAATTAATTTTAGTGTGAGTATTTTTGGCAACTTGACTTTTGAGATTTGTTTATCTAATTTTTTACGCCCGAATCTCAGCGTTGAGATCACGGAGTAACAGCTTATTTAAAAATGTGATTTTAAATTGATTCTTATAAATTCTCCATGCAAAGAAAACCTCTGTTTCCTATTTATATGTTCTTTGTAATAAATGTAAAAAAATTATTACTTACATTCCATTCTTACAAAAATAATGAGTGTCCTCTCATAACATTAACTAGGTATAATAACAAGATAAACGCGTGTAAATGGCCCCCTTATATGTCTGTCTTATGATATATAGAGAAAATTAAATTCGATTTTAAAAATTAGCATGACCGTAAGAGCACTGTCTTTTTATGCACCGAGGAAATGAAATTCTGCGGTGGTAAGATAAATGGGTTTATATAGTAGTTAACTTCATAATCTTGTTCCAACTGATATTTGTACCGAGAGTAACATTTCATATTATATTGATGGACTCGATGTGTTCACAAAGGCTGTACCCAACAGGTTCGTTGTACAAATACATTATTTATTACTGATGTTGAATTATAACGATGTGTGGTATTTGAACATAGCGACGATGTTGATGTCAATGCCCGGTTGAAAGCAAACAATTACGTTTAAAGTGAGATACTTTGTCGTAGTTTTTCACAACGACTGTCACTGAATGGAGTATACTGTATTAAATATTTAAAAGCCGCCATGTAGTCTATACGAGTCACTTACGATGTAAACTTAACGCCATTTACCCTCAAGCTGTTTTCGTACTCTTCCACCGGTACTTATAGTGTTTTGCTCAGCAATCGTTTCATCACTAATATTGAATGTCGGCGGCTTCAAAGCATGTTGTTTAAAAATCACCTACACTTAAAACATTATCAAGACAAGAAACATCAACATTTCTGTCAGGTACGGCAGAAACATGAAGATCACCTTTCATGCATAAAATGGGGGGGGGGGGGTTGTATAGCCCACGGTGTTATCTGCAGTAATTGTAACGAGACAAAATGATTACATGTGTCGTGTTTTCCGATACAAAAAGCTTTTAATCCTCCAGGCGAGCGATTTCATATATTTAAAGTTACAAATCCTCTATATTTGACGACAGACCATATTGGTTTACAATGGTAACGTCATATTCGAATTCCGGTTCGACAACCACGTGCCCATCCCCGCAATAACTTGATTTGCAATTATTTTTAAGTTCCTGTATCATAGCAAATGATATGTAAATATGTTGTGATATGCAAATTTGAATTCCTGTATAATACAGGAATTGGATAATCATATGAATTAATCATTACTAATAGTCAGTGACACCACAACATGTTAACTTGACCATGGCAGAAATCCTCTCTTTGTTGAAACATATAGAGTTGGCCAGGCATTGTAAAGAACTGCTTTCGTTAATAATTATAACTTCCAGTATATACTTCCGGAAGAGTGTAACATAAAATTCATATAGAAACAAAGAAACGTTCCCACGACAAAAGACGTCTGTCACGTAGACAACATTGTAAACCGTGGCTCCTTGATGGATATACAGAAAGACTTGCCTAACGCCTCAACACATGGTATACAATTAAGGAAACACACCGGGGCGCGTTGGCGACCAGTTGTACATTTATTTCCAACTAAAAATATCACGGCTCCCTTTGTGGTGATAGATGACTTGACGGTGTTCAGTATACAACTGTATCCCCATATCTTAATTTCACATATACACTAACATTCAGATTCAAACCAGGTCACATTCTGCTAGATCTGTTGGTTGTCATGGGCAACATGGTATAACACAGGGTATATAACATTTGATGATATTCATACAACAGTCGGTCTGGTATGACACATTTGCCCATTATACAGCCGCTTGAAAACATAAGAACTGGAGTATGCAGTATGTATTTATTAAAGGGGCCATTGACCAGATCTGAAAATTTTTCAGTGGTTTGTTTGTTACCTATGAAGAATAACATATTGTCATTGTATTTAATCAACAATCATAGTAGCCAGGTTGTCTTTAATGCAGCAGTTAATCAAACCAAAATTAGTCGACGAGGAACTTTTTGGGTGCACAAAAAAGTCGACATCAGGATTTTAGAAACATGCACATTCGTAAACCTATAAACGCTATATTGATATTTTATGCGCTTTTCATGATGTCAGTTTTTTGTAAGCATTTAAAATTAAGATAAAAACAGTGTCTAAAGTTTGTCTCCCTAATTTTTTTTTATAGTAAATCTATACTCTTTTGATATTAAGGTTTGCAATTTATTTGATAACCCTCGCACAAAAGTACACTGTGAGATACGTCTTGTCGATACGCCCTCACCGACCTCCTCTCACTGGATACAAGTGGTTGACGATATGCATTGTGTGAGGACACCCCGTCACGGCGTACCTTACAAACTAGTACAAGTTTAGAGTTGGCAGTATGTAAAATTTGTCATGTAAAATGCTGCACGTCATGCAGAGATACAAATTAATAAGGGGTTACAGAATCAATCTAGTAACTATTCTTTCACCGACACAAATTTGTAGACTGGCAAATTGACGCCAATAGGTCTGGTTCAGACAAGATAAGCCACAGGTAACCGTGAGACTTAGCTTATGATTGCTGCCGGATAAACAATTCCCTAACAGGTCATATATCACCATTGGTGAAATGTCAAAAGTAGTTCTGTAAAATCGAGATACAACTATACCTGACAGTAAGCAATGTTTTGTTGCCATAAAAGTACGAATTAGGATTACAGGTATCTGATAATCAGAACTCAGAAAGGTTTAACTAACGGAATCTGATAGCAATCTGAATTAATTCCGCAGTAGGACTGATCCTTGACCTGGGCAAGACATGCAAGTAACCTGTATTAATATAAGTCACTCTTGAAAGAAAACGTGACAAATTTGTTCTACTTTTAATGAAATGTGGTTGTCTGGCTCGTATATTCATGTGATCGCACAAGTGAGTGTCTGGACTGGTCTATATATTACCTACACCCATTACAATTATTCAACATTCTTTCAAGCTTAGAAACAACTTTGTTGTTTCCAAAAAGTGTTATTTTGAGATAAAGTCGCTACTTCAGTGTATACTCTCCATTTTCTCTCAGGCCAATTCTTGTTCGGTTATAATTTTGAATAGCAGTTCTCCCCTTTTGATTAATGTATGCACCTTGCAAAAAATAATTCATATCTTGGATTCATCGATTGCTGTCTGCGCACTCTATATCTGGCGGCGCGCGAGCGGTACATATTGATCTTATTGTTTTGGGTGAAAACGAATCTATCTACGTGTTACTCAACGGGACAAACGTGTTATTTTCTCTCCTTCGGGGCGATTTTCGACTTAGGCCGTTATAAATGCCATAATGTATATACACCCATGACAATTGCCATGGCAATATACATCATTTATTCAAAATGGAACATTTCAATACCAGTCAGATTCAATAAGCTCGGATGATACGTCCATGCTATGAGACTTCAGACTAGGCGAGTCGCTGGCTTTCGAATGTGGCGAACATTTCCAACTACTGGAGTGATCCTCTATTCATGCTAATTTAAACACAAATCTTGCCAGATGGCATGCGAAGTAGTAATCCATCAGCACATTGACCACAGGGGACAGTGAGCATTTAATTGATCAATCGATCTATTGATTGATTGGTTATTTGGTTGAATAATAGATCGATTGCATGATTATTTTTTGTGGTGAAGTAAAACTTATTCTACGTGTGATATTGATCAATGACTCATTGATCTTTTTGGTGATATACAAGTTTTTCTCCTTTCCTAGCTACTTTTCTCTCTTTCTAATTCCCTCTTTATTGACTAAATATTAAAGACATCTTGTCCATTCTTCTCCTCTTCTCTAAATTAAAACATCCCTAATCTCATAATCTTGTCCTGACTCTACATGTTTAGTATCTTAAAAGAGAGCGTGTCTGGAAAGCAATTGTCCTCAAGGCGCCCTTTTGTTTCAAATTCACGGACGTAAGAGTCATTCACGTAATTTACATGTAGTCATGTTTAGACTCGTAATTATCAGGGAGCCCGGCTAATTTGCATACAAATTGATTTTTTAAAACTATTGAATGGATTGCATAATTGTGCAATACAGTGGTTATAAGCGTGCTGTTTGTTACTGATGGTGATGATGCTTATGGAGAACGATTTGACATGTTCATTCATTCCCTGGAGTGTTGCAAGTACTATGATTACCTCCATGTTAAACCTCAAAGGCAATTTTTAAAGCTCGTGGAATGCATCTCAAAGGGAAGTCGAATTTCATTTCCGCATGGAGATGTTAAAACCTAAGAGAGCAAATTAGCTGTTACGATTTAAGGGAAACAAGGTTAGGGGTTTACGATTCTATGCAATTTAAAGTAATTTCACTACTGTGTCTCATTATCCCACTGTCCCATCTGATTGACGAAAAGAGCCACAGTCCACAAGTTCCGTTCTTAGTGGTTATATTTATTTCAAATCAAAGTATTCCTAATAAGGTAGCAAACCATATAAAATGGGGGAAATGCCATTTTTAGGTATTTCAAAGAATAACAGATCACTGTCACTCGAAACCTTATGGAAATTACCATATTGTGGTATATATAAATACCACCACCACATAAATAATATACATACACAGAATCGAAGTCCCCCTACCATAAATCAACCATTTGTACACTTCTAGTATTGTCCCATTTGTACAGTTGTTCCGTACTTTATAACACATGAATGATTTACAAGGGCACAAGTATGTAGAATTGCTCTGGAGAGTATACCTCCTCTATAGATATACTATGTAAATATGCATAAGTTAATACGTATTCTCACTCTACACACATATAAACACAGACGCACAGACACACCACCACCACCACCGACACCACCACCACCACCACCACCCCCTCCTCAGCTTATGCAAACATATTTTAATGGAAAAAGAAGAATTCAAACATACATGATATACAAGTTCATCCTTCTCAGACCAATACCGTCTGGAAATTCCTCCCCACACTAATCTTTTCCAAAGCCGGATTTGTTCTTAATTGTGCGATAGCACTTATCGTGAATGTAAAACATCGTTTCAGATTGATCAGTGATTAGGAAACGAATCAAGCTGTTCCCTGAAGCTATGAAATACTGAGTAACATTTCAGATATATGTACATGAGTCAGTGTTATATCACACTGTTCCTTCCTACAAACCTTGCCACTTGAGTAATAAATCAAGTGTACTTTCTTTGCACCACTCTACTATTATCTCCAACGAATAGTATTTATTATAAACCATACAGACAACCACAGGACAAAACAATAAAAGACGATGATCTTTTTCGTCTTTGAGGATAGGGGTGATGTTCGCTACCAGGGGGGGGGGGTGATTCTACGAATGTATTACACAGGATGTAGATTACGGGGGCGAGGTGTATCGAATATTGAGCACGTCTTTCAAGACGACCGTCTCCAAGATTGGGAAGCAACGTCAAAAACTATCCCAAGTAAACACCATATTTTCTAAATTGACTCGAAATGTGCATGTACAGACGTACTATAGCCATAAGTAAAATGATATATTCAGAAAACACCAAACTTTGACGATAACCTTTGTCGTAGTGCCTGTCTGTTGTATGTTAGTTATCTTACCAAAATAAGATGGAAATATTGGTTTCAGTGTCTGGGATGATAAAACAAAGTAAAGCGTTCAACTCATTCGTATTAAATAGAATGGTTGTAAGGTATAGGGTATCTTGTTTTCTATCAAAGGGTATGTAATGATTAGAAATTAGATATACACAAAAATGTATTTCAAGTAGACATTTCAGGGCAAAGATAATGATGCACATGTTTCTGTTGCTATAATAGAAACCGATATACTATTAATATAATATCAGAATTGATCCTCAGTAACAGAGTGAAAATATTCAAAACTATTTTCAAGCCCTCCTTGCATCTTTGTTTAGGAAATCAGACTGTCCATACATGACATTGCCTTTCTGACATGCATATTGATTGGTTTTGAATATTTTATGATTTAGATAAAGATAAGAACGATTAACACACCGTTTGCCATTACAATTTACATGTGTTTTGGTCTCAAAGGACCATCGATGTTGAAGACTTATCAAAGTATTGATGTAAGCATTCCCACGAGTATGCTTATACTTAGAGCATTCTGTTATATCTTTTTCGCCATACTGGAGGCAGAGAATAATAGGGTTTATTTATAGTACTACATCACATTCAAGTTGGAAAGTTAGCAAAGCAAATAGTTAGGGGGTATATTTGATGTCTTCAAGAAGTTAAAATTAGTGGCATTGTTGCAACTGTTACAGCACATCTTCATATAAACAAAAGTATTGCATGACAAGTTATTGCAGCATACGAAGTTCTTTTTTATAATTGACAAATCATGGACAAATTGCGATATATGAAGGTCATAAAAAAAAGGCAACAGACACTCTTTGCCCCCTTTTAATTTTGGTGCGATATTTCATTGATTGAAAAAGTTCTTTGTGACACAATTTCATAAAAACAATTTTGTAACTACGGTTTTTGTTAATTTATAAAGTAAATGCTTTACTGCATCATACAATTAGTAAATGATCTTACTAGTATGAATGGCAAATTGCACCCACCCCTTCCACCTCTATGAAATGTGATAAGCCATATGCCAAGACACACTCTCCCTCTTCTGAAGTAGGCGTCTATGCTTTATGAAAATTAATAGTTTTCGCAGAAGTGCAATTTGTTACGGGTTAACGAGTGTAACTTTTGGTACACCTTATATTGCTCCTTGCTGAGGAGTGAAATGGTTGAATGTAGTATATCTGACAGATTGCATGTACAATCTATGTAGATTCAACATTGTTGTAGATACTGTCGATCTAAACAACGCTTCTCCTTCGCAGCAATTATTTATTGTACATTCCTCGGGAGTCGAAGAAGTTGTTATATTGGGCCTTTCAACTAATATAGGTGTCTGCGCCAAGGTAATAATTGAAAAGCTCCATGATCACATCTCTTTTGGAAATTGCTCGATAAATGCGAAATATTAACATGAGTACAAATTGTACCAAATACAAAACCTTTTTCTGTTCAATTACACAAACATTCCTTGTCTAGATTAAACATTGACATTTCTTTGCCATAGCTTACAATTGAAGAACTTATCATGCGTCAAATTCAAGGAAAGCCCCCCTTGGAGACTATTAACTATCATTGGAACACTGACATCTCCTTGCCATAGCCAACAACCGAGGGAAAGCACCCCAATGAGATAAACATTAACGAATCCTGACAGATGAAAGTAAAAATAGCTTCCGTCTAGCGTGTTTCCTCGTACTTGAACATGATGAAACGATGACAGCATGCCTTCTGTTAGACATCCTACTCACATTCACAATTACTTTAACTGCATAGAGTAAGTTACTGTTACAGTTTCAATAGACATGAACACAAGATTATAGTTTTCAAATACCATGAAATAAATCTGTGATGGTAATGGAAAGTGATGTTATTGTTATCCAGTACTCGTTAGTACATATTCCACTAGGGAGGTAAAGGAATCAATAGCATAAAACACATTTATGTAGCCATTCACTTACTTGGACTTCCAAATGTTCATCAAGCTATTTATAATTTCTTCCAAACAACAGGAACACCTGCTTCATTCCATAACAAAAACGAGCAGGTCAGACTCTAAATCAAAATACCAAATTGTTTGAATCTCTGTCTAATTCCCAGCTGGAGAGATCAATTTATTCTATTTCATCTATAAAGCTTTAAGATACACAATACATATATAAAAAGTAAAGCTTTAAGATACATAATGCATATATGGGGAGTAAAGCTGCAAGATACATATATAAGGAGCAAAGCTGCAAGATACATATATAAGGAGCAAATCTTTAAGATACATATATAAGGAGCAAAGCTGTAAGATGCATATATAGGGAGCAAAGCTGTAAGATGCATACATAAGGAATAAAGTTGCAAGATACTTAATACATGTATAGGAGTAAATCTTTAAGACACATGATGCATATAAACGTACAAGGAGTAAAGCTTTAAGATACATAATACATATATAAGGAGTAAAGCTTTAAGATACATAATACATATATAAGGAGTAAAGCTTTAAGATACATAATACATATGTACTGAGTAAGGCTTCAAGATACATAATACATATATAAGGAGGAAAGGTTTCAAGATACATATATAAGGAGTAAAGCTTTAAGATACATAATACATATATAAGGAGTAAAGCTTTAAGATACATAATACATATGTACTGAGTAAGGCTTCAAGATACATAATACATATATAAGGAGGAAAGGTTTCAAGATACATATATAAGGAGTAAAACTTCAAGATACGTAATACATATATAAGGAGTAAGGTGTCAAGATACATGATACAATTATGGGGAATAAAGCTTCAAGATACATATATAAGGAGTACATTTTCATGATACGTTATCAAGATACATATGGGGAGTAAAGCTTCAAGATACATATATAAGGAGTAAAGCTTCAAGATACATATATAAGGAGTAACACGACAAGATACGTAATACATATATAAGGAGTAACACTTCAAGATACGTAATACATATATAAGGAGTAATGCTTCAAGATACGTAATACATATACGGGGAGTAAAGCTTCATGATACATATGTAAGGAGCGAAGCTTTAAGATACATATATAAGGAGTGAAGCTTCAAGATACATACATATATGAGGAATAAAGCTTCAAGACACATAATACATAGATAAGGAGTGAAGCTTCAAGACACATATATGAAGCTTTAAGATACATAATACATATACATGTTTTAGGAGTAAAGCTGCAAAATACATAGTTTTATAAAGAAAAGATAAGTAAAGCTGCAAGATACATAATACCTATATATAAGGACTAAGGGTTCAAATAATACAAAGAGTTAAGTTTTAAAACATACATACATTTACTCTACTTACTTAAGCATGACATTTTTACGGATTCGTGTTCATTATACGAGACCATTAGAGTTAAAAGGTTAGATGGAATTACACTGACCAGGTTAAGAGCTACTCCATTAATGCCTTATTTAAGGTCATGTGAAGTCATGTAGGCAATAAGAAAACATATCGAAGAGTAAGGATATTTATCTTATTTTATCTTTGTTATTCTTTTCATGTACATTACTTTGATTATTATGTTATTATTATGTTTTGATAAGTCTCTTTATACTGATTAAGTTGCATTTATTAACTGACTTTGAAATTTCACTTTATCACAATTCTAAAAAAGGTATCATTGTTAGTAATAGTTTAGTTTATATTTGCAAGCATCAGTCACAAGATTACAGATGATGGCAAAAATAAACTAATAAGAAATGCTATTCCGTCATATAGTTCACTCTGTCTGTCTTTTTAACCATTTGAAATTTAACGCGGAAAACATGTTGTTCAATATATATGGAATATGTCCAGACATGCTTCTTGCTATCAAATGAAAACGGTGCTGATAGAAAACTACAAATTGCTTTTAGTGTCAGTTTTCAAATTGTACCACTTTCCAAATGTTCTCGTTTCCAAATTGATCATTAAGACATTCATAACCCGTATCCTTTTCAAACAAACAGCTGACACAGTCAGTATTTAAGAGATAGAGAATACGATATGAATTCTCTGTACAATTACTAACACAATTCTACTGAAAGCGTGACGAGGTAGCACTGCATGCAATATTGCCACATTATAAAGATTAGATAAACGCTGCGATTGCATATGCTTAAAGCTGTAGAATGTGTTATTTCGAATTCATTGGCCTGGACATGTCTAGACACAACGCAAGCGTCTTTAAATGAATTACATTGGAATTTGGTTTAAACCCATTACTATTTATTAATGCTGATTTTGAAATGCTTGTCTGTACAGAAATCCTTAGGCCTTGATGAAAAAACTTTGGCAGTAGTCTACATACAGATTGATGTAATCAGTAATACCATTTAGCACTCTGTCTCTTCCGTTGTCAATCAGGTACCCAATAGCTAGGCCTTAGGAATTGGAGAGTGATTATTCGAATCTTGTATGACATATCAATGTATACAGACACCAGGGACGTTTATTAGAATCGTTCCGTCGTAATTTACATCCAGGTTTCATGTATAACTTATGATACAGAATGATTTACACAGTTGTTTGTGTGAATAGATTGAGTAAGTATGGCAGGATGACGTTAACCCAATGAAGAGATTAATACATAATGATATTTCCTTAATAATTCACAGATCGCCGTACTTTCCACCACACCGTTACAGAGCACTTGAACTGACAATACAGCAGTAACCTTTGCAGCTCTAGAAAGATGAGTTGACTGAATGCAAGAAGTCGTGGGAAGTTAAAATGATCGATTTTGTACAAGTAAGAGGGTTCATAAAGTCAAATGTAGTTGAACTAATTTCAAATGCCGTCAGCGTACAATGCTGTTAAACGTAATGCCCATAATAGGCTAGTTGAAATGAGAAAAGTGGACCGACAATTCCATGTAGACTATGCAAGCATTTGACTAATGCATTCTATCAGCAAGTTCACGAATTTCGACATAGTTCTATATCCTAAGAATTACACCTTCTGTGAGGGAAGGTAATGTTATAGCTTTATCTATCTATCTATCTATCTATCTATCTATCTATCTATCTATCTATCTATCTATCTATCTATCTGTCTGTCTGTCTGTCTGTCTGTCTGTCTGTCTGTCTGTCTGTCTGTCTGTCTGTCTGTCTGTCTGTCTGTCTGTCTGTCTGTCTGTCTGTCTGTCTGTCTGTCTGTCTGTCTGTCTGTCTGTCTGTCTGTCCGTCCGTCCGTCCGTCCGTCCGTCCGTCCGTCCGTCCGTCCGTCCGTCCGCCCGCCTGCCCGCCCGCCTGCCTGCCTGAAAGTAATGTTTCTTGTAACCCCCTCCCATTTATTTAGATTAAGAGGTTATCTCATTTGTGTCATTGACAAATTTTAAATAAACCAATTATTTTCTGTTTGGACCCGTTAAAGTTGACTTATGAGTTGTAAACTAAATAGTTCATATACGTAAATACTTAAAGTCTGTTAAATTTCCGATATGACGTAGAAATATCGCTCAATTGCTGTACTTAGCTCTATTGCTTACAAACGACATACGCATATAAAAAGAAAGAAAGTTGCATGATTAATGGAGAGTATGTAAACAACATTACTTTGGGTTCATATTCATTAAGTTCACTTGGATATAATGTCCCTGCTCTATTTATTCATAGGCTTTCTAGTAATTGTGTTATTATGCCTGTGTTTTCACCCCGTGTAAGGTCAGATCACTATACAAATTAATGTGTTGTCCTGCAGGGTACGTCCCAGTGTCCTGAAATATACCACGCATGGAGATCTGTCGGCTTTGTTAGTTTTGATGTTTCATTGGAGCAGAGACCAGTTAGGCGTTTCTAGAATGGCTGTGTTGTTTCCTATGTTATGCGGGTGAGGTTAGGGCATATATAACGTTACTGACGTTGCCTTTCATGACTGACTGAGAAATATTCTGTCGGTGCTTTTGATGACAGCGCAGCACGCACATAAAGCAGTGATACAAGGCTTACATCCCCATATATGTATATATATATATATATATATATATATATATATATATATATATATATATATATATATATATATATATATATATATATATATATATATATATAGTTATATAAGGGGATGTATATAAGTATGCATATATCATGATTAACAGCAATAAGCTCCATCTTTTTGCTGACGTCATATGGGATTTAAGTGGATACCAAAAGACAATCTGTATTCATAGTTGCCTTTCGTGACTGTCTGAGAAATATTCTGTTGGTGGCTTTGATAACAGCGCTGCACGCACATAAAGCAGCGATACAAGGCTTACATCCCCATATATATATATATATATATATATATATATATATATATATATATATATATATATATATATATATATATATATATATATATATATATATATATATATATATATATATATATATATATAACTCGGTGAGTATCAATCTGCTAAGACAGTGCTCTATACCGCAGTGGCAGAGCGTAATAGTTTTGGTAGTACTGGAACTCTTTCTTGGGTGTAACTCGGAGTTTCACGCATATTGCGATCATCAGACACTCTGAGGCCTACTCTCTGGGTGTGCAGTATATATAGAGTGTAGAGCTCCACACTAAACAAAAGAACTGAGTTGATATCCAAATGCCGACACGAGAATAAGTTTTATTTGTCCAACTTCAATAGAGCATCTATCACCTAAACTATTAAACCCGTTAACTAACGGAACATCATAGCCCAACATGGAACAACCCGCCAACACTTACTTGTCCGCACCCAATAACCCACACAATAACAACCAACACCTCCACACATACAACACCTACCCACCGACACAGACAATAGTGATGGTATTTCTATTGTCTACACTCTATATATACTGCACACCCAGAGAGTAGGCCTCAGAGTGTCTGATGATCGCAATATGCGTGAAACTCCGAGTTACACCCAAGAAAGAGTTCCAGTACTACCAAAACTATATATATATATATATATATATATATATATATATATATATATATATATATATATATATATATATATATATATATATATATATATATATATATATATATATATATATATAGTATGCGTATATCATGATTCACAGCAATAAGCTCCATCTTTTTACTGACGCCATATGGGGTTTAAGTAGACACAATTAAACAAAATACGTTCTCCACCGTCTTGTTTTCAAACAGGTCAGCTATCTGTTATTTCCTCATAGAGTTAACGTAATAATCCAAGCTATATTGCATTCTAAAATGGCTTAATTTTAACAACAGTTTGACCTCTATTTCAAAAAATGAGAATGACATCAGATTTTTTTTTCACATGATTTCAACCGAGAATGTGTTTGAGTTTTCTAGAACAATGTAACAGCAAACATTTAAACAGTTTATTTCTGCATTCTAAATTAAAACTTCAATTTTGATATATCGTGATATCTACCATAATAGTATAAACAACATTTATAAGGTACGCCACACTAATGTACAAATGTATCAAATACACACGAATAAACTTGTAACCTATCCACCAGGTTTGCAATTTCACCAAAATTAAGATACCCCTTAAGTTGAAATTACATTAAATGTTATACCTTGCTTTCTTGTTTGTAAATTTGTTTCGCGAGTGCTCAACAGGATTCATTCATCTCACAGTACAAACATTTATCTAAGGATTCGGTTAGTGGACTTATAATTACTTTTTGGTTTGTTCCAGCAGATAATGTATCAGTATAGAAATGTCGATACTGTCCCTATCTCGGCGAAATCGACTACTTTGTCGTTAATGAATAGGTAATTCCTTTATGGTTGTATGATTGTAACATTTGCATTTCAAACCATTAAAAACTTTAAAACCTTCATCATTATTATTATTTCAATTCAATTGACTTTTAAAAGGTGACTGATTTTGCATTGTGTATCATTTGGCTGCATTATCCATCATTGTACGAAAAGTAGACCTACCGCCAATGGGTACTGGAATAACAGTGAAGTTCACAGAGATGAATAAAATAAATGTCACAGTGGGAAACAAGTCTCACAATCGGCAAAAGATACTCGACGACATATTCAGAGCCTGTAATGTTATTGTAACCTAAGGTTGTGTATTTAAATTGTACGATCTCGAAGGCAATTTCGTAGAGGAAGCGGTACACGCTTATCTGAGGCATGATGACTGCTTGATTGACATATGTTTGGCACTGGCAATCAATATCACAATGTCAATGGAGAGTACATCTTAAAATGTTTCGATATATCAACGACTCAGAAAAACGTCATTGCTGAGAAAGTGTATTGGACTCTCAAAGATTACACTTCACGATAGAATGGTCTGTCTATCTGTCTGTCTGTCTGTCTGTCTGTCTGTCTGTCCTCCATTACTCTCTTTCTCCTAGTTTGAAAATGGAAAATGAATAGTATCCCAATGTGATCTTGTTTCCCTCGAAACCTAATTGCCATTCATATACATCAAGCTAATATAACAACCTGCTATACTCATTATATTCACCATGGCCGTATGTCAATTGATGATTTGTTGGGTTGGGAAGCGTTTAGTCTAACAAAAGTAGATCCTGAGTTGTGCAAACATCAAAGTACCAACAACAGATGTGTTGCCCCATTTTGAAATGAAGCCTTGCAGATGCTACGATGAAAACCATACCATCATTACCGCTGATAAAATGGCGATACAGGCAAAACAATATGTTTCTGATGACGTGATTTCATGAAATAGGATAGCTAGGTGGGAATTATATTTTTAATTTTTATGCTTAATATTTTTTTTAAAGAAATTACTTCGACTCTAAGATAAGATACTAGTTGGTCACAATACTTATATAATGTTTTAATAAGGTGTATTAGAAGCCAAATGAACCAATATATTATGTGAAATTCACGAAATTTACACACAGACTACACTCAGTCTGTTTAAATTTAACTTACAATCTGGAATTTCATTATAAAACAAATTGATAAAAGATATTTTGGCAATAAAATAAACATGGAAATACAGTAAATTGTCACCAGTTTACTAGAAAAGATTTGACATTATACGGAAATAAAAATAGATTCTCTCCATTTTTAGCTTTTTGAATTTAAAAACATTTACGGTTGGCGGCTTCAACTAGGGTAGGTCTGGTTTTCGGCAACACACACAATTTCTTTTATTTGGCCACAGAAAGAAGCTGCATTGTACTTTGATGCTGGATTGTCCTTGAGACATCTTGTTTCCTGGAATTACATTAGAAGTGGCGACAACGTTCAATTTGGATAACTCGACAATGATGACTTACAAAGGCGGGTAATTGACCTTTGACATTCATATCATGTATACACAGGCAAGGGGAAGCTCCAACAAATGAACGAGAGAAAGAAATCTGGTTATATATTTCAATAGCGAAAAAACTCCTACTTGGCAAAAAGTTACGTAGATTATTCAGATGTTGCACATATATTTTGAGAGGATAATCCTTTCAAAGGTAGATTTTCAGTTTTAAGTTGCAATTTTGTTTTTGGCGCTACGACAATACACATTTGTGGGTTTGAAATGTTAAGGATCAAAACGATCAAAAACTATGTTGAAAAACTTTCGATATTTGTTTGAACAATTAGTAAAATAACGCACTTGGCATAGTTTTTTAATATCCTGTTGTAAAATAGACAATCATCTAGACATACATGGTATCGTAAAGACAGTGAAACAGTGCCCACATGGAATATAGGATGTACGTGCTGGAAAACAATCATGTATGACGGAATAGTCTTTAAGGCATACGCTATAATTTGTCAAGTGAAAATGCAAAATTGTTTTCAGGTGATAGCACAGCAACAGAACGCCTGTGCTTATTTTGATAACTTAAGAAGCAATGTATAATTCTGTCGGGTTTTTTTGTGGTTATTTTTGTTTCATATTGACTTCCCTATGAAACATTTTGAATCTTGTAAATTCTATACACTTATATTACTTTTGATAGCTAGAAAAGGTTTACATTTAAAACATGTTGTGACACAACCTGGTATCAAATTTGCTTAATTCTACCAAGGCATTCTCGATGAAAATAAGCTTTCCAGAAGGATGTATGAAACTAACGAATTAATTTTTTTCTCTTCATTCCATACAATGCCCTTGCGGATGATCATCAGGAAACGATGTAGACATGGTATCTTCTCGAATAGTTTTGAGAGCTTATTATTGTGTAAGAGAAAGGACATAGATATGATGGATATTTTGTCATTTGTCAATGCGAACACATGGACAAAACAAATCCATCAATCCGATAACCATAATGGCATTTCAAGTTATACAGTAAAATATTGTCATGATTTGTAACCATAAACAAGGTTTACCGTGCTCTGATGGATGTTTGTTTGCATGACGATCCAGATCAAGTTTAAATGACTGTTTACACGCGAAATTACTTGAATCGATTGTCTAGAGGAATTTAGAAGTATGAATAAACTCTTTGTAAGTTTAAATAAAAAACACTGTACATCTATATACTTAGGTCACGTGCATGTGATTACAAAACCGATACGCTTGGCCATGGCCGAGACGCTATACTTTCTATCTAAAACAAAAGAGGAATCTACCAAACTGCATTTAACAAAGCATGCACAATTCAACAATGCCTATTTCCAACCTATTTCCAAAGTTAGTTTTTGGTTACAGATCATGTCAATTGTCATTCATCCTTGATTACAGACGTAATTTGATCTATACATTCTTAGCTTATTAATAACTTGAAATATCAAATTGATTAACAAGTCGATTGATCTGCTTTATAAGTGTATTCGCATTGACAACTGACAAACATACTCAAATAATCTAAAATAAGATGCAATGTCTAATCAATGAATCTCAGTAATTACATGTAACTGATCTATGTCCGTATTCTTCCTCATACAGAATAATAAAAACTTATCTCTCTCTCTCTCTCTCTCTCTCTCTCTCTCTCTCTCTCTCTCTCTCTCTCTCTCTCTCTCTCTCTCTCTCTCTCTCTCTCTCTCGAATAATCTTATTCGAGATTACATTCGATGAAACCCAGAAGACAGACTATTCGAGAAGATACCATGTCTGCATCGTTTCCTGATGATCACCCCCCAAAGGATATTGTGTGGATGGAAAAGAAAACAAATTAAATTGAGTCGTTATTTTCCACATTCTCCTGGAAAGATCATTTTCACCCAGAATGGCACGGTTGATTTAATCCAATTTGATACAAGGATGTATCAGAAAATTAACTGCAATATAATACAATGTTGTTTCGTGAACATACGATTATACAAGCATCACTTTCCCGCTGGCTGCGAAAACGTTTTACATATATGACGTAAACAGACCCCAAAGGAAATACCCACGTCTAAAATTAAATTTTATAAAGAGCACCAGAGATGTAAGCTTACAGCTCATTTCAAGTTACAATTCACTAGCTCTGTTTGATGCGACCACATAGAAACCAATAAGAAACAACATATTTTATTATTCCAAAGATAGCAAGATCACAATTTTTTGCTACATTTTGTCAATTATGAAATAAAACATTGAAGTATACTGTAATTCGACGTAGACATGCGGGCGCCGATGTTTTGATATCTGGATTCTGACACTTTACTGTATTCAATTTAGACAAAATGTTTATTCATTTAAGCTTGTCATCTTAAGGGCTGGTGTAAAATTTGCAGTCAGTTTCTTATTGGTTTCTGCATGGTTGTATTAAACAAAGTCGGTGAACAATAACTTGAAACGGGTTGTAATGATTTCTTTAAGGATAAAAAAAGGAAGATATTCAACTGTTGCTCTTTCATTCATCGTCAGTATGTGTATTGATGTGCGGACCTGAAACCATTATAACATATATGTCATCATATAATCTCTGTGAAAAGCGTGAATTGTCCCCCCAAAAGGTTACAAATATTGCTACAATTCACCATTCACAATTACAAAATCACTAACAAAATTGACATGTGTATTGTTTGTCAGATTAATACAGCCTGAAAATATGACTCGCTTGGCAACTATTTATTTTTAATTTACAAAACTGTTGAGAGCAATAGTTGTACTATACAGGCTACTGGGGATAGATATATAATTTCGTGTTATAAGTTTTGCTTGAGAATTTTAATCTTTCTTTGGAACATGTACACTGAAACGTTTCGTAGTGCAGAATTATTACTCTGTGTTGCTTTTGGTAAAAGCTCACGAAAATGTGATTAAGTAATTTAAAATGTCACAGACACACAAAACTCCACAAAATTCCGTCTTTAGCTCTGTGTAATAACCCAGTGTCCTTGGTTAATCGCCCTTATATCTCCATGGTTATACCTCATATGATTTGTTACCAGGGTAATATTGACAATGAGTTTGTCTTTATATCTCAGTGTATATAAATATTAAATGGTGGATGTTCTCACTTTACAGAAATCAATAACCAATCATCAAGGGAGCGAGTACAGTCATGACATTATTAAACATGTATTGCCTGGCAATATGAAGGCACAAGTATTCGTCTGTTACCCTAAGCCTAAGTGCTGTTACCTAGCAGTTATTTGCCGAAGCTGAAAGTCAAGGAAGATAGTTGCTACATAACAGCGAGATGGGTAATATGACGCCTACTTGAAGAATAAGACCAGACAAGCGGGCACATAGTTTTTCCGTAGTAAAAGCAATTCCCCAATTACAATTCCGTGCTGCATGAATAATGCCCGAGGGAAATAGAACGCGACTAGGGCTCCCTATATGTAAATTGACGATTTGTTATCAACAATTCGTAGGACGTCCTAACACTCAAATGCACGCAATTCGTGACATTGTTGGTCCTGTTTCGGATCGTGCATGACTTATTAGCCCACTGCACTACGGCAATATCTTGTACTCGAAGACATTTGAAATTCCGTCGCATAAGCTATTGCTAGTATTATGTTATTTGCGTTGCATGGCATAAATGTATGGAAATGACCGCGCGATCGGCCCCTTGTACAAGGAATTACATGAATGCTGGGTAGCATTTTTTGGAGCGATCGTGTGTTTTGCATAATAATGCATTTACAAATATATGTAATACATGTACCCGAAGTACGCCACGGTTGCACTCAATCCGCGTGTGGTTCGTCATATTATTGTTTTCTGTAATTTGTCTGAAATACTTTGAGTATTTTTTGTTTTATTGATAGTTTGAAATAAGGACTGTCTAAGGAATAGAGAAAGATTTGAAGAACTATTGAGATCACATCATGTTTGGACGTGAAAAGAGCAAGAATATTTTATTTAATGTAGTTATGTCAAATACCAAGAAAACAATAATTTAGATTGAAACAACAATATTTGTGAAATGTTTGCATGCCAGTGTTTCACTATAGATCTATATGCTTAACATTTGACGTGTTAAACACATGTTGTACCACTAAAGATATTGATTATGATGAATTGGAACGTTTGCACTTCACAACATAACGCCTAGCAATGAACGAAGACTTCGTTCCTACTGAATATTGCATAGACTAACTACAGTGACGCTATTACAGTTTATACGGCCGGATATTTACTGTTCCTGTTTCCCTTCTGAAGATCAGACTAATCCCAGTGGTACCATACACTAAGGATTTTCTGTTGAGCTGTTGCTACCTATTCAGTGGGTAACACAATTCTAACGTATTTATGTTCACGTGTTAATCACGAGAATCAATTCTAATGAGGAGAAATATGTCTTGTATGATTTTTCAGCATGAGATACGACGGAGTGAGCTATGGTGATTCTCAGCTGCGTGCTGAGATGTGGGAAGGCGGCGATCACCCGGAACAAAACGAACGACTCAGAACGAGGAAATAGAGGTAAATAAAGACTTCTAGCCACTTTCACCACATCAGATTTTATATATATATATAGTTTTGGTAGTACTGGAACTCTTTCTTGGGTGTAACTCTCTGAGTGTCTGATGATCGCAATATGCGTGAAACTCCGAGTTACACCCAAGAAAGAGTTCCAGTACTACCAAAACTATTACGCTCTGCCACTGCGGTATAGAGCACTGTCTTAGCAGATTGATACTCACCGAGTTATATATATATATATATATATATATATATATATATATATATATATATATATATATATATATATATATATATATATATATATATATATATATATATATATATATATGTAATAGTTTTGAATGCCGACCACACGCTAAAGCAAGTCTGAGAATCTTGATTGTGCACATGTGTTCCAAATGGGTCCAATATCCTTCGTTGTGATACAATACTTCAACAAGTAACGTCTTGGTATATTATTTATTCTAAGGTATTTTTTTTAAATTAAACCTCCTGAATGAAATGTGGAATATACAACATGTGCAAAATACTAAACTTCGCTTAAAGTAAACATGATTTGACAGAAAATACAACTCCTCCAGTGTGGGCAAAACAAATCATTTACATTTGGAATAACTAGTTGAACAATAATATTTCACAGTGATTTGTGACGTAGAATTGTTTACGACATGAGAGAGTGAGCGCTAAACTAATAATTTAATTATCTGAATGACTTTGTAATAGATAATTTTAAAATTTATTATGAGATTTCAGGTGATTAAGGATGCCATCTATTATAGATGTCCCCACTGAATCGTTGAATTATCACAGTCCGTATAGTCGACGGCAGTATTTTAAATTTTTAATGGAGGTGTTAACTATTCGAATCACTTCTTAGACCTAACCATGTATTAATGCTATCCATTACAATTAAGGCAAACATGTCTTTAACCAAGTATAAACTAAATCTGATGCATGGTTAAGAAACTCTTAAAATCACCATGAAGCGAGGCGTCGCCTGGCTCAGCGAAAATCTTACCAACAGTGCTACATTTTTATTATCTTGTTCAACAAAGTCATCCTCTTTCTCGCTGTTCACATTCTATTTTCAATATATCTATGCTTGTATGTTTCATAAGGGGGGGGGGTCCACCGGAGTTGAAATTTACACTGTGTACTAGAGGTTTTTTTAACCAAGGTAACAGTGATTGACCCCTCTCTCTCTGTACTACTCTTATAGCGGCTAAATATTTGGTTTTAAGGTAAACTTGAATCCATGACGTTATGAGAGGCGGGGTAATTGCACGAATTTGGGGCAATAATGAGGAGGAAACAAGTATATGAATATTTCTCATAGAATTATTATTATTTTTATTATTAAAAAAACTGAATGGTTTGAAACATGAGGTATATGAAACACGATCTTATATTAACAGTGTTTACCCTCGTAGCAAGGCAGTATTACTAAATAATACATCTAATTTCTAACCCAGTAAATATATCAACACGGTACGTTGGAACGAGAAATGCATAAGAGATAGACAACGAATAAATGAAATTGTTTGCCAAATGTGGGCATCGCGATAGTGCCATAATGTCATGACAGCTAGCCAACGTGGATTTTTAGACACCATATGGACTTCAAAACTTAATATTTGAAACTGTGTGCCGTATGTTAACTATTGATTAATTTCTATCAACGGGATATTGGAAAAACAAGACAGCGGTAGGGCCTGTTTTTTTTTAATTTAATTGGACGCAAGAAGACTGACGATACAGATATATTTCTGTACAAGTCAATCTAAATTTATACTGCTTATCATGCTTCTTTTCCATTGATGGATGCCAAAATTCATCCAGAAATAATTATGTACAAAGAAAGTTCCCGAGAACTTCCATTGACTGAAACCGGATTATAATAGAAAGTTCTTTTTTCTAATAGAAAACACCCGGCTTGTTAATACCATCAATACATTGTAATGTATTCTAGCCAACCGTGTTATGTAATATATTGGTATACTGAGAATGCATAGACATATAACACAATTCTTTCAATTGCTGAATTTTGTCTGAAACAATAAATCAACTTTGTCTCCATCCCGTTTTCTTCAATCATGGAAACGTGTTATTTGACCCAAGGGTTATTTAGCGCTATACAAATTCTTACATCATCTTTATCTTATTTCATTTACATGTGATATATCTACGTCAATACTGTTCCTGTAGATGTAACATCATACACGACGTTACGTATTCAGTGTATTTCTTCGAACTTACACCCAATTCCATATATAGCGCCCAAGACATTACGACATTTCGCTATAGTCTATGTCAATCACTTGCACATCGTTATTTGACAAGTAGCAAGCTATAGGAAATATCTCTCGGCCTTTTAAGATATACATGATTATATGGTTTATTGAAAGCAAGTGGTTTTTACATGTCTGGAGTGACACCACTTCTAAATACTTATCCATGACCCTCACATGAACCGTTAAGTTTTACTTTTACAGTGTCACAGAAGATGAAACTTTCATAGCAAATATTAACGTTTCCCTGGGCAGACATCTACCGTTAGTAAGCAGTTTATATCAGGCGACAAGGTTTATACCATATGGTCAGAATCAACTATAAAAATGGGGAATTGGATATTGGGTAATGATTTCTAACCATAATATTTTTTATTTGTATCGCATTATGGTATTTACTATTTGGGTTAGATATGTATTATTCCAATTCTTTGTAGTCTTCCTTATTTTTGATCAATTTCTGCTTTATATTATTCTGTACAAAATTTCAAATATTTCCCCGTACAGATAATTTCATTTAATTAAAATTAACTTATGCATACGTAACTCGACCAAACGGGACCTGTATCTAATATTGATGTGTGATATAAATGAAATATGCAATAGATACGGATCGTGGTATTATTATTTTTAATTTCCCATGGGTGTGTTCTAGATATAAAGTATTACATTGGCGCTATTATATTCAAATTTTGATGTATTAAATTGTTATGCGTGATTATGTATTATGTATTGTTTAATGTATTATGTATTGTTATGTTATCGAGATAAGACATGTCGTATAATCTGAAAACTACGTTATATATATTACTAACACATGTGATACCAATTATTAAGATAATTAGAATATAAATGGTGCAAATAGCTTAAAGTCACCATTCTTGTTAAAAATGCAGCTTCGTGAATATCTCGTCTGTTATAAAGCCACATCCACTCTCAAGTTTTTACATGTAATTAAAACGGTGTTATCGCTATTGCTCTACGGCAGCAAGATCCCCGTACAGCCATATAACAACTTGCTTCCTGGTCTAGAGTACTGAAAGATCTTTATATATAATCCCATGAAATCAATGTTAGTTTTACGTCATAATGCTCCGAGTATGATTCCGCGGACTAATACAAATTCGAGCCGGTAGGCGAGAATTTGTAGTCCGCGGAATCATACGAGGAGCATTATGACGTAAAACTAACATTGATTTCATGGAATTATATATTTATCACATAACTAAGTATTTCCCCGTATTTTTCTGAAATTTTAAATCGTATTTTACGAATACTGCATCATTTCATCGCACTATATTCTTCATCGCGTATTAAAAAATGGCGCCCGATGGCTATGCAAATTACATAATCGCGTGACCTGTCGCGAGGTCAAGCTTACATGTATGGTATCGGTCATACTGTTGTGTGGTTTCTCAACCAAAATTATCGGTTATAACCTTGCGATGTACATGTAATACGACTTTTGTGCCGTCATTTTAATAATATTTTCTCGGGTTGTGTCGGAGATCTGAGCTCGACGGAAAATCGGAAGTAAGCTTGCCGGCTGCTACATCGATAATCTACGTGATTTTTAAATAGAATAAAATGTATCAAATAAAAATAAAAGGACTTCTACGTATGAAACACATGCCATCCAAGGATATATGTAACGTTACTAACGTAATGTATGCATTTACGTTTTGAAAGCACATAATTATTACGATAAACTTGATCGTAGCGTAGGATTGACACGAACACTCGAACAAGGTACGGAGAAAAAATAGTTCGGTAGAACAGGGGTGATATGCTCTGAAATCACCCCTGTTTGACGTCACACAGTAGAAGATATGCACGTATTTATGTGATAAAACTTGTTATTCTTCGGGCAATATGATATGGCGAGAACTTCCGGCTCGCCTTTGCAAACATGTCTCGAGACTTGAAACCATGTTATTTATTCACAGACTTCTCATGGGATAAGATAAGGATTTTACAATGCGGTTGGTAATATGAAGGCGTCCATCTTGGCCATTCGGCAATGTTAACGTTACCTTTGATACGCTTTAAAAGACATTGTCATTAAAGGAATCGCACAACCCCACTATGTTTAAACAAGGCTAATCAGTTGGTTACATTTGTGTATAAGTCGTAGTACTCGAAGAACGTTGATAACGAGCCAACTACTGTACCTGTAAGCAGAAAAGTAATTCTTAATGAACGTATATATTTACCACTTCTTTTGATAATGAAGCTAAAGTACATCATACGTCAAAGATGATGAACAATTTTTTTTTCTTCAAATAGGTTAGAAAATGGCCTAACTGTTATTGATACTCAAAATATACAAGAAATTAATATTTGACCGGCGGTAAACAAAAGATAAAGTGTTTAAAATAAAAGGTATTATATCATTGTAAACTTTAATTTTAAAATTGAATCAGAGAGATGTCGAGATAATATCATGGTGTGATAAGTATTGATTTAAACTGACACAGCTGTTCAGGTACTATATTCAAAACAACAGACAGGATCAGGCATTGCTAAAGTTAGCCTCATCAACCAGTTTCCTGTTTAATTTCTCCTTTACTGTGACTTATATCACTTTTGAACTCACTGCGCAGGTAATTTCAGGAGGATACCCACAAAACGCATGTATGAAATGTGTTACAAATCTATACCCCGGCAATATATATTTAGTTTTGATGTTGTGCCTTAATGTCATATACCTTTGATTTGTGTGATACGTCTGACTGGTTCATGTACTTTGATTAGTTCCATGGAAACTATCTCCATGGTAATCACGAGCACTTATTAAAATTTAGACGCTGTACATGTGTTCCAAAGCATGGTTTGATTTTATTGTTTAAATCATTTATCCTTCCTCATATTTCTTTAACTGCCCTGACATATGGGGAACACATATTTCCTTGCTTTAATGCCTGTTCATAACCTTTTCTAGTCAGCATTATGACCTTTGGTCCTCCAGTTACCAGTAACTCCAAAATAAAACATACTGAATATTTACCATCAGTTTCATTACCAAACTGGGATGACAAAATTTATTTTCAGGTAATTTGCTCCACAGTTTTTCAGACTATTTTACGTTTCCAAGTTATTGTTGAACCTCTCAAGAGCTTGGACCTTAAAAGAAATCTCCTCTTCGTTTAGTTTTCGTATGGTTACCAAAGATGCTGGTTCTGGAGTAGCCCGTATCATTAAGACTCATCCACAGAAAAAAAATGTGCCATTAAAATTCAATCATTCATTCCCAAATGTATGAATGTAACTTCATTACCTCTGATTAGTAACATCTTTTTCGTCGCATATCAAAGGTATGGATTCTTTTTATGCTAGCTGGAGATCAATTTAATTTGACAATAGCTATCTTCAAATCACCTTGACTCATCAGCTGCTAGGTCATGCTTTCTTATTATATATTGCTATTCTTGTAGATGTAATGAGTGACGAACAAACAATTTTCCTAAGTAGTTTTCTTATATTTTCCGGTGAAGGGATCAGGAAGGAGTCCTTCCACGCTGTAAACATTTTGCATTTCAATATACCTCTTCAAAATCAAAGTTTCAAATTTTATACAGAGAAAAAGTCATTAAAATGATAATTTATAACGATTCATGATTATTTTGGCCAACTGATTTGTGTGTATGATGACAAAGCTGCATCTTCTCTTGCATATACGCTTGAGATTTAGTATATAGATCGCTATACAGCTTCTAGTGTGGTGTCTCCTCACGTCCAATTTAATTTGGGAACAATTCTTGCCGCCAAGCCATATAGCCAATCTATCACATTGCCTCGCATTTCAAATGCATGCAATTGAATAGTTCTACTTTTCATAAGATTAATGTACCTTCGCATAAGTCGAAGTATTGTACAAAATAACACTATCAGTGTATCAGAAATGCGTATCGAATGATTTGATTCTTTTATTTCTGCCATGGAATGAAATATTTTCTGCTAAAAGAAAGAACATGGAAGCACAACAAAGAGACTATCAGATAATTGCATTGATTTCCTCAACGGCTATGATATATCATGAAATGATATAGATAGGAAGATTCCAACCACTTTCTTCAAACAATGTGTGTGGTGGGGGTGGGGGGGGGGGGGTGGGGGGGCGGAGGGTTCACATTCGTATTTTTATCTTGTTCATACAACATTGCCAGATGAAATATCTAAACGATCAATTTTATGTGAAGTCAGAATACTTCAATTTCAGGCACATCGACTCTTTCACAAATGAAAACAAAATGTTTAAGTTCTAAAATTACTAGTAGAATGCATGATACTACAGGATCAGTGTCAATACGGGCAATTTAATTCCAATATTAATGTTAGAATGTATGATACTACTGTAACAGGGAAATATATCATTTGCTACAAATTTGACAGACTCTCCAAAGACCTTTCCTATCTACGTGCAGTGTGATATATCTCGCTGTAAAATTAAAGATCAATCGAAGTAGTTTCATTAAATATTCTCCTGAAGAGATCAAGCGGAATGATATGTGAAGTTCAAACTAATCATTCTTAATAAAATATTCTGGTAATTTATAATGGCTTCATTTTGTGAATATAATAATATTTTATACCTTGGGCGTACTGAACAGTGGCTGAAAAATTATAAACAGATTTACACTAAATAAAAAATATATCGGGTCGTGTTTGTCGCGTTGTTCTTTCGAAAGCAAACAAATACATTCATGAAAGAAATTTCCGAGGCATAAACCGAATTCATAGCAACCAATGTCATACAACTACTTGTATAATATATGTATATATCTATATTTGAAACCGATCTGTTCATTTATCTAAACGATGCGTTTTATGTGAAGTTAGAATACTTCAAGTTGACACTCTTTTACTATGGCTTACTTAGCTGAGTCCAAAAAAAACCACACCCACCGGTGACTGACTTTACTGTCACAATTTAGTTCCGCATTCATCATCACAATGTCAGTTGATTGACGAATCACTGCTCTTAACTAAACCTACAAGCGTTCTTGCGACACACAGTATACGCTCTGCTTATGACGTACTGCAACATTAACGAATACATTTGTATATAGGTCAGCAAAAGATGATGAAATGAGCTAGCTCTGATATAGAAGCAAAAAATAAAAGACTTTGAAAAGAACCAATTTAACATGGAAGCCATATCGTCAGCTGCAACTTCACTGTGATCGCTAACCTTTTAGTTTTCTTCAATTAATTCCCCTCACATTCACATTTAGTTTCATTCCTATTTCAAAGGGTTGATTGCTGCTTGTATACCTATCCATTCCAGGGCAAAACTTTGAATGTCGTTTGCTATTACCTTATTTGGCGCCTTGGGAATACCTTCGTGACATCATGCTCTTTCTGTTGCCAAAACTATCATAGAGTTAAGTCACTAAGAACTATTCTGATTAAGGTTATATGTCAATAAAATATTTTATATATGAATGATAATTTAGAATTAGGATGATAAATTAAATGATTTTCCGATCAAAATAAGGTAGGGCTATGTGTACTCTGGTAACGTAAGTACATTCTGACAATACACGTATAATGTAATCCTGCAATAAACCACATGCATATATCAACGTTGAATATCAATTAATATGAAGAGATTGATTGTAAACTTTGAGTCGAACTCAACTACCGTTTCGCAATTTCTATGTTTTATTCCAGGAGTAACTATGGTAACATTAGAAACAGGTGGCTTTGTAAGATTTAAAGCATAACGTACTTTGTACTCGTAATGTAAAAACGTGAGCTGCATACATGATAACATTTCATGTTGTGACTGTCGTCTGAAACATGGATTTGAAAATAAAACGTAGAAGATTTCTAACTAAAGAACTGTGCTGGTATATGAATACCGTGTAATGAAAGCCAGAGGGGGGTTCTCTAATGTAACAATTCCATACGTAATATGTTCTTTTATACATTAACAATTCGCCAGCAGATACTATGTCTGGCAGTATCCTAATAAAAATGGTATTTTAGATTCAATTCAGTTTAAGTGATTGCCACACCGGTATTCACTGTGTAAGCATTTGATTTATTCGTCTAAATGTCAACCTAAGTTAAAGGAAGAAACTTGAACGAAAGATGTACGTGTGACACTTAACATTTTGTACCATCCATTCTGTAAAAGCGTATAAGATGTAGATTAGTTGGCTTAACCTTCCTACTGAGCTACATTATTGCAGAAAAGAAATTTAACACCGTAACCATGGCACTCTCGCCATGGATATTTTGATGAGAAGCATTATCTACATTTGTCATATTTGATCTATTGGTATCTGTGAACTTGTAAAACTGTTTCCATGTGACACAAATATTGTATGTAAAACGACTTGCGGTAGCACAAATAAATCAATTTTAAAATGATAAAGACACATCTGGTCAGCGCTATCAATCTTGAGATAAGGTTTTCCAGTTATCTCGAGTATCTGGACAGGATGAATTTAAAGCTGTTGTTGAATGTGCTGTGAGTAATCGGACACAGCTCATTATCAAATTTCAATGTACTATTTTACAGTTCAATTTGATAATACATCGCCAAGCCTCCAGCCTGGGTTCAAAACACACTGACGACTTATTTGTCCACCAAAGCCTACGGTGTGCTTTAGCCATTCAGCGCTACTTAACAGAGAATTGCTCTGGAGATCGGCTTATAGAAATGTGATTGATTGACTGATTGGTTAATTGATTATTTGGTTAATTGTTAATTAGACGTTTGCACTGAGTGTATTCGAAAATCAAACGACTTGGATTTCCAATACCAAAGTAGCAATTGACCATTGTGTATTACACGTTTGCATAAAAATGTGTTGGTTGTCACGAATGAATGCATGGCGGGGACAAGAGGTCACATGACCAAAAGTGGTATCGTGTTATGTAAATAATATGATTGTATATATAAAGACCTCTGCAAATTAGATTCACAAAAAAGGCAACCCTGCGCGTAAACATTATTTCAATGTAATGAATTTCTAGGATGACATAGGTTGATGAATATTATAGGATATTTGGAATGTCAAATTTTGCATTTCAGGCTAGTCTTCCTAAACCTTATGAATGTATTCAAAATTAAAATACTAGAACATGTAGATGAGGAATATGCAAATGAGACACATCATATGCAGTTCATAACAGAAAAGATAAAACAAACGAAATAATACCAATTTCAGAAGAAATATAAAAGAATTTAACTTTTGAAACACAAAGTCACGTCATAGATGATGAATGGTTTCTTTACATCTGAAATATTGTTGATCAAACACCTGAACTGAAAATACAACCCAAGTATTGTGACCTTCGCTATTGAAATAATCAAAGCTGTTTTTCCTATCAACAGTCCTTGGTCCATAAAGGTTTGCCATGTAAACATATTTTTCGAATTCAGTCTATCGACGTTACTAAGGCTGCCCACGTTACTTTGATCGGTGTACCATTTACCAGCCTTGAGGCGTTCGTAAGGATCGGAAGCCATATATATGTTGAAGACACCATTTCGTAGAAAACAAGGACTAACTCTAATTATGTTTACAGTAAAAGTTGTCTAGTAAAACGAGATATGCTTTTAATGTGCTACATACCCACCTACTGTCAATCATCAGTCCCGAATTTCCCACCTTCAATCCCGAATTTCCCACCTTCAACGATACCAGAAAGTTGAAGCACATCATGACTAACCATCCAAGACTCGTTTCAAAATTTGTTTCAAGGGCCTTCAACAGAAGGCGTGATATATTATATGTACAGACCTAAAGTATTATGTTACATTACGAAAGTTTTTTGGATGCAGTCTGCTTTTTATTTCTTTCAACAGTGTTACCAGTATATATTGTACACTGACTGTAGTGACTTGTAAGCCCGTTGGGCTGGGTAATTCCTTGTTCTGACTTGTATTGTTACTATTATGTTATGTGATTACATGTCACTCTAATAAACATACTACTACTACTACTACTACATCAAATGGTTAGATGAAATTTCAAAGCTGGGAAGTAAAGTAAAAACAAGACAATCTGATCTGTGGTAAAGCTAAGATAAAATCCAGCCAGATATTGGTGGCACATGAAGTAGATCATGAATTCGTATGTAAAGTTAAATATTATTGAGATATTATCTAGAGGGTAATTATTATCTTATCACTAAACTATCTTGTAAATTCATATTGAGTATCAGTTCCCTTCACAACATATCATATCCCACTGATGAGGAAATGATATTTCCCCATCCTACCGGGTTATCCTTTGATATGCAGGGAAAGCGGAAAGCAATTCTCAAACAGTGAATATCAAATCAGACTTAATAAGCATACTGTGTGTGTTATATTTCAGCTACAAGTAATTCGTCGTGTTTGCGTACGTTCGAGTCTTGCCTCTTTTATAATTATAACGGATGGGTTAATAACAGAGTAAAATTGGTTGTAATGAAACGTGTAGGTTCAATAAAGAGCAAAGGTCAACTTTAGACATATACACGTTCCGTCTTGTTACAAATGATACCTCCTTCGTAATCAACCGATGATGTATCGACCCGACAATCTAGTGAGGATTTAAAGATAACGTATCAAATCAACCGATAATGTAAACATTTTCTAACCGAAAATGGCGTAAAAGTTATCGATAACATAGTAACGTAGTAAAATTGGACAGATAATGTATCAATGCTAATTACATATTGATTTTGTGAGAATACGTTTAATTTAGTGATCATGGAAATAAGTTAAGTGGAAAATTTCAAAATTTTAATTTTAATTTTATGATAATGGAGAACAAATTTTCTTCTGTTAACTCATACTTATCATGGTAGAAATAGAGGGAATAATAAGGTAGCGTTTTACACGTGTTCGTCAGTTTTCCGTTTCTGCGAATTAGAGAACAATGTTTCAAATGCAAACTTTACCTCTGTTCTGTAATGCAGCAATAATGGAGTGCTTTTATCTAAATCTAATGATCCGCACGATGTGGATAACTTTCTTGAATCTCTGTCACGTTATAGTATGCGGTATATCTATAAAAGCCATGTGTTCCTTTAGTTATGAAAACGTACGTAAAACAGTTATGAAATATATATTGTCACGAAGATTATGCAAATTAGCAGCAACCATGAAATAGCCACGAAGTGTGTTCAAGTAGTCTTTATGAAAAGCGAGCCCGATTCATCAAATTGTGAATGACGCACACACCTGAATCATTCTCATTTGCAGGAAATCGACCTACTTTTAACAATATCAATTTCAATCTGAAAAAACAAGTTCTGATTAGGCTGTGCGAGTGCTTCCACTTTGGTGGAAAGACAAACTAGCCAATTTAAAGTTTACACCATTTTATAATGAAACACAACGTCTACAGGATCGTGCCTTGCCACTATGCAAATCAGTGAGAAGGCAATAAAAGACGACGTGGGCGATGTGTTAACTGAGAACATTTTTCAAGATTTTGCTGAGCTCAATGGAATGTCACACACATAATGCAGTGTATGGAAAAGTAACATTGATTAAAAGTTTACAACACTGTTCTTTGGTCATCCCAATGGCTACACATATACTGACGTACCCTTTTCTTGACCAAATAGAGCCATGCCTATAACATGAATTCTCCACGATTAATATTACGACATACATACATACTTAGCCTTGGACATAATATACTTATACAACCATTATTGTACGACTCAACAAAATGGATAGTACCGATTCATAGCATACTTCATCCATACAATATCAATAGGATGTTGTAGCAAAGACACTGGGATCATTTGTCTTATGTTTTGTACAGATGAAAGTAATTATGAAAGGGAAGGCTTTAAGACAAGAACTGTGAGTGAACAGATCGGTTGTCTAACATGTTGTTATAGGTTATAGGTTTCTGATTATCACCTGTGATGTAAGACAGATCCAGCTGTTACTACATAATACGTATTTTATGTAATAAATGACTCATAGCTTTATTTGATAATGATTATTAAACACTAAATTCTTAAACATTGTGTGGTTTATATAGAGACCAGGTGTTTGTATATAAGAATTTGATTTGTAAATGACTTAAAATCATTGAATTGTATTTGTGTATGTATTAAAATAGCAAAGCGTCGTCATGCGTGACACCACCGGATTGTAAGCTTATCAAGCAGACAGGGAATGAACCGTGAAATACGAAAGCTTATTCTGTTTATAATACCTTTAAGTTTAAATCTCACTTCACTTATGAACAATTTGCATAAAATTCGAAATCCCGTTTTCAGTGTGTGCACTTTGCCATGCATCAATGTACACAAGGCTGGGAATATTGATTTAAAAACAAAACAAGACCTGTAAGAATTGGAACAGTTAGGGGGTTTTCACAATGGCTTAATCACGATGACGAAATCGAAGTACTAGCAGATGTAATGGCCAAGGTCTATTTAAGTGTTCAATATAAATACATATTAAGAAAAAGCCGTGAAATACTACATAGACGATTACTCCAGACAAGCTCGATGAAAACCACCAATTTTCGTACTTATAAATTGCGTTTAGATTACTCCTCCATTATCCAACCTCTTAAAACATGACCAGTTTTGTTAATCTTTATAATTCCAATATCAACAGAGCTTTATTAGTTATATAGAGTTATATATACTGGGCAGTATGGTCTTACCTTGTCTTATTCTACGTCTAAACTTTAACGAGCTCGCCCCCCATTGGGTATCACAGTAGACTTAATAACTCTAGGCTGAAGAGCTACAGTATCATTATTATTTACCTCCGTCATACATCCGGACAGCTAATACCCTATTAACAACGGTATTCTGGGTATATAGATCTTGCTTTTGGAGTATGCAGCTCTATACCCCAGCGATGACATTTACCAAAATAATTTATAGACTGTTGCTTGTCACTGATACACTAAGAAATATCTGGAATTTGAATTACGATTGCAACCCCTTGCCCCTTTGGGCCCTTACAAACGTTCATTTCATACCTTTGCATGCATATTACCGACAATATAACTCATATAACTTGGATCAAATTTCTTACAAGTATCGAATTTAGTTTCCTTTATCATTACATTTGTTACCTGAGTTCCATGCTATGTAATGCATGCCAAATATGAAGCAAAGGTGTCGTTTTACAATAATGTCTTAGAAATATTTCGAGAAATGCCTCAAAGCATCCATGTACGTATGGAGATCATATTTCAGGATGACATAAGTGTATGTATTCTTTTTGGAAGTAAACACATATCTCGAACAAACGACAAATTCTCATTCTACACACATATTCTGTTAGTGATATAAGACCATTCAAGTTGTTTAAATTTCACGCATGTTTAAATTAAAATATTATGTTTTGTCACTTCCAAGTTAAAATCTTATGGGAAAGTGATTGCTTGTAACTCTTTGATGGAAAGCTGAATAAAACTCAAATAAAAGTTAATGCTGCAAGCAGTGTTATAGGTTTCAAGATTTTAGTTTGGTCATATTTTGAATGTTTATACCCTTTATTACCTGTTCAAAAGCGGTAAAAAAATATGCTGATATTTATGCAAATTAGCCTAATCATTATGCAACAGTTTGATACTTGCTATTGCAGGAAGGACGGCCAGCTCCTTTTATCAGCTTAAAGGTCGGGGCCATGACATGCAGGTATTATCTTATCAGGGGAGCCATACGCAGGGTTAAAATAACTATTCTTAGATATATTTTCATTTGATACTTTGAACCCAGAATCCACGGACTTTCAGTCTTATAAGATTATTGTTGTGATACGGAAAAACGTTTTGTAAGAATCCTACGAGACAAATGGTTTTCACATCAAAATTCTAATCCATTTGCGAAGTGGTTTTTAAAAATATACCATTATTCGTATATGAAATTTGACTGAAAACCTAGCTTAACTCATATCAAAACCGGTCAAGGACACAAGCAAGGATAAAGAATTATCATTTAATTGAGCCACACTTTAAGGGTCGTGCAAGGCTATAGGGCCTAGGGATATCATTAAACACTAAGTTTACAAGAGAATAACAGAACATTTCCAAATGTCAAGCAGCAGTCTGTTCCGATGATTAACATGGAAAGCATTTCAAACATTTAGTTACTCTGGTGTGCTATTGTATACCCACAGTCATTCTCAACAACTGAAGCAGCGAGTTGCCCTTAAAGTCACGTTTCGCGTTTCACTTTCCGGTTTAAATGTCAGGACTTTTTATGTATAGTTTTACTTGTTATCGTCACTAGACGCTAATAGCCATCTTCGTAACTTGAATTAAACCTAAAGAGACATATCAATGTTCTGTAATTAGTACAAAATATAGTGAGTTGGTTTTTTAAATATGAAAATTGAAAATAAATAATTGACGATTACTTACCATCAGCTCAAATAATATTATATTACTCATGACTCTTCGAGCTTTAAGTTAGAAAAAAGCCGCAATACAGCCGAAAAAACATGATTACGATAAATATCCGTTTGCTTGAAAAAGGATTAACTAAACAATGTAAATGACATTAAATGAATTTTGAGCTTCATGTTAAGCTTCATTTTAGCTTACTGTTCTTTAAGATTTATTATTCAAGTAATAATGGTTAAATCATTTATCATAACCATTTATGTTTACCAAATGAATAATGGTTTAAGGCACTCACAGTGAAGGTATACAATAGGATATTTCAATTGTGAAGGTATGAGTGATGCATCAAAGATAACTTTCCAGTATGTATGTATGTATGTATGTATGTATGTATGTATGTATGTATGTATGTATGTATGGACGGACGGATGGATGGATGTGTGCTTGAATATAAAAGTTTAATGAGATATACGTAATCATTTATTTTTCCCCATAGCACAGTCTTAAAAAGAATGAATTTTTAATCATGTCACAAGATTGAATTCAGGTGGAAAGTTTTAAGAATGATGAATGACGTTAGGCTTTATCCAAATCAAATCAGTTGCTCTCCGTTTTTTTTTTATAATAGTCACAAATCCAACCCCACGCACAGGCTAGCTAACGAACCGCTAACGGCTTTTATCCTGACCTCGCCCGTTGCCTGATTTATTCGAGTGTCTCATGATCAAGTGAGTGTATGTAGCAAAGAACAGGACTGATCCTGCTGTACATGGTACAGCGTTATACTACATACAGTCGATAGCCATTTTCTCCTGGGATTGCTTGAAATCAGTGTTTGTTATAACAAGATTTTGTATGTATGATGTTATTAACTGGTATATAATGTTATCTATTTGTAGGCGTTAACTATAGCACACCAGTGTTGGTAATGTCTCAAAATGTAGAAGACTTGATGTGTATATTTTCCCCAACGGAAAATTTCGCTAATTTTTTTTTTTACATGGTTTCATGTAAAGGGTGCTTTCGTGTGCTCATTTGCATGCAAGTCTAGTGTTTTCAGCATTGCAATTCAGTAAACGACCAATAGTAAACCACTCTGGCACTATGTATAATGAAATTCTGTTTGTAAATTACACATTGTCTATCTCTTGGTTGATGTGTGAAATTTCTTCATCACTCGTGGAATATTAGGAATTATGTAATACGCTCTTCACATTTGTGGGGTAGTAAATGTTCCGATGCTATATGGTATGGTTTGTGCACATGTTCGTTTATATATTGCATGTTATATATAGTGTATTAGACACAAGGCAACATATTCTTATTGAAACTCTAGATTCTAATTTGTTTCGTAAACGAACTTTATTCAGCAATAAGATGTTCCAGAAATGGCAAAGCAATTATACACATACACATACACTAAATTAAATTCAAAACTTCGTGTTCGCAATAAAATAATGATATGTACTCCATTTATTCATAAATATTACATATGTCAACTACTAAGTTTAAATACATCTATTTATATTTTGTTCCCATTTACAGAAATTCAAAAATCATGACTGTCATTATACTGTTCTTGGCACGTTGCCGTGTATGGAACATGTCATTTGAAGCTTTTACGTATACAGTCAATAATCGCGAATTATTTGTTGCTAAAGTTCTTTGCGCTAAGACACTTTCTTAGCTGAAGAAAGCACCTGGGCTTCTAGCAAACAAACATTAAGCAAAAACAATTGAATGAAATGATGAAATGAAAGAAGTTTGATCACCCATGACGAGTTCGTTTGATAGCCAATCAAACCGATAATTGTCTCTTTACGCTGTAAGTAATTTGATTGGTGTACGCCAGGTTATTTGTGTACGTATATCGTGTGGGGTTATAGTGCAAATACGGAAAATAAGAGATATCAGTTGTTATCGTTCGTCGCTAATGAAGGATATTTCATGAATTGATTTCCTGCTAACATCCTAAAAATGAAATGACTATGAAAATAAATTGATGTTCTATATTTGAAGGAAATGATTTAGTGGGTTATCTACAAGTTTTTGTTTGATGACTGCTGTCGCAAAATGTAGGGTTGTAAGATCTTTAGTGTGGCAGTTTTGGTGATAAAAAGGTACACATTTGGTACGCACAAATTGTCTATCAGTCGTGATCACTTCCATATTAATTAAAAAGGATTTCACTTGGTATTGGACATTATTACAACCACAGACAAGTATCTTCTTAGTTGTCTGTGTCACAACTAGTCACTTCTCCATGGTATCCAGTAAAACCTACAATATATTTTGATAATTTGTTCACTATATGACCATGATAAAACACTCCTTAGTAAATTTCTTAATGTAAAATCGTGCAAGTACATCGTAAAACGTCTTTACGACAAAGTTTGTTTTATAGCACAATGCACGTCTTGATGAAGTAAGAGTGTTCGTTTACATTGGCTTAGCAGATACAAATTGGAACTAATGAACAAACTTACGAATGCGCCATGCTAGTGTATAGTAACGACATAGTATAATGATATATTGTGATTACATTTAAGGTGCAAAATTAGTTGATAATGTAGTCCGTAAAAAACAACAAAGGTTACCGACATTCCGAGTTCATACCTTTCATGTAATTAAGGTGTTTGGAGACTGGAATTACGATGATCACGTGTTTTTCACAACGGGTGGTTTATAGTTATCAGTGTTTAACGTGCGCCCATGGAAAGTTAATATACAATAGTGACGTATATGGGAAAGATCTAAGGGATCATATGCAATAAAAAAATTAACTGGCATCTGAAATGTTACTTGAAAAAAGTAAGTAGTTATATGGCAAGGAATGGCATAAACACGTTATTCATTCGATTAGGCTCTACGCTCCTAGGTTGAAAATATCATCCTTTGCCTTAGAGCCGCAGCTGATCTTCGTCTGAACTAGTAATAGTGTTGTACTATTCAACCACATTAATGGAAGATTGTGTGTACAAAATGGCTTTCGATGTCAAACGTTTATGTCAGGAAAACATTACCATATGCGTATTCCTGTATACTGGTGCAAATTGTGAACTCTCAGCTTCTATTATTACAAGATCCTGTAATCAAGCTGGCTCGGTCGGTCACGTGTCTACATTTATCTTATTTCTTGTTTCTGCGTTGACATCACGTTTATATTGAACTAGGTGGGTTGCGTAATGCAATCCTAATTCGTAACGCCAAAACACGAATAATTAACAGTGGTGCAATATAAATGATTGAATAACAAAACGAACCAGCTATCACCGGTGTAACCTAACACGAGTCTATTACTGTGCAATCCATATGGTTGGCTATGCATGAGGTTGCATTTTCTATATCAAAGCAGCATAGATTTTATTGTTCTATATACCTAACATCCGGGTCAAACCTAAACATTATTGTATATCATGATATGAAATCATAAGCATACAAAACAGAATACTGTAGTCGTATGTTCTTTGGCGCTAGATGTTTTTTAATGCTAAATACGCTCGAAAGCTTCTTCCGTGGAAATAACCCCCGCGAACATACTTTACGAGTTGTTATATTTCTATATTCAGTTGTTATGAAAGGTGTCAACAATAGTTGCATTGAATATAGTGGGCAGACTGAATGACTTTCCCCTTACACTGTCCGCCAAATTAAAGTGCGACAGACACCCTAAATTGCTATTCCGCCAAATATTCCTTGCGCCAAAAATAAATACGAGTACAGTACATAGCAAAAGCACAACAATCATGAGGTAAAATGATGACTAACAGTTAACTTATTTACTACAATGAGGAATAACAGAAATCAAGTTGATAACAGGAATAATTAAAGAAGACACAATTATGATAATATAACCTTGCCACCTTCCAATATACACGATTTTGAGATAATAAATATATTTATGATAGTTATAGCTATTTTGTGTACAATTATAATAATTTGGAAAGTTATTATACCATCAAATCGACGTTATATAGGTGTTATATTAATGATGTCATTATATACGTGTTATATATATCTACTAACAACTTCGTTTCGTATCGCTGGTATACAACGTGGTCCCTCACAAAATTCACATTAATAAACAGTAACAAATTACTGCAGTTAGTTATAGGAATTAATGACGTAGTGAGTGTTTTTAATGAATATATATATATATATATATATATATATATATATATATATATATATATATATATATATATATATATATATATATATATACACATATATATATATATATACATTTTGTATATATATATATATATATATATATATATATATATATATATATATATATATATATATATATATATATATATATGTTCTCAGAAACAACGTAACATAAACAACATTTTTTCAGGTTTATATTAACAATCGTGAATAAAATACCTTCACCAATATCATATCCCAACATTTCACCCATATATTATGCAGTAATCTATTTTAGAATGGTCACAAATCAACACAAGGAACTAGTACCTAACCTATATTTGTTTTCTTATTCAAATATTCTTTGAAATCCCTTATAATGGGGTTTCAGCCTCGTTACTTTTTCTAATCGGTTTCAGGTTTCACGTTATGATATGTAAACATTTGAAAATATTCACCCTACATTTCATCTGCAGTATTTCCTTGTTTAAAAGAACAGACTTTGTCGACTTTCGTACATTTTGACAATAATGTTGCAATTATCGAAGGATATAGACAGGATAATTTCTCAGAACTAATCTATAGGTTAACGTTTTCAAAGCTTTTGCGAGGAAAACGTAGATAAAATGCCAATATGTTTGTAACCATTGAGTAATCAACAATATACGAATTCAGGGATATAGTTTCTTAATCTTGTAGATGATTCAAAACCTTTTAAGCAAATGTCAATGAATCCCAAGAAAATGCAATTCCGGCTCTCTGAAAACAGAATCAAAAGAGTACACGTAGTATTCAGATCAACACATTCTACAGCCTGTCCGTTCGCGTTTGCCCACACATTCTTCAAACAGGTGATAACGTGGTGATTTTTGTCTTGCCAGACGACCTAGAGTTCCGTCTACTTGTGTTGTCGGACTTTCGTCGAAACGGTCGTACGATGTATGCAAATCCGTTCCTTGAAGTAAAGAAGCGGCGAACATCATCCTGAATTACAAATATAAATAAATACAATTCAATATTTACAATTAGTTTTCCATAAACGCGCACACAAGCTGGGTTTGTGTTTTTTTTTTTTGGGGGGGGAGCTTATGTTATTTTCTGTAGACTAAAATATACCTGATGTAATTATTGAAGTGTGTTTTAACCACCCATGCTATTGGCAGAACCAAAGCCTCGTAATTAAGAATAATACATACACGACTCGAGGAGAATCTTTTTTATATACATATACTCAAAATGATCACAAAACCTCTAGTATGCTTGGAAGCGTCTTGATAATGCCAGAATAGGATTTCAGGGCAATCTAAGGTATACGTCGACAATACTAGTATAATGGTTTCATTAAAACTAATAATCACTCAAGTCAGATAACTCTATAAACACAGTTTATACCACTTTAAAAAATCTTATTTTTTATACATTATGTGGACTTCGATGATTTAAAAAAAAATGCTCAGCACCGTTAAATGAATAGAACCCTTGTAAACATAATGTGTACAACGGCCCTTTCATACATTGCACGTTTAACTACAATTAGGGGAATTTGAGAAGGAGACGTTCCTTGATTACATAGAAATCGTATTATGAACTAGAGCCAGTGTCATTTTTAGTGTAATGGCGGTTAACGTGGCACAAGCTGAGTTTAATAGCTGTATCTCTCTTTCTTTGAAATCGTCTGGCACTGTCAGCACACTTTATAGCAAACGTCCTCAGCATTATAGCATACGCATAATAAATTATCGTCATCGGCTTGTGTATGTTTGAGTTCTACCAACATCAAGTGATTGTAAAAAATGGTTCAGTATAAATTAGAATACGGGTCTCTTGTAATCTATAGCATAAATTACGTCCCCCTAAAAGAATACAAACTAGCTTGTGCCCCGTTAATTTGTAACAATTCCACGTAACATTTATCAAAGAACATTTGGTCTACATAATCTCTCCTCAGAGCCGTTGACGTCTTTTGCCAAATGCAATGTAAAGGGTGATTTGATTTTGGCAGAATGTGACGCATTGCTAGCTGCCCTTGGTGTCAGTAAGAGCAAATTTTCCAAGTCACAGGCACATGTGGATTATAAGATAAAAAAGGCGATGTCCATAAATTTCACAGTCATGAAACTAAATCTTCGATTCTAAATCTTTAACACTGGCATTTGATATTGGGAAGCAAGGAGCTTGTAATTACACATGTTATCCTTAATTATAAGCTTACCTTCTATGTTACAGTAATGTGTCATTTTATTGTACTTTTAGTTATGCATTGAAATGACGTTTTATCCTATACGATTAATTGTTATCCATTCGGTAGTGAATCCACATTCGAAAGATCAATAATCATAATCAGCCGGTCATGGAATGCAATAAAATGCAATAAAATAAAATGCAATAAAATAAAACATATTGCTGACCAAGGCTAGAGCTATGAACTGTTTGAATACCATACGACCGGGTAATTAGACCCTGTGTTACAATATTGTATTGAGAACGAGTAATGTATCGCACACTTCACACATCATGAGATGGATACTTATAACTATTGGTATCTTCGAACTGTTTTGGGGGTTAGCGCCAAAATATCCGAACGCCATTTTTGGTGATTCGTCATTTTAATTTTGATTTGTGATCTCACAAAAGGCCAACCTTTATTTCTGACAGATAACTAGAGAAAACGGCAAATTAAAGTTGGGTAAAAAGTGTCTAGTGAAGACTTAGTTTTTATTTTTTTTCATGTCTCAAAAAATGACATTTCACAAAAGCCCTGATGATATTTTTCAAATAGTCTGCTGTTTTCTCTCCAATCTCACCAAAAATTGTCCTCAGTGAAAAAAGATAATTGGGCAAATATGGTGATTTAAATTGGAGTACGGGCCTAGTGCCGAAAATATTATTTTCGCAGTTAGAGTTAGACCCTTTTCAAATTAATCCCTTCAATTGTTATCTTTTTTATATTTAAACAATGAATCACTCTATCATTTGAAGTCTGCGTTCCTTCCAATGTGATTACATAATATGCACACCTCAAATATGATTTTTTTACAACATTCTTGGATAGGTAAATGAATAGGAAATGAATACAAATATGCCCAGCAACAAGACCACACCCATAGCAACAGCTAATTGATGGTGTATATTTCAAAGATAACATTAGAGATAGGTAGGCAGATTTCTGCGGTACATGAAGAACTAGAACACCGTCAGTATAAGCTAATAATGTATGAGGTGCTAGTTAAATGTGTAGTTTATTTATTGAATTAAGATTTCATGGAGCCAATTCGTGATTTGGTTAGAATGTGTGACGACGTAAGTCATAAGGAGCCCATTTAACATCGATCTTGGCGCCAGTATATTGTATTCATTTTAATTAATACATATCCAGTTCACTCTACCAGTAAGCTATTTCTCCTTCCAAAGTTCAACCTAATACATTTGATTTACCATTGGACGTTGAAGGATGATGAAGTGGGGTTCCATCACCCTCATCAATTATAGTCCACGAACGGTAATTACTGTGATGAAGTGATATGTGGCTGCGGGGGATCAACATACAAGAGGAAATTACTAGCAACTGCTCTTCTAAGTTGGAAAGCTTTTTTGCAGATATAGCTTGTCCCATGGCGGGAAAATCCCATCTGAGAGCTGGCCTTTGAATAACAAGTCCGAAATTGATTGATTCTTTTATTCTATTTATGTCTCATTCCAACTTGAAGGTTGAAATCGCTTGAGCAATTCTCACACTGCCTTCATGTAAACCACTGTCGAGTCTTTTCGAAGGGTCTAGTTTGTAACTTTAGATTTTGATGTCAGCAGCAGATTACAAATTGCTCGTGTATAGTGCCCACTTATGAATTTTGAATATACTATCAATGTAGATATAAGCTAAAGGATATATTTCTAAATTATCTCTGCGTGTGTCCCTTTAATTGAAATAAGTAAACGTAAATTTTCATATTGTAAAAATCAATCAAAGAATCAACCAATCTGATGCTGCTTTACATATCATCCCCTAATCACGCGGGCTAAACCTACAGTTGTACTCGTCAGTTGCCGCTGGTGACCTTCACCTTTTCATATATTCGTAAATCTAAGCCAATACAAAGACTCACACATTTCGACTCGAAAGATATGCAAAACTGAAAAAAATGATTGGTTTTGTAAAGGATAGTGTTGTGCATTAGTAACTTGGATATTTTTTTTCCTTTATCTTTTGATTGTTTTGTTTTATTTGTGTTCTTGTTGTTATTCAGAATTATACAAAAGGTGTTGCTAAGTAACCATCAATAGAGTCATACAACAGGTACGTTCTCGTACTCTTCTAGACTAGACATGTTCACCCAGTATCGCTACAAACCTGGAAACATTTTCTCCAAACTTTGCCTTATGAAAACATGTTCTTGTTATTTAAAAAAATGAAAGAAATTTTGAGGTGCACCGTCTGTCATTTTTCCACATGCAATTAATACAGTATTCGTTGGTCTATATTGGACTCTTCAATGACTACATCTTGATCCCGTTTTGACCGCTATTTAAAAATGTACACGGTGACCTCAGTTTTGTTTGGAGACTGATTAATAGAGTTTTCTTGAACAAACAGACGACAAATATTCAAATAGGTTATATCCGAGGTGTATTTTATGCTAACGTCCATATGACCACCACAAGGATATTGATGTGAAACAGTCTTTTGCCTTTAGACCATAGCGAAAGCGACACAAAATACATGTATGTACCATATTATACTAATCTTAGTTCACTTTTAAGTAGAACACCACTCCAGGAGATAAAAAATCTTTAATTTCTTGAGAGTCATTTCATGATTTTACATTCCATAAATTTCACGCGATTGCGAAAAAACCCCCACAAAGTGAACCGTGTTTCATATAATACGTTACTGTGACTGTCTTAGCAATATTCCAAAAAGTCAACAGACATGTATACAAATAAGAGGAACAATACATATGCATGACTCTGTAAGTGTTTATTACTTTCAGATAATATTATATAAATAGTCATGAATGTCTTTTTCTCATCTAATACATATGCATGTCTGATAACTCCCACGATGCAACGCTGGACCACTACTTGGACAGTGAATGTGAATCAAGCAAGTTTCAATGTTTAATCATGAGATGACTCTCCATAGTCTAAAGTTTATGAAAATGTCTTTATTTATTTGAGAGGCGTTCCACGTTCATATAATACCATGATATACGTACCTTGAAGCCATCTTTGATGAACGTATAGATGATTGGATTGACGAAACTATTTGCCATGGCAACCCAATGACAGCAGATAAAGACTGCCATCATTGTTTGCTGGGTCGATTTCTCATCCAACATTTGGGGGTTGAAAGCAACCATTATGTTAAAGGCATTTAGTGGCAACCAACAGATGGCGAAGGTAGAAACAACGATCACCAACAACCTCACCGCCTAGTAAACGTAGAAAAATACAAAGAGAATTGAGAAAATGTGGGAGATAGCTATACGTAAGTCAGTCAAAGGTCGGCAAGGGGTAAGGATATGCATTTGATGAAAAGCTAGGGAGTCAGGATGATTAGGGTTAGGTAAGGGATACGATGAGTTAGACTCCCTAGAATAAACGTGTACCATCTGTAACGAGCGGACACCGTTCTACATGAGCCCGCTGTAAAACTATAGACTATATTACAATCTTAATGAATGGGATATTCCGACCCATCAAACATCATATATTCATTAGTCACGTTAAAAGTTTAACTAGCTACCTTGTCGCTGGTATTCTTTAAGATGTGACCGTGTCTACAGTATGCAACGCCTGGCTATTTAAACCACGGCTATAGCAAGACATTCTTTTCCTGAAAAATACCATTGTTTTCATTTTGATTTGTTTTGTCAGACGTTGCGATGAAATATTTAGAGTGATTATGTTTATATCTCTCTCTCAGTGTTTTGAAGTCATGCGTCTAGGGTTGTATTCATAGATGGCATTGGTTGATGTTGTAGTTATACACGCTGTTTCCTACTACCTGGATGTTCTACCTTTATTTAGAAATATCGTTTGGTTTTACAAGATGACCGCACACTTACATATACAACATGTGCATTTGTAGCTGTGATCATATCAGAGTGCGACACGACCTAGATAGTATCATTCAACATGAATTAATCGGTGTGCATCCTTCCATATAAATGGTAACACGTGCCATCTGCCTTATACCAGTATATTTCATGAATATTAATTAATGTCTCGTCTGATGCATTGTATCGATGATCTGTTTACTTAACTATCGGTTTATGCTTTTATTATCAATACTTTTAAAAGCCACTGTTGTAAATTTACAGGTCATTCTTATTTACCGCTTATATGACACAAAAACAAAGTTCACCTTTGATTCGTTTTTGTTAAGTTCACGGTTTGTTTTAAAATATTGATACCAGTGTTTTGACCGTTCATATAACTTTCAGTTATGTTTCAAATGTAGTGTAACCATTTATTGGTACCAGCGCATGTACTTAGGTTAAATCGACAAAGGCCTAGCTTAATGCATATGTGTTAATTGATGCACAGATAAAGGCAATAGTCTTGATTAATGTGTACTATATGTGTGACTGGTAGACGAGCGTGAAACAAAGGAGACATACATTTAAATAAAATATTCGGTAAACGTGTGCAGGTGGGAGTATTTGCGCATGTATGTATGTATGTATGTATGTATGTATGTATGTATGTATGTATGTCATAAAATTCGGGAAAATGACATCATTTTATCTTTTTTCACTAGACAATATTTGATAAATATAAAGACATAAAATCAACGTGACTGCGTACTACTTGCCTTTGCTTTAGATGTACGACCATCACGTCCAATCCCTTTGTTGACTTCATCATTTCCAGGAACTCGGCGATGCCATAGATAATATCCAATCTTGCGATACGTCAAGGACAGAACACTCAGTGGAAACACGTACGTCACTAGAACTATGAACATTTCGTATATCCATGGAGCTTTTGGGTTCGACCAAAGTTCGTCGCATTGGACCGAACCCTGGACAGTGTAGGTCCGAGCAACAACCAGTCCTTCAACGCCGAGGGAAATTGATATGCACCAAATGAAGATGATAATATAGTGTGATCTTCTTCCTGCAGCTCTTCTAGCGATGGGCTTGGATACAGCGTAGTAGCGATCAATACCTATAGCAGTCAGTGTGTATATACTCACAGCAGCTGATACCTACAGGTTGTAATATATATACGGGAGATGGTGACGCAACAATGATAAGGTGACAAAGGCATAGACTTCGACAGTCAGGCAGACAGACAGACAGACAGACAGACAGACAGACACACACACACACACACAGACAGACACACAACACACTGTCACACTGAGGTACTTATTGGTGGGTGCACATAACGTGTGGACCTAACTTCACGATAGCTGAATACTAGTAAATGCACATGCATAAACCTGTCAACGCCATATGGATGTGCTGTGCTCTTTGGATGATGTATGTGATACACGTAGAATTAGAAATGGGTTTTTTCTTAGACAATTCTGGACAAGTTAATTTGACAATACGTTTGATATGACTGTGTAGACCGTTTAAAGACATCCATATATTAAAATCGAAGGGAAGAAAGCAGAGGATGTAACCAATAGCATTTGATATTCAATCATCCAAAAGTCGAAGTGGAATTATTCACGCTGTTGTTCAGGTCCTATTTTGTAAAGAGGACAGTATAGTATACTTCTCTCATTTATATGCATTCGATGTATGCAACAATGCTGGTAGAGGTATTCGTCTATTTTATAGCGTTAAGACTAACGCTTTTGAATTAAACTATACTGATGTTTAGGTAACATCTGTTTGGTTTAACACCTAAAAGAATGCAAACAGTATTGCAAAACAACCAATTATTTCTACAAAGACGATAGTCGTATAAATGGGACTCAATAAACATTTCAAAGCAGTCTGTGAATGAAGGTTTTCGATACATTGTTAGGCCTTCTGGGTCTTTTTAAAGATGCAGCCAACAGATTTATTGGCTATGGAAGGATAATGAGATTTGAATTCTAAGTTGTTTTTTCTTCCTTTTTTTAACAAGACAATGTGTCATCTCGTTACTATATTTGGTGAAAGCTTAGAAACAACCAAATTCGACGATAATAAATATATACATTTAATGCAGGTACTGTAAAATTATTGTAAGAGTCCTGGTATCGATTTAGTCGGAGTCGTTTCACCAGCACAGTAACTAACTACCTATCGATTTTTTTTGTAATTTCGCTATATGAACACTGTCTTCAACTTCTGTTCTCACATGGTCACGAAGTGTTAAAGACATCAGTACTTTTTTTGGTTTATATAAACGTGCGTACGTTGATAACAAGATGAGCGCAAGTAGTTTTTTTCTTCAAATTTATTTTTTAAAGAGATTGTAGACGTGAGTTCGTCAATGCAAATTTTAGCGGCAATTTCAAGGTAGATGTCACATTCCTCATACAATATAAGAGTTTCAGAATTGGTTAATGACAACCTTCTAATGCATGTAGTATAATGCAAACCACGTCGAAGGCTGCGTCATTAGACAGACCGTCTTGACGAGCCAAACAGTCTTTGTGAAGCATATGCTTTCTTTGAGCAACTTCTCCCAAGTCTCATTATTTTGTCAACGCAGACTGTCACATCCTGTCAATTAGACGTTGTCTGTAGTGTAGGAAATGCTGCGTGTTCAAGGAAATAAGGTCAATTATATGTACTGGAGACTGAAACTCCAGCCTTTCATGTCGTTATGTCCGTACAATTTCACATTCATGGTTAATCTGGTTCTCCGACAACCATCATCAATGGCCATCGAAACAACCTAATGACGTCTCAATTACTAATTTAGATAATAACAAAAACCTCAACAAAGTGCTTTATAATGTCTCCTTCTCTCTCATCAATGATTCGAATCACTGGTTGAGTCGATGAAGTGCACTGAAAGCTATACAGTACAGGCTAGGACTTTGCTTTGTATTGTTTCACAAGTGACCCTAACCTGTGTACGCATATTGCTGTTAACTACGTCAACGACACAGATGACAAATCCCACTGCTTCTGTGGAAAACAATCCCTGTCTTTTTTCTTTTGAGCTACCGTTGACAATTACATTTTTTTGTACTAGAACAGTTTATGCAAACAATAAGCCAATCGAATCTTTGCAATACAATATTATTACTTCATTGCAAAGCGCAATATTAAACAGTATCGCTTACATAATGATTGATATACAAGACACAATACAACAAGTTGAATAATAGTGATATTTTGTTACGTCAATTTAAAACTTGATTATTTTAGAGCTGGTGAAGAACTGTAATTTTTGTTTCCAACATTCTGTGACGTCAATTATAGTTGCCGGGTATGGTCGTCTAGCGTTGCATATTATGCTTGAATTAACCGTCGTCGTTTACAGACGTGTAAATCCTATAGGGACGTATATTGAAACCCGGGACAATTAAATACATGTATGAGAATATCAGCAGTGGCAGCAAATTGATGGCTATGTTCACTTTGTCTAAAGGTTCGGTATATAAAATGTACATGGTCCTTTTCTTTGATTAGATAGCGTATATACTAACGGTGGTAGGTCCTGATATTAAGGGTAACGTTGCTATGGTATGGTTCAAGTGCACTCAATCGTATGTATCGTTGGAGCTTATTCTTGAAAAATGCATGTTTTTTTTTTTAAACGACGTGATTATCATTGTTACGGTAAGGTATATTGTCAGGTGTTTTCGAATTAAAGTTAACACCTGAACTCCGAACTCCCCTCGCCATAAAAACTTAGCATTTCGTGATTTGGCACACACACAGATTTAATTGTATATATTTTCTCTTGTGACTAAACTAAAGACCACATCAAAGAGTTGCTACAGTCAGCGTTGACAAAATAGAACGTTGATGAAGGAGGTCATAGAAAACATACAATCAATCTATCGTCTCTATTTTGACGACAGACACTATTATTATTATAATTATCCCTGGAATTGATAAAATGTTGTATGGTGCTCTGTTTGTCGAACACACTAAACCGCTATGATGCTTCGATTGTATATGTTTAGAATTCCAAAAGTGTAAGCTCTTATTCTATACAGATCTAGAGGGTAATGTAATTGCATTCCAAACGTAATGTTATCTTAATATTTATCAAGTGATCGATATATTTATAATACTCAGGTGTACCTTTGATCAATGTTGATAATTCTATTTCGGTTTACTTCACCACGTAAATATGAATTTTCTCATGTAAGTTAGGGTATGCATCGCTCTTTGAGAGTAATGAGTTCCAGTTACATGTAATGTCGTATGTTGCTTTTGGGGAATATTGATTTTCTAGCAGATAAGTATAGTCAATTATCGACATACTCTCGTAAGTACTTGACTTATCTGGACGTAGGCTGTGAGCATGTGACTTGTCAGTAAGGTTAATGTGAATATATGAACACATATTTAGTCAGCAAATTCAATTCTCACAAACATTCCTCATTATTACACGTCAATTGATACACAATCATGTACATTTATTTTGTTGGAATTTTAATTGGATTTCTTGTTTGACATTATCGTGGGAATAATGTAATTCCACAGGATAACTTGAACACCAAACTTACACATATCTGTCTGTCTGTCTGTCTGTCTGTCTGTCTGTCTGTCTGTCTGTCTGTCTGTCTGTCTGTCTGTCTGTCTAAAAATTGAACATTAGTCTAAAGAGTATCTAAGCTGTATATGTCGGTGCTTGAATTGTCACACGTGTCATGCATTAAATGGCCACTTATCTGTCATGTATTGAATGGCCACTTACCTGTCATGCATTGAAAGGCCACTTACTTTATATTGCATTGAATGGCCATTTACCTGTCATGCATTGAATGGCCACTTACCTGTCATGCATGGAATGACCACTTACCTGTCATGCATTGAATGGCCACTTACCTGTCATGCATTGAATGGCCACTTACCTGCCATGCATTGAATGACCACTTACTTATCATGCATTGAATGGCCACTTACCTGTCGTGCATTGAATGGCCACTTACCGTCATGCATTTAATGGCCACTTACCTGTCATGCATTGAATGGCCACTTACCTGCCATGCATTGAATGGCCACTTACCTGTCATGCATTGAATGGCCACTTACCTGTCATGCATTGAATGGCCACTGACTTACCTGTCATGTATTGAATGGCCACTTACCCATTGAGCAAAGAATGTCATTTACTTTATCTTGCATTGAAAATGTCACTTACCTGTTGAATGAAGAACGTCACCGGACACATCACAGTACCAAAATTCCAATGACGTACGACGACATAGGCAAACGTGAACGGCATACAAAACAGTGCCATACATATATCGGCGACAGAAAGATTAATCAGAAATTTGTTCATCTCAGATTTGAAGTGGATCGGGGATGACAACACACAGATGACAAGACTGTTCCCAATTAATGTCAATAAAATAGTCAAGGTGTAAACAATCGCTGCAACAACCTTTGCAGCATAAAATATTTCTATAGGAGGCAAGTTACAGAGAATATCGTCATAATCATCCATGCTTTCGGTGTGATTATCAGCCTCATAATAATCAGAATAGTTGAATGTGTAATTGGATAAACCGAACATTTTGTCCCAGGTCGGACACTTCTCAGGTTCACAGATACATAATTTATAGATGTCGTATGTTATGTTCCAAACGTTGTCCGTAATCTCCGTCATGTTTCCCCGCTTTCTGTCTGTCGGTGCTAAATTAATACCGATGGTAAATGCACTTTTTTTTGACCAGTTAAACAGTGGGACTTCTGTCTTCTTCAGTAAGACTCAAATCTTGGTTGCAGCCTACCAATTCCCATCAAGCACAAAATGCGGCTGAATGATAACCATGCATGCACATTTATAGTCGAAATGATTACGACGTTCGAGAATGTTTTACGCGCAGCTATTGTTGCGCAGGCATGAGGTTTCAGGTTGATAGGGTCGGTTTGCACCCACCCTGCTTTTAGGGGCGGAACGAGAGCTTAGTGCGAGACGACGTAGCATAGAATTACAAAGTGGAATAGTGCTGGCAGCAAATAATTTAACATATCACATTACATTACATTTTATGTTGGATGGTATAACTAGATTAATTATTAAATATTCGTCATTCCGCATTGCTTTATTACTGATAAATTTTGAAAATTGGACGCCTTTCTGAATTCAAACATTTTTTTATTGGAGCTTAGACATGACAACTTTGTTAATATTAGTAATGGTAGGATGTTCGAAATTTTAAATAAAATATAAATGTAACGAGATAGCTTTCTGTGGACGAGAAAGATCACACACAACTAGCCACGAAAACGCGCCCTCTTTCGCTCTTGTATGACAACCAGATTTAGAATAGAATAGAATAGAATAGAATAGAATAGAATAGAATGTAAATAATCATACGTTTTAACTACAGTAAAGTCGTTTACCTCAATCTGTATCAAACTGGAGAGAGTATGCGTGACGTCATTTTGGTGGCAAATTAATATTAGCCAAATGTAGAATATGACGCGTAGTAAAAGATAAACTGCATGCGAGAAGATTGTATAGAGTAAAACTGGAACACAAACTTTATTTCGTGATAGCCCAGAGTTCGGCCTCACGGCCCTACTCAAAGCCGGAGCCAGATGAGAGAGAGAGATGTCTGAGACCAAAAACATAATCTCTCGAATTTCCGACGCGTTGCCGTTGGTCATTACAATAATTAAATTACAATAAGTCATGCATAGTAATCGAGCATAATTATGAGTGTCCTGGAACATGAAAAAAGGGACGATAAAACATGAATCACGTCTCTAGACGCAAGGGATATAGTATCCATTGTTTGGACATCTAAGTTAAGTATTGCATTACAAGATATCTATTTCTTTAACTAGGTGTTTGGAGACATATATAAACAGCGTCATGTCTGAATTCCCAAGATAATGTAATTACAAATTCATGACATTGTTCTTTCTCCCCCAAGGCTTGTCCCAGGCCGTATAAATAAAAAATGAAAATACGACAGGATGGTCGATAAGAGATGGATTCTTATTTCATACCGTGACATTTGGTGCGGTCCTAAAAATAGTTCAACATTAAACGTATGCTAATATCGATGCAGTATGCATAGCCATCATTTACCAACCGCTTTTCCATGCAGTCCATTCAGAATCATAACACATATATATAACTATAGCCAACTCGCGCCTGATGAAAAAGTCCTCCACATTAAATGATGTGGCTTCATTAAATCTGTATTCAAAACCCAATCAGGGAGCGATAATATTGCGCCAGATGTTAAATCATAAATATTCGCGAACTTCACAAAGGCAAAAGTAGGGCACTCGAAGACTTAATACATTATCAAATAGATACATTCCTAAACACTCAATCCATTATTCCATTACACGCTCTTATTGTGATTCTTAAAGGCACATTCACTAATCCTCTTGATTCAAATTTCTCTGTCTAGACAATTGTCTGAAGTTGACGATTATATTGTCTGACTGCACTCTTATACATCTCTCAACCTATCAAAACTTGTAAACCATTTAGCCACCATTTATATACATGGATATCAATTATAGCCAAGTTGTTTCCACTAACTAAAAGTAAAATTTCTCGCAATAATTTCATTGGTACATCTTTTGTCTGTTAGCCTGAATATTCATTTTAATTCTTAAAATGTGGACATGATTTCAATGATTACCTTGATTCAATGAAGCCTGCCTAAAGATAGGACAACTAAATGCATCGACTGACCATTAACGTGGCTTAAATAATTTATGGAGTCACTCAACTAGAAGTAAAACAATATACAGGACTAGAAATACAACCGAAGTCCACGCCTTAGGCAGTTAGGATGTAAACACTGCTTACTACGTCAAAGCCAAATTTTTGCTGGTGATGTATTAACAATGAAATGATTGAAATTATGTTGATAATGTCTGATTAGTTACATACATTCGTTGTTACACTAAGCTTGAACAGGCATCGAATATACGTTCTTCATCAAGGCATCATTATTAGTAACTAATAATTCACGAATGTATACATGCACAGTAATATACAATGAAAAGAGGGCGCTCTCTGGATTACAGTAACTGTGCCAAAACTATATAGAATTGGTGTTGACAATCGACAATTTATACAAATGTATTGAAGACGAGAGATACATACAGGAAAAATATATGTAATTGTTATCACGTACAGTGGCATTTTCTATAACAGCCCCACAAGTACGTACATGACTGTATTGGTTACGATCCAAAATATCGTATTTCGGAATTATGGGAACGAAATCTAACAATTCGACAATTGTAGGCCATAAGGTAAGAAATAGACTTGCGATTACGATTATGGGCAAACTTGATGTCAGCAAAATTCATATGATTGGGAAAAGAACAGTGTCAGCTAATATTAAAAGTGGAGTGATTGGACATGATTTTTTGTGTTAATTCCTTTGTATTCAAATGGTATAAAAATGAATGAGAATTACATCATCCAGCAATCACTCGGGTAGGTGATTCTGGCAAGCCGAAATCTGTTCTCAGCAGACTTGACTAATTCCCGACTCTGGGCCAAGTCGATCCCATTACGTACGTGTGATAGTGTGAGTGCTGGAATGCTAAGATAGACAGACAGGGACATAACCCATCCAACTCTAGCTAGTCCTCGTAACAGTATGATATTACTGTTAGACTAATCCCATATTCAGAATGGAGCATCTCTATCTTTTGTACAGCTCGTGTCAAGTTACATTTCAGCGACCGTGTTTGATACAACCATGCAAGGAAACACTGGCACCCGCATGTCTGCGTCTAGGTGCAATACGTAAAACTTGCTGTCTCGATGTAGAACATGCAGTTTCTTATTGTTTGAACTGCGTGATTGTATCTGATCGAACATAACCGCCGAACAGTACTAGTAACTTGAAACGAACTCTACCTGCTGTCACTGACCTGTTGATATATGCAATGCAATGTCTACACACTGGTTCACGTCTTAACCCGGTTACATTTCATTGGCTTATTATAATATGCTAATACTTTAAAGTCAAAGAACGGCTACACGATGAACTCAAAATTAAAGGCTCTGAGTCTTACGGCACACATTTTTCTCTCTAGAGGACGATGTGAATTCCCTTGACAAAGTTTGCTTTTTATAAACACCAAAAGTAAACTGCACTACACTGCACTACAGCGACGGACTTTGTCCATTAATGCAACAGTAAGCAAACACAGAATTGGGTAAGGGTTGGCATTGGTGTTTTGACAAGCATGGCATCATTTATTTGTAAACAGTTAATTCCGGTACGACAATGTCGTTTCATTTCGATATTCTGAGTACACCTTGTGTCGATTTCCAAACAAACACCAAGTAAAACCTCGACTTACAGATGCAAAAAAAAAAGTAGTTGGCTAGAGATTTAGCTGTGGGTTGTTATGGTAACGAATTGTCGAAAATTCTGATCAGGTCAAGGGTAAAATATTTTTGAATACTTCGGACAGCATTACTGGAAGATGTGTTAAAACTATTTTCACTAGGGCTGTGACTTAAAATGGAGATTGTTATTCTTATAAAATCTTCAAGAGAAATTTCGAAGAATGTACACATCACCTTTATACCTAGAACTTTTTCATATTGCAGTTAATTTCGTAGTCATTAGCATATGTCCGTATACGAAATCACGATGGACTGAAGAAAGAGACCTTTATCTCATTTTACAGTATAATTGAATACATTCATTTTTGAAGGGGGGGGGGGAATTCAACGAAACCAAAACAAGGATACATTCTCTTTGAACGTACCGAGGAGACACCTCGTTCTCCAGAGAGCGTTATCACCATTTATTGTATAAGGGCTGACCATGCTTATATATACATATGTAGATGACGCACACACACACACACACACACACACACACACACACACACACACACACACACACGCACACACAGTACACACACACACACACACACGCACGCACACGCACACTCACTCACTCACTCTCTCACTCACTCACTCACTCACTCACTCTCTCGCTCTCTCTCTCTCTCTCTCGCTCTCTCTCTCTCTCTCTCTCTCTCTCTCTCTCTCTCTCTCTCTCTCTCTGCCGTTGTGTGCTGTTGGCTCACATGACCTCTTTTGTTCGTTCTTATGTATTTCTATAACCCTCCTCCAAGGTAAACGAAGGTATGTTCTGTTATTGGAACAAAGGAAGACTTGAAGTTTGATTAACGTGCTGACCCGCTCACCTTCCGTACTTCCCCATGAATTGTGATTGGTAACCAAACTATCAAGACTAGTAGTAGTGGTCAGTTTGTATCAACAAGTACAAAGTTCAGAAAACATTACACTTTGGTACTTTAGTTATGTGGTTGTCTACATGGTTGTCTACAGTTTTGTCAGTGGGTTTTGCATTTTAAACTGTAATACGTCATCACATTCACACTGTCCCATGTACAGCCTATTGAAGTCTAAGATTTTCACTTTTACTGTCGCAAGGCACATCGGGTGAATTGAAGGTGAGTTTTATAAAATGTTGTCGAAGAAATTCATGATCAGTAGGAACTAACTGTCACGAAATAAGATTAATTAGGGACAGGTGAGTTTTTTCGGTGGGGGGGGGGTTGTCGGTAGAAAAGTTTGGCGGAGGTCACCCTGTTTTTAAAATTGGAAGTGGGATGATTGGATGGGTTTGGTCATCTTGTTTTTCCAAAATCTGAAAATAATCAACGGAGGGGGGGTGTATAGTGTATTTGCCTGTGATGGCATGGGGGAACAGTTAATTCGTACAATGACATGACTATATCAGACCCATGGTGTATGTTTTCTTTTCCCCTGTTCTTACCTACGTCCTTGTATCTACCTATAGGAATCTTAAAACACTAATAACAAACTACATACTAAAATGTTATCATAAATAATTTCTATTTATTTGAAATATTATACTATGTCTAAAGGTAAAGGTAGATAACTCAATGCCAATGTTATTGAGATGTGTTACTATTCGAGAAGCTACCTAGTGACGCATGACACAATTCAACTCCGTCACGTGTCACCAACCACCTGTTACCAGGTAAATAGTGGCCCCGAAGCGTTCAAGATTCGGACAGGACGTAAACCTGTTGCCACGCAGAATGATAGCAAGTCCCTTAGGTATTGAGTCAAGTAAGATTCAAATATGTGACTGTTGAAAGTATCTGCAATTAGTAGAGTGACACCCGCAACTTAACGGAAACCTCGAGTTAGCAAGGCCCTACTTATCGAGGATCTACTGTAAGTGAGATATCCTACTAACCATTTATTTAGGCAGAGTGTATGTGCGTGCGTGGCGTGCGTGCGTGCGTGCGTGCGTGCGCGCGCGTTTATCAGTGTGATGTGCGTGTACGTCTTTACTAAAATTAATATTAATAAAAATACCTATACGACTAGAAAGTGACACATAGATGTTGAAATGTGTCACATGACCGTACGAAAACCATATGAAAGTCGAATTACTGTGAGACAGGCTGCGATGCCAGTACAAATAGACGAGTTATCATGATATTTGCAAGATTTCGGCTGTGGAGAATATACAACTGTTTCACGACCTGCACTGAAAATATTGTAGAACATCTACAGCAAACAAACTAACTATCGGAATTTCGAATTGAACACGTCGTCCATGATATGCGCTATTAAAATCATTAATCAGCGTCCCCTTGTTGACATGACTACAGGGGTCACCATAGGGAACCAGCAAGCCTTATACGTATGTGCTCTTTTCTAATGCAAAACGCCTGACATAGCTCGATAGCACACTGTGGCAGAGTTCGATTCCGTAACTATATCCGGGTCTCTACGTCCCCCTGAACAGCAAGCTTACATTTCATTCCAACCCCCTTGTTTACATTGTCACAGAAAACGAATCAAAATGGCTGAAGGTGAGTTTTGATTTATGTACACCAAAATTTGAAGAGGCGAGTCCTAACCACAACTTCTAGATATAATTCACAGAGTTATATAAAGGTGCATGGCGTTTAAGGTCGGCGGAGATGTCAACATTTAACACTTTTCACGTTACCTATTATGTGCTCGCATAGGTAGTTTCTGTTTGCCCACTACAAATATGACACCACTCTCCGCAAAGGTGACATTCTTAAAACTATGTTTTGGTTTACAATACGATCATGGTAGCGTACTGTGGCAATCGGTATGCATGCACGACACTATCGAAGTCTCTACGCCAAGGACCGAATTCTACATCCGTGTCTGTCCACTCCAAAGGGTAACCTAACAATGCGTAATGCGTCGTTTAGCACCGTATTTGACAATCACATGCATGTACATGCCCGGGTGTACATGTATATGTAATCAAGCGATACCAAACAAGTTGAGCTCTGAAGGCCCATAATACTCATTACAATATACTGAATGCTTGGTTATGTGCACATGTGACTCAGTGTTGAGATTCAGATAGTGTTGTCTCTGAAAGGGTAACTATTTGTAGCTCAAATCGTAAAGTAACTGTCGTTTACGCATGTGCACACACTACTAAAGCAATATTTCCGCCTTCCAAAACGCCTTCTTTACCAAAACTGGAAGTAAACGAGTGAGACAAGGACAGGTAGACCGCCTAATCGACAACTTATGACCCCTTTTCAAGCGTAGATATATACGACAAACTTTCCTTTGGCGGAACCACTTGTTGAATTTGGCACTAAGTCACTAAGTATATGTTATGTGCTACTTATTCGACCATAGCTAGACAGAGTCACTTCCACTGTGCATGATTCGACCGACACACGTGCTGTTTTAGCTTGATCAGGCATATGTGTATGCGCCTGAGTAGTAATACATTCATGATTATGTCAAATAGAATAGACTATGAAAATAATCTGCCTTTGTCTATTATACTGTCAATATATCCTCAGTACATAGATCATAATTTGTGTTTTTTTTTAGTATTGTCAACTCAACAGTAGTTACATTGAGGTCAAGGAGACATACGTACACCCCCTGGTAATGGTTCTATTAAAGGGGACGTAGGTATGATAATACAATGTGGCTTGTTTTGTATGAGACGGGTCTGAAGTAGTACTGAAATCTTCCTTTGTTTAGAATTTTACTAGTTCTAGACCGCGAAAACACTGGATATAAACGAACACATGTACGTGCTAATTTACATGTACAGGTACGGTGCATACCCGAGTTATACATCCAGCATTGAATCCACAAATTTATGGCCCTGTAGACGACGAAGTACGCTGTATTGGGCTCACGGAAGTGTAAGGGGTGGGTAACAATTTGCGAGGAATGGTACCCAATCAATGGATGGTGAGGGGGGTTGGGGGGTTGGGGGTTGGAGGGGGTTACGCTATATGTAGGGCTACATTTGTAGAAAGAAACCCTCAATTGTTTTATATATATGTGATACACTTGAAATTAACTGAAAAAATTCGATGTGACCAAGGACACTGCTTGATTAGTTTCATTTTTTACCGTCACGTTGTTTGATATTTTCTGTAGTAAGGTCCCATCACACGGATAGTTTTTAAAGGCATTTGTTTTTCCTACTATGACCACCACAGTGAGATTAATTTTGTCTTTGTATAATTAAATCTATGCCCCCTGTGTGGATCTATTGGTTGAACTGAAGGCCAGAACTCGCAAAGACTATATGAACGCACAACTGACAACCCCAGGACCAAGGTCAACATCTCAATATCTTGCCATGTTGTCCCCCTTACTACTGAGAGCACCAGCTCTTCTCCTCACACCATAATAGTTAATTCACTGCATTTCACTGAGTGATAACTTATAGTATTACTCTACAATGGTGGCAGTCATGGGATGTGGTAGCGGTAGGATTTGGAAGTGGTGGGATGCCAAAATCACAAAATAATGAAAAGTCAGATATAAAATGGGTCAAAGTAAAATGCGTCCCTTCAATTCTTTTTCCACCCCCGCCTATAATTAATGAAGCCCCCCTTAAAATATTATACAATGGTGGCAGTGGTCGCGGTGGGATAATGAATCAGTTGGATGTGGAACCGATGGGATGCCAATTTTGATAAATACAATTAGTCAAAGTAAAATGTGACCCTCCCCTTTTCTGACATGTGACTTTACCGTGAATAGATTTGCAGAAGTGACCCAATTCCCCTGCCAAATGTAATTACTGAAGGCTCCCTAAAAATGAAATATATAACTATATATGATGATGCCTTATCTCAGTTTATAATAACCTTTGATCGTAAAAGTTCTTATTCCATGATCCAATAGACTCTATCACACGCGAATAATTGTGATCCCCTGGTAGTATCACGGCAACTCAGAAATTTAAACAGAGATACGTACGTAGGTTACATGGACGTACACGATAACACGAAATACTGAATCCGGCTTAAAATTTAACAAGACGTAATTCAGTTTTATTTGTGGTAAACTTGTTTATCACCATCTGAACGTTCTACGACACAAACAACAAAGTACTCTGTGCGACACAAATAACTGTTCTGCCAGGTAAACATCCATAGACAATGGCGAGGTGTTAAAGTTCAAACTGAACGTTTTAGAGAACGTATATTGAAATATGCAGACGTGAAGCTAGATGAGCAAAATTTATGAAGATTTTCTTTTATCAAATTTGATTTCGGTTATCAAATAAATGATCGAGAGATCAATTCGTTTGTTACCTTTTGACTTTGAGAGGATAGGGGTGTATTTCTTTAGCTCACGTATACATGTGTATTTAGAGATGACTATCTTTCCATACAACTAAGTTTGCATTCAACGTCATAAAAAACTTGAGCATTTCGAATTTCGATCCATACAGAACCACAGAACATAATTACAGTCTATCTGCTTTCAACGAGATTATGCAGACGTCTACAAAATTTATTGATAAATAAAGTTGAACAGACTAAGAATCCAGTCCGTTCTCAGGATCGTCTGTTTTATAACACAGATTGTAACATACTAGTAGCACTGGCAGAACACAAAGAATATCGTACGTTTTAATGAAGGGTAATTGAGACATTATGAGATCGGTCTAGAACTACTTGTAATATTTCTAGAGGTACAATGCATTCGTCACATGTCATACTCTGTTAGTGACACTGTGAGCCTGAAAATATTCGCTAAAGACTTACTTTTGCTTATTTTATGGTCAAGGAAAACAAAACCGCCAAAATAAGTAGTGGCTGAAAGGCTTCCTTGTACATAAACACTGTGTACCAGTTTAAAAATTAGTCTTTGAAAACTAGCTGATGAAGACTGTAAAATTGCCAAAATGTTCTAGTGGCGATTCAAAATATCTAGTATTCTCTGCTGGTTGTTCTCAAATGGATCAATGTTACAACCATGTTTATTGAAATGTTACAACTAAGGGGCAATGGTCATTGTTAAGACAACATAATGTAAAGTATATTTTTGTTTAAATTTTGAAGTGGAAATCAAACTCAAAATACTAACATTGACGGTAAAACGTACGGGTAGTTTACAGTTTAAAAGTTATAGTGAGTTCACCCTTGTAGCCAGAGCCATTGAAAAGTGATACGCCAATTTTGATTTAAGTTGCGGTACTGGCACGATTTTTTTTTAACCAGAGCATGCGAATATCATCACGTTTTGGCTTTTTATTTTTTGTTTTATCAGATTTCGGTGACAGATTGTTCTCTCTAGACTTTGGAACCAAAAAGACAACAACGATGGGCAATGGTGCCGGAGTGCCATCGGAGATACCATCGGAAATAGCCGATTTTTTCCCCGGAAATAAGGCGAGGACCGGGCCCGGGCCAAGACCACAAGGTCAGCGACGCGATCTCGGAACGATAATAGCAGAGAAATTATTCATCGAAACCTTTGAAAATCCCACTACCGAAGTGACAGTGCAACAACGAAACCATGGTTGGGATCCACGAGACTGTTCGCAGAGCTTTCAAGTCATGGACGATGGCGTTACCGCGAGACGACTTCAAAGAACTGCAAATACTGGAAATACTGAAGCTGTTAGGAGCAAAAAGTCGTATCAAGTCGGCGTTCACACTTTTCAAATACACTGGCCTCAACAAGAGCGCGGATCACACGCGGTGGTCGGAGTAGGTTCGCCCGATGTTGAACTCACTCTTCACGGTTATTGCTCACTGGTAGGAAGTACAGCAAATTCCTGGGGCTGGAATGTTTGTGATAAAACCTTACACCATTGTGGTAAAGTTGTCGGAAGTTACCCAAGTGGAGGTCGATCGATACAAGATACATTCAGTATGGTGTTAGATCTTGATGTAGGCACTTTAAGGTAAGGTAAAGGCGATTCACATATATCTGAGTGTCTTATGGGTATGATGTGTGTGTGTGTGGGGTGGGGGTGGGGGTGGGGGTTTACGGGTTGTTAAAGAGCGTTACCATTTACTAGTATTCAAAATTACAAAGTATAACTTAAGGCAGCTCAATACACGTACGTAGTTACTTTGGTGAAGATTTTTGCTGTGATTTAATACACGCCCATTGTTGTTGAATTTTGTAAGCGCATAAACAATACCATTGACAATGCACTGTTCTATGACGTCATTCTATATCTAGTCTTTTAACTGTAATATAAATACATGTAGTTTGTATCTAGTACCTATACCATCATTGTCAACTTTAGGCCCCCCCCCCCCCCCAAAGAAAAGGAATTGTTTCTGGTCAACGCGCGCATCAATTAAATTATAAATACCCTCCCCTGGGGGAAACACAAAAATAACCCTTCCTATTTCAGTGAAGCCTGTAGAGCCAATCATGAACAAGCAAATTACATCTGCCCCACATACACACTTGCTCTAAAGTACTAAATAAAAAGAACAGTAACTACCATAAATAGTAGTTTGAGTGACAGGTTGAGAATAATATTTAAAAAAATCGCTTCGTCGCACCACTTTAGACAAAATGTTCTGACCAGAAATAATTCTGTTTTTTTGGCCTTAGTCTGTGGTTTATATCTGGGGGCTCTGTTCAGATTTAATATTCACTTTGCCAATAATTACATGTCCGTTTTTGTCAATCCTGTAGTTTCAAAACACATGATGGAAAAGACCTTGGAACAGCATTCAGAAATATCCCGAAAGGTGACATGCAACTTTGTGTTATGGCCAGCGCTACAGCTGGTGATTGCCATATACAAATGAAATATCTTGGAAGTAAAGGTAAGTTGTAATATACACAAGTAATTTCTCAAAAACAAAAATAAATAAATATGAAAATACAAGCGTCACCCAACTTGGAGTTGAAAATATGTTAGTCTGAGTGGATCAATATCATTTATGTTTTTATTATCAAATTTGTCCATCGGAGTTTGATGGACTCAAGAACGATTTCGAAAAAAATGGCGCTGCTCGACTTAAATTTTCTGTCAACGTGATACATTGTATATTCATTTGTTGAGCCAAATGCATCCTTAAATACATGTATATGTCGATCGGTTCCATGGCTAGCGCTGCTACATTTGGTCCAGTAAGTTTAGTTCATTTCGCACACATACGAACATTGTGGAACAAAACACATAGCAGTAGTAGTAACAGTTCATTAATTTTACGTTTGAAATAAATTCCAAACTAAATACATAAAGGGAAAGTATTTTTGTGACACATGCTCGTACGTCCCGATTAGAGCGATGTATTGTTTATGGTGCTATTAGGGTGTTAGTGGTGAGGGTTGATGTTGGTGGGGGTGGTGGGGATTGGGGTTGGCAGTGATGCTGATGGTGTTGGTGGGGACAGTGGTGGTTTGGTTTTGGGGTGGGAATGAGTGGATGTGTGTGTGTGTATTTGTGTATGTATGTATGTATGTATGTATGTATGTATGTATGTATGTATGTATGTATGTATGTATGTATGTATGTATGTGTGTGTGTGTGTGTGTGTGTATGTATGTATGTATGTGTGTGTGTGTGTGTGTATGTATGTATGTATGTATGTATGTATGTATATATGTATGTATGTGTGTGTGTGTGTGTGATGGGGTGAGGATGATGTGAGATGGTGATGAAGTTGGTGTTGTGATGGAGGGAGGTGGTGATGGGATAGAGGTGGGGTGGGTCACCGGGTAGGACGGGAATGGTTGTGGGGCCAGTGGCAGTGATGGGATGGAGATGATAGAGGCGGTGCTTGTGGTAGGGTGGTGATTCTCAGGTGGGGATGGTGACAGTGATGTGATCGTGACGAGGTGGTGTTGGTAGTAGGGTGTGGAATGTGGTGGGTTGGGGATGGTGTTTGTGGGATGGGAGATAATGAAGTGTTAATTAATCGCCACGTGAAGCAGCATAAGAGCATCTACAAAAGTCGTATATAACTTTCGTATAATTCACGAGATTTTCTTTTAAGATGAAAATCTAGTACAATTTATACAATTTCTTGATTTTCATTTAACACCACAGAAAGCAGCCAATCAACAAGAGACTGGGAAATATTTTCACATCCAGCTCCTACTGATCAGACCTTTTATACGTTTGATTACAAGTGTGGTAAGAACGCAGAAATAATGTACGATGGGAAAAGAGCAAGGAGGAAGGAGTAAGTACCACGTTGTCATGACAACTGAATATAAATTCATCCACGGGATATCTGTGATTGTGCTACGGAAAATTATTTGCATTAAAAACTTGGAAATCTGAACCATTACATAATTCTACGCTTGACCCGATATATCACCCAAGAACGTTTCACGGAAAACCACAGCGACCATATTTTGCTTATAGCCCCCACAGTTATTTTGAGCCATCTGTCGTTCATTTTTGAAATCAATCAAATTCTTTTGGCCTTCATATATAAATTTTCCCTCTTAATTTGCCAATTTTATTGCTTCTGAAGTCAGTGGATATTAAAAATTTCCAATTCCAACGAATCATTTTCCGTAAATACATAGAAATACATACAAATAGCAATAGAACATATTATAATATACCTAGTGATAATGCTGTGCCATGATTCGCTAGAATCAGTCACGTGATAGGAAAATAGAATGACTACTTCCCTTGGGGAATAGTCCCATCAATTTTTACATAGTCACGTGACCACCGCGCGTTCACAGCAGGTCAAAATGACAGCTTCTGACGATGTCGTCTGCCACCGCGAGTTCACAGCATGAGGTATATTATAAAACACATATTGCCTGGCCTATATTCGGGCTATAGCACCCGTTCATTACCCCCTCGTGACTGTGAGTTACCAGAATCACATGCTATTTCCCTCGGCCGTTGGCCTCGGGAAATAGCATGTGATTCTGGTAACTCACAGTCCCTCGGGTGTAATAAACGGGTGCTATAGCCCTCATGGCCAGGCAATATGTGTTCACTATAACCCTACAACAATATTTCAGATATTAGTTTATATTTCTGTTTCCATATCAGTGCAACAAAATGTCGTGATAACGCTATAGTGGTGACGTCACAACCCCTAGACGACAACGAGCTCTTTGAAATTCGACTCGATTCTAAGGTTTCTGGATGGGCTGGTGCCTTGGAAGTTGGTGTTACGACTACTTCAGCTGACCTGTATGGGTTTCCACCGTCTCTGACAGACTGTCAATCTGGGCTTACTTTCACATGGAGCGGCAAACATGTATGGAGAAATGCCAAGGAATATTTGAAGGTTGGACAAGATCTAGACAATGTCACAGTGAGTTGTTTGCTACACACAATTTATGACAACTGAAATTTGAAATGACGATATTAAATCATAAGTTTCTGAACTCTGCAATTCTGAGGTTTTTATTCGAGAGTAATCTCAGCTGTAGTGCAAAAAAACACCATATACATCACAAACATCAAAACACAATGTGATACACACAAACTAACAAACGACGGAACTAACGAACGAATGAGGGAACGAACAAACAAACAAACAAACAAACAAACAAACAAACAAACAAACAAACAAACAACAAACATAAGCAAAACATTACTTTTTGAATCCACAGGTGCATGACGCTCAAATTAGAAGCTGGTCCAAATAGTGATAATAAAATGCAATAACAAAAACTATTTGTACCGCTGCAATCTTTATTTGTATTTTTAATTTCGTGTGATCTCAAGACAAGTCAACATTTCAAAGAGACACTACAAATCATACATCACAAATTGTTTTCATCAGTTATGAGTCACGTGATTTTTCGTGTATTTGCGTGAGCACAAAAAGTTTCCCAATCAGCATTTTTATACATACGGAGTACAACTTTATAGTAACACCAACATTCTTTCCATTGTATTGCTAAGGTAACTGGCATGTGCTAATATCTACTTAAACTTATTCTCAACAGTAGATCTTGATTCCTTCTGTGCTAAATACAATATTATAATAATCCTATCTATTAATTCATCTTAAAATTAGCTCTTCGATTTTAAATCTGCTTGTAATCGACATTTATGCAAAACAACCTTTCCGTCCTCTTTACGTGGTGTGTTCTAGAATGTTTGGAGAAACTGTGAGGAGAAAACTACCCTTGGATGTGATCTTGATGACGTCACAGTGAGTTCAAAGTTGAAGTTCATATATAGAACATTATTATCCGATTGAACGTCTGTAAATTGAGAAAAGTGTGATGAAGTTCGGGAGTTCGATTCAGACATATTTCCTAACTATTGTATAGCTATTGTAGGACAATAGAGGGCGTCAAATAATGAAGTATAGGTTACGTCTCTTTTTAACATGGTTGTATACATTAACTGTATGTTCTAGTATGTATGTGTCATTACAGAAGTCTGCTCTGTTCTGTTCTGTTCTGTTCTGTTCTGTTCTGTTCTGTCGACGATTTTCATTAAATCACTTGGTGTCATTCCTTTCACTACAGTCGAACTCACAAAATTCGTACTTTTTTGCAGTCATTTTAGATAAAAACGACAGTCGAACTTCATTGCTAACAAATCGCTTTTGAATTGTCAATACCAATGTACCTTCCACTCGGCCTCGGATATATCGTGAGAGAAGAAAGAAGTTTTAAGCGGTGCCTCGATCTTAACGTTTTATGTTGAATCTTGATAATTTTCATATATTGTGAAAGTATAGTGCATGTTACGAACACGACACTAATACAGCGCGTTGCAGGTTACTGCTCACTTTCTGTGTACAGCCAATAAAAAACTGTACATGCTACAAAGTGTAGCAACTGCACTTTCATATTAGGCTGTATCAAACAAAGAAATTTAGTGAGCAGTAACCTGCAACTCGCTGTATAAACAAAATTATGTGGAGAACCTGGACTATAATCATGAGTGATCATATTAGTGATAACTGCAATAAATAAGCACGACTGTTCATAACTATTATACAAATCATCATTGTATATTGATACGATAGACAAGTAGACTGAAAAAAATCAGCCGTTGTGGGCGCTCTTCTCACCCCCTTGAACAGTAAGAGGAGGGATGATAAGGACTCTCCCGGAGATGTGTATTATAGTCCAGACAGATACGGTGCCTGTGTCTACATTGACGAATCTCAAACCAACTCGGCTTAATAGCATCATCCTGTCACCAGCAATGTACGCATTTAGCTAACTTTTGCTGAAATATGTCCTTTTCACTCCTTGCTCTCTAGACTTTCTCTCTTAATATCCATCATAGCATTTTTAGCAATTTCCCAATGCTCACTTCGAAACTCAAAATATCTGTTTTAGTAGTGTATAACATCAGGTGTTATAAGCTATATGTTTTATTGTCATTCATATTCAGGTAGGTGACAAAATTGGTGTGAAAAAAGACGGTGGTTCATTGAAGTTTTATTTCAATGGCAGTGTCGTAGGTCAAGAGGTGTCATTGGCCGAGTTTTCAGGCTCACTTTATGGTGCTGTGAGTATTGATGGAGAGACAGAACAAGTCACTATTATGGGTAAGACATAATTCAACGTGATTTCATTGATCTTGATATGTCATCGCTTAAAATTCTAGTCAAAAAAATCAATCGTGTGAGAAACATATTCATAGCTACCGATGATATAAATGCTATAAAATATTCACTAAAGCTTTGTCTTTCATATTATCAGCTCCAGAAAGGTGTTTAAGTCGAATGTCCACAGCCCGCCCTCACAAGGAGGTTGCTGCAACTACGACACCAATATCCATTATGATGGGTATGCGCTCGACCATCGACACACTGCGAGAAATGAGGTTGGAGCCTGCAGTGATAGCTGTCGAAATCAACACAACTATCGTAAAACCATACATTGATCGTCGTTCCGACAAAACTACCAAGCTACAGTATGGCGACCACTTGGCCGATTTGGGAGCTGCTGAAGAGTTCACCCAAATCATAAAACGATTTTCAAAGCCAATCGATAAAATGACTGAAGACGCCTGGAAGGCAATTGAGGTAGTACGCCTCGCTTGCTGGAACTACTCAGACGCGAGTCTTAAGCTGGCTGCACAACTAGGGCGTGCTGGACTATTAGTAATACTTCTCAATGAGTTAGACAAATTTGGAATTCCAAAAACACGTGACGAGGTGAGAATGTTTCACTACTAGGACTAAATACTCATTCAGAGTGAACACAATTCAATTGCAAATAAATTCTAGTTATGAACAAACTATTTCGTCTCTTTAGTGTAATCTCTGCGTTCAACAAATGAAAGCCCGGGTTTCACGTTGTAGAGGGGATTCTGGAGACATTATATCAAACGATCAGTCACGAATCAAATTATCAATTTTATCGATTGAATGTTACAGTTAATCTTATCAAACTTGAACGTATACGATTCTAAAAGTGACTCCGACAATTTTTTTTTCTCTCTTGAAGAAACTCAGATTCATGGTTCTATCGACGCTAAATATTCTTCACAACTGTGCCAAGGCGACAGAGAATCGACAGATTTATCGAGACAAGCACGCCCTCGGACGAGTTGCCAAGTTCCTGAAATCCGACGACCGAGAGTACGTGATGGTCGCAGCCCTTATATTGTCCTTCATTTCGGAGGATGATAACATGGACTTGGTGGAATTGGACACCAGGGCTGCAAAGCATATCTTGGGAGTTCTCAAGAAGGCTTTGGACTCGAAGAGCCAGTACGGCCGTGCTGACGAAAGCGGGTACTCAGTGTTAGAACTGGTGCAAGGATTGGGCAGTTTGGCCATGAATCGACAAAACCAGGCGACGTTGATGCAGTGTGGAGCGTTACCTGTTATGGTGATGGCGATGAACAAAGGAGGACCGATGGAGCAGGAGCATGCTGCCAGTATAGTAATGAGAATGGCTCAGTACGGCGAAGACAACAGGAACAAAATTGGAAAGGACAAAGACGTCATTGCAGCTCTAAGAAGACTGATGCAAAGCAACTGCATACCGGTTTATGAGGCTGCAGAGAGAGCCATGATGACTATTAAACCAACTATGAACTTCCAAGTTCTTGGTACAGGTATGTATTCAATCATTGAACTCTCCTTATCATTCGTTTTGACCCAAGTTTTGACCGAACTAATTGTACTAAATGGTGAAAACTTATTAAGATAAAATGTAGGTAGCTGACGTTTCGGGACTAACCCTTCCATGATCTTGAGTTAGAGCCTAACACTATTGAAAGTGCAGGACATCTATGACGTAGTAGATGATGGAGTGTGTGTGGGTACGTGTTTCTGTTTCTGTCTCTCAGTCCCAATCTCTCAGTCTCTGTCAGTCAATCAGTCAGTCAGTCAGTCAGTCAGTCAGTCAGTCTGTCTGTCTGCCTGCCTGCCTGCCCCCCTCTCTCTCTCTCCCTCCCTCCCTCCCTCCCCTCTCTCTCTCTCTCTCTCTCTCTCTCTCTCTCTCTCTCTCTCTCTCTCTCTCTCTCTCTCTCTCTCTCTCTCTCTCTCTCTCTCTCTCTCTCTCTCTCTCTCTCTCTCTGTAGATAGCATAGTTTTAGCATGTTTTATTGTGTTTCTATTCTTCATTATCAAAATAGCACCAAGTGGAAAAAAGACTGTTGGTCGTAATGTCCGAGAGCAACCAAACTGTGAATATATGGATCTGTGCAGAAGATTCTTAGCTTCCTTAGATATACCAGGTACACGACGTTCCGTTGATATATATCATAGGTGACTGGCTAGCCTTCTGTAGATTTCCATTATATTGTACTTTCACGTGATTGGTGTGGCCTTCCTTTAATAGAGATTCATTTTACTTCCACATGTCAAACGTGACTGGTATGACCTTTCGTAGAATTCATTTGTATTTTCACAGGTCATGATCGAGTGACTGGTGTGACCTTCCATAGAGTTTTATTCTACTTTCAGCGGTCATACGTATTAAACTGGTGCTACCTTCCTTAGAGTTTTATTGTACTTTCAAAGGGTCATACGTGACTGGTGTGGCCTTCTTCCGAATTCTACTCCATTTTCACATTGACAAGATATAAGAATTAACTAATCAAATTAGAAATGACCCGGCACTGTATGTGCGATATGAAATTCCGATTTCATTCTTTTTAGCTCATCAATTTTTGCCAGTTAAATGTATGTTTCCACATGACTAAACTCCCAGTCTCTCCTATAATGATGTATGTTAAATTTATGAATAGCTACATGGAATTTGTGCTGTATTTGCATGCGTATTTTTATAATAATACAACGCCATGGTATGTTTTTTTTTGTGTGTAGATGGTTTTATAAACTCGAAGTTCAACGTTTGTTACTGTAATAACTGTCACGTGATCAGAGGTGATTTCTTTTATTACACTCGTGGAGAACCGCCGATGGATTATGGTCTACCTATTGGATGGAGTCGTTATGGTTTACAGTAAGCTAGTACATATGAACTTTAACCCCTGTATAGACAATTACTATATATAAAAGTAGTATATGAACGTTCTCGGTATTAAAATAGAATGCAAAATCTCAACCAAGATTGGCTTCGGACGAATTTGAATTCAATGTAATTCAATATTTCGTTTTAGTGAAATAAATGACAGATCGCCTGTAAACATTTAGGTAATATGAAGAATTTCAGATAACTGTAGGTTTATTTTTCACTATGGTGGTCTTCGATAGAATCGAGTTATAACTGCACCGGAAGTTGTCATATTTGGAGTCATGATGGTCGAATGGTTAGAGTGGCCGGCTTTGAATCTGCGTGCCTTGCCATCGCCTTTTGTTTCTGAGTAGCTAAACTCCTTGTGCAAGATTTTGAACCATAATTGCGCTTCAGTCCACCCAGCTGTATAATTGGGGACCTGGTAGGATAGAGGTGGCAATGTGAATGCTGTATTCCTATGCGTTTACAGAGGCTGCAATGGATTGTATACTCCCGAGGGAGTTAATGAGTATATGGCCTTCGTGCCGAAATAGGTTTGTGCCAGGGGTAATAATTGTACAGTGCTATGATCACGACATTCATTGTGGAAGTGGCTTTATAAATGTGTACTATAATTGTTTCTATCCAGTGTTCATAAACAGAGAGCAGGGGCCTTGAAGATTTTTAAGGAATGGCATGTAGCTTTCCACGGAACTACCCCAAGTGCTGTCAAACATATCATTGAGACCGGCGAACTCCTCATGGCTGGTAGGTTCATTACTGTTATAGTATTAAGTTGCGACAGTTTGTGTGGAGAGATGAGGGAAGTCGGATAAAGTAACCGTTATTGGCTCACCATAGTGGACAAGGTGTCATGTGTTCCAAATACATTTTTTTTGTAACATACTAATCACCGCAATGGGCTGCAATTCCAGTCCAAGCTAAACTAAACATGCGCAAATTAGATTGCAAAGGGTGATTCTCATACTGATTATGCATATATTACAATTTATATAAATAATCAGGTGACGTGGCATACGGTGGAGTCAAGCTGACAGAAGGAAAGGGACATTACACTGAAAAGTGGAAACCAGAGGGATTTGACACAAAGAACATATTCATGTCACCAACAATCCGATACGCTGGCATTGATTGTTACTCTAAACCAGACAAGTAAGTATTGCTGTTCCTGGCCTGGTGACGTTTTCTGGAGGAAGGGATGGGGATGGGGTGGGGTGGGGGTAGATGGGGTGGTGGTTGAGAAAACAGACTCACACTAGATTCGGCATGTGTCGCCATCATACAATACACATATACCCTAGTACAGACAATGTTGCCATACATTACTATTATAATGAACAACCTGGGGCATTGACTTTGTTCTAGGAACACTTCCAACCTACTTTAAAAGACCATACAATGAACCGCGTTCAAATCTGTGTACTCTGAACAATATTATAACCGGGTATTTTTTATTTTATTTTTTTTAGAACAATACGTTTATATGTAAAGGCTACAAGAAGCACATCACATATGACAGACACGTGTACACGTAGAAGCCCCACTCATATTCCAACCGACTAAATGATACATGTGGCCAAATTTACATCTGATATGCTGTTTCCTTTTTATTATCTAACATTGACAGGTATACAGACGGAGAGACTGGTAAAACCTACGAGGTTAAGGTAGCCTTTCAGGTATGCGTACGACCAGGCAGCTACAGAATTGGTAAACAAACGGTCGGGGCACACTTTCGACTGGACCCTCGATTTGATAACCAGGAGATTGAATGGTACACAAAAGAAAGAGGAGCTGTCATTTTGTACGGAGTACTCATTAAGTTGATTAATACAAGCGATCCGTTATCCTGCATTGGGTATTAAATCATCAATCTGGAGAAAACTGACCAACAAAGAGAAAGAGTGTCGTTTTGCTGCTGGGGTATTATCATTATAAGTTAAGTCGGAGGGAAGGGGTGGGCAAAAAAAAGGGGGGGGGGGTGCAATTTTATTCGAGATGGGTATTGCTAATATTACCGATCGCATGTGTCATTTCAAACTGTTCTGAATATGCAAGATGTAGTATTACGTTAACTAATTCGATTCGAGTGGTGCTGTCATTCTACGACGGCATGTAATTTAAATTGTACAATCAATGATGGTATGGGATGAATATGATCGCACACCAACTTTTCTGAAATATTCGTCGTTGAGGGCGCCCTTCTAAACCCAACAGCCAAATGATCGTATAATACTGCAAAGAAGATAACAGGGATGGATAAGCAAGTGGATAAAGATTCAAAAAATGAAACATATGCCTAGCAACAAGACCACATCATCAATGATGGAATTTTTATAGTGCATAAAAAGCAAAAGGGATGGATAGGCATGTGAGTAAATGTTTAAAAATTGACACATATTTGCCTAGCAACTAACACCATAGCAACCGACAAATGTCAGTGCCCATTTGCTAAGATACCAATACTAAGTCAAGCATTCAGATTTAAAATACAAATGTGCATAGCAACCATGGGCACACTCATAGAAACAACCAATTGCACCGGTAGGGATGGTTATGAATCAACTTGCTAAGACAGAATAATGTCTCACCAATCAAACCCTCTTAATATCGTCAATCATTGTCCAAAATCTACAGTTGTGCTGTAACGCCACTGGCGATATTTTTAATTTATCATGGTAGAAACAAAATCAAAAACACATGCAATACTCATTTCCGTTCCCGTTCAAAAGCAACACCGGCCTTTGTACTCAGATCTTAGAATGATACATGTAAATAGTATATATATAAACATACTGTATGCCGTTCAATCAGTAGTTATTTGGGATACGTGCTACAGGCCATCGTTATTTCTTTGATAAAGAATGGGGATACATCATATATTTGAAGATCCAGCATCAGATCTGAGCCATTGAATTTATTCATTCATTTTCAGGAATGACCCTGTTTATATATTTCTGTACCTAGAAACAAGATCTAGACAGTACAGGGCTGGGGAAAGTGGATTTTTAACATTTATTTTACATGTATTTACTCAGTTTCTCTCTCCTTTTTTTGGCAAATTGCAAACAAGTACTCAATATGTAACACGTCGCGATAATTATAATCCGTCCTTGAAATATTCAATCAAATGATCTATTAAAGCAAGCAAACATACAAACAAACAAACAAACAAACTAACAAACAAACAAAAAAGATAGTAACTTGGAAAGAGTCAGATACAAAGTTTAGAAAATGCATGGATCAGTTACATTGTAATCGTCGAGTTGAACAGATCTAGAATTGACTGTCCCTTAAGTTGGCTCGCCTCTTTGTTTGAAGTTTGTATCGTCCATTTAAATAGTACTATGCGAAGTGTTTTTAATAAACAGTAGATCTAAGAATTATTACATTGTTGATGTCTACCGTCCCTTCTTTTGTATGACTATGTATGGGCTATTCGAATATTTGTCGACTTTGTATTTTGTTGAGAGAGAGAGAGAGAGAGAGAGAGAGAGAGAGAGAGAGAGAGAGAGAGAGAGAGAGAGAGAGAGAGAGAGAGAGAGAGAGAGAGAGAGAGAGAGAGAGAGAGAGAGAGAGAGAGAGAGAGAGAGAGAGAGAGAGAGAGAGAGAGAGAGAGAGAGAGAGAGAGAGAACTTTTTATTGGTCTTTATAATTCCATATAATTCAGAATACATACCTCAGAGTATGAAAGTATTTTTATACAACAAATGGGTTTCGTCTCAGATGTACCGTGATAACGCTGATTTCGCAAGAACTTCGTTTGATATTGTTTGTTATATTGAGCATAGCTGAAATAACGAATACAATATTTTGTATGCTTTACCATGTTAACCCTGCACCCGTCTCACCTGAGGCACTTCCTTGGAAAAATCATTTCAAGTATCTTACGATGTAGTCATTGTAAAGTGCCACTTTTACTATGGCATGTTGTTATGCAATGAAGATTGATCGAATCACCGACAACAGCTTCTGGGAAAAAAAGTACATGAAACCGTTCAGCCAGTGATAATGCATGTAAGTTATTTTTTAGTAATGTCGGGTAATGAACGCCAATCTTTTGTTACATTTTACAGAATTTTGTTAGTCTATACATGTAAAACTATATAGTCTGCTTGTGTGAACAAAGGAAATCAATATAAGTAAAGACAATTACCATGTATACACGTTATGAATATTACATTGATTAAAACGACCACGTTAAGGAGCCTCACTCGGGATTACCCTTCTGACCTTGACATAATTTAATTGCGTCTGTGCGATCCCCGACTGACGTGTATTCACGTGCATTCAATGTTATCGTGACGTACGTACTAGCACGTATGCGATGTAAACCTAGTACCATTGACTGTTAGAGTTGTCAGTGTACAGACATACATGATCAAGACGGCGCAGAAACAACTGTGTATGTTTACGTTCGGTAATTACTAATGGCGGGATGGATGGCTAGTTGACTCTGAAGTAACGCATGTTTTGATGATGACGTATGAAGGTAATGTTATTGTTGACATATAATCATATATATTATGACATAATGCGTTATCGTATACTGTCTGATAACTGAGATATACGTTCTGACGAGGTAGTTAGCAACCAAATGTAAATGTATAGGGGAGAGAGATTTCTGAAAACATAGATGGATCATCATGTGGATGGCCGTCATGTGATTGTTGACAAGGTTGTTGTACCATGAGCATTGTGTAGTTTGGATTTTACATGTATACTATTGTAGTATAGACAACAGCGGGACTCACGCTTAGTTTATAGTTATCACACACAAAACAAAACAACAAATAATATAGTACTATATGAACGACAGAGTAATTATATATCAATGTGTTTCTATGCGACATGAATTACAGTATGTTTTCCTATAATTATGTGAAATTGTCGTGGAAATTGTCACTATAGACATACCTCTATGTCCACACTGACGATTAGTGAGTAGCGAGTGGTTACATAAGTGGACCAACGACTGGACCTTGTACTGGGCTGATTAGTTTGAATTTTTTTGGAAATACTATAGATAAGGATGTGTACATGAATTGTTTATGACATGATGACCTCATATGTGATATGCAAATTAGGTCTCAAGATTTTTTCCAGGGTGGTGGTGGTAAAAATCTTGAACGCCATTTTTTTGTTTCTCATTAATTTTTCATGGCAACTATGGGTCGGTCTGTCGATTTAAAATAAAAAAAGTAAACAAATAAATAAGCCATCATCTTCATGTTTCTCTATCTCTCCCTTGTCCTCCTCTATCTTCTTTTTATTGGATTCCTGGAAACAAGCCCTTTCCCAGCTTCTCTACACAGAATTGTAATGTTTTCAGCCCCCCCCCCCCCCCTGAATAACTTCCGTCATGAAAAACATGCTCTTCATGACCGTGTTGTTGCCATCATGACTGTAGATGACAGAGAGGGCGCTGTTCTGCAAAACATTAAGGCAGACTAAAATAACATTTTTATAATTTTGATGTCAAAGCTGAAAATTTGGGGTTGATCAGGTACTGAGAAACAGAAAAAAAAATAGGGTCATCCTAACTACAGGACAAATTGGTCTGAATAGTTCAGTGAGGATGTTTCTAGGGATAATTATTTGTTTTGATCTAAAAACCTTGAACGTGAAATAAATTGATCAATGTTATTGCAAGCTTCAAAACATTTGTAATTCTTACTGTGCCAATATGATGTGCCACCATTATGCACTCATAGGTTGGGGAGTTATATACCAACCTTATGTACATTTATCTATATTGTGATTTGCATATATAAGGACAAATCCACAATTATATGAGATAGTTGCAACACAGGTATTATGTATTGTCTTGACATTTTAAAATTACCTTTACTACATCTACAAATTGCCATTGCGTGTGTACATGGAAGAGAATCCATAGCAGTTCTCTGGTATTTGTGAAACAATAATGTATTGTAAACCCCACAGATTGTGTTGTATTAAATAGTACCATTTTAGTAAGTTGTCTTGTTGTAGGCTGTGTGTGGGATTTCCCCAGGCTCTCCTCTTTTATTCATGAAACATATTGCTTTCCTTTTCCTTCAGCTAAGCTTGAGGTGTCTGGTGGACTGGGCACTCTGAATCAGTATGCCGCCGTCTCTATGGATTGTTTCATAGTCAGTGTTTGAGTGAAAGACTCCATGATTGTACCTTTCCTCCTTGGTGTGTGTAAACATGTCACTATCAAAACAACTTCTACAGACCATAGGGAGAGAAGGTTCAAAGGAAGGGCAACTCAAACAACCATGTGGACTTGCAGCATGGCATGCAGGTGAAGTTGTTGTTGCTGATCGTGGAAATAGTAGAGTTCAGGTCTTTGACCGCAATGGACAATATAAATACCACTTCTCCTATGATAACTTCAAGAGGCCTTTCGATCCAGTAGACATAGCTGTTACAAGAGATGATAGCATCTTAGTGACCGATTACAGCAACTGTAAGATTCTTGTCTTTGACAGACATGGACAGATGATTGACCAGGTAGGCTATCATGAAATCCATGGACCATGGGGTATTACAGTCAGGCACGATGGTAGTTTTTATGTTGTAGACAGGGACATCAAATGTTTAGTTTTCTACGACATGTATGGAAGCTATGTTAAGACTATCGGTGGTGCTGGACAGGGACTGAACGAATTTCGGTTTCCACTGTACGTTGCCACAGCCCAAGATGGTAATATTTACATCTCAGATAGTGTTAGTCAGGCTGTCAAGGTGTTTGACACTGATGGGAATTACAGTCATCAGTTCAGTTTACGAGGCCAAAAAGCCGGACACATCTTTTGGCCAACTGGAGTTGCTGTTGATAAGGAGGACAACGTGATTGTGGCTGAATTTCAAGATGTACTTGGTGGTGGCTACAACAGACTCCAGCGGTTCAAGTCTGATGGTACATTCATTGACAGGATAGACAGTGAAAGTCATGATCTGAGCCATCCAGAAGGTTTAGCTGTCAGTCTCAATATTGGGAGCAATCAGAAACTGTATGTATCAGATTGGGGAAATAATTGTGTGAAGGTCTACCAAATATACGTTGCATAGTGTACACCTGTATGAATTGAAGACTAGGTGTACACATACAGCATAATATGGAACAAGTGGGTTCGGGTAAAGGGCTGAAAGGAACCTGAATCACATTGAAAAAATGCGAGAGAACCCACTCTGACAAGGGTATACCGAAACAAGGCCCAAGACCCAAGACATGTGGCTTTGGGAACTTTAATTTGCAGTGAGCACTATATGATCTCACTGTCTTGAAAGACCTAGTGTGTCCATAGATTTTGATATGGATATTAACTCTTTGCAGATATCTTGCCATTTTATTCTTATTGGAAAGGCCATATCAACTTATATGGTGAAGATTAATTCAAGCTATTTTTGTACTCATATTACTACCTATCATCTCAAACAGTGATAACTTATATTACCATGGTTACTGTACTGTTTTTGATATTCAGATGTGAACCTTTTTAATGGTTTGCAGCATAGGTTTTTTGAATTTACTGAAGTTTACATGAACTCTAGCGCATATGAGAAAGAGTTCTCAAATGAAACCAACGAATGGTTAGTGGTTACGGTATTCTCGTACCATAGGCTTGTAACTAGAATGGAAATAGCTGTTAATACGATTTGAAAATCTCAATGCAAAATTGCCCAATCAGTGAAGCAGCTTGTCATCATGATCACCATGGTGTATTTAAATTTATGCAAATATAAAGACACATGCAAATGAAGCATATGCAGATGAAGATGTGCAGTCGAGATGTGTCTTCATCTGCATACACTTCATTTGCATGTGTGTCGTCTGCATACATTTGAATACACCGTGGTGATGACATGATGATTTTGCAATTATGCATTGAGATTTTTAAACCATATCAACGGCCATTTGCAATTCTAGTTATAATCCTACGGTATGAGAGATCGAACAGAATATACCGTAAGCGCTGCAAACAGGCTATCATATGTTTTGATGAATCAATCTTTTATCTTCTGGATTTTGATAATGTCCAGTATATTGACCTATTAAGTGATGTGAGTGGAATGTTTTAACATTTGAAAGGATTGTTATTATAACAACCCAAACTTTTACCTCCTATATACTATCCACTATATATTTGATGATATTGAGTTTGCCCGGTGTGTACGTTATGACTTTACACTGCCATGCAAGACTCTAATATGACATTTCATGATTTTCATATATTTTCATACATATTTGTACCTAAAGCAAAGTATTATAAATGGATAGCATAGCAGACTGATATAATTATATATTGTCAGGTGTGAATAATAAGTAAAAAGTTTGGAAAAAACTCAAAAAGTCAGTTTAACTCTTCCAGTGAATTTGAGTACCATTTAGAGAAACAGTATGTGTATTGTTTACAATACTATAAGTGTTTTTGCTAAGGCCTAAAAAAAATTGTTTGGTTTCGGTTGCCCGACCCCCACCTAGTTTTTTACGCCAACCCTGAACTTTTTTTCATGTATTCAAGAAAAATATAATAAAATCATGAAAATTGTGAAGTCTTGCAAGAAATATTGGTATCGGAAACTGACGTCAACTTAAAAAGGCAATATAAAACTGTTCTTCCAATCTGTAATGGCTGGACATCTGATGAGAAGAAATCAATAACACAGAGACTATATGAAAAACAATGGAAAACATGACTACCTGAAATAGACACTCACATATGAAAAAAAAAATACAATAAAAAATCTATCTACCCCACCTATTCTAAAATTGAGCATAATTGGAACCACACAATTTTTTTTGTTAGGCCTAAGATAAGAAGGTAAAATCTACTTGAGTTTCCCACTTATTTTACTGGGGTCTAAGGTGACCTGTGTCATATGAAATACAGCCTGCAATACTGTAATGTCTAAGGTGACCTGTGTCATATGAAATACAGCCTGCAATACTGTAAATGTCTAAGATGACCTGTGTCATATGAAATACAGCCTGCAGTACTGTAATGTCTAAGGTGACCTGTGTCATATGAAATACAGCCTGCAGTATTGTAATGTCTAAGATGACCTGTCATATAAAATACAGCCTGCAATACTGTAATGTCTAAGATGACCTGTCATATAAAATACAGCCTGCAATACTGTAATGTCTAAGATGACCTGTCATATAAAATACAGCCTGCAATACTGTAATGTCTAAGATGACCTGTCATATAAAATACAACCTGCAATACTGTAATGTCTAAGATGACCTGTGTCATATGAAATACAGCCTGCAGTACTGTAATGTCTAAGATGACCTGTGTCATATGAAATACAGCCTGCAGTACTGTAATGTCTAAGGTGACCTGTGTCATATGAAATACAGCCTGCAATACTGTAATGTCTAAGATGACCTGTGTCATATGAAATACAGTCTGCAATACTGTAATGTCTAAGATGACCTGTGTCATATGAAATACAACCTGCAATGCTGTAAATGTCTAGCATGACCTGTGTCATATGAAATACAGCCTGCAATACTGTAATGTCTAAGATGACCTGTGTCATATGAAATACAACCTGCAATACTGTAATGTCTAAGATGACCTGTCATATAAAATACAGCCTGCAGTATTGTAATGTCTAAGGTGACCTGTGTCATATGAAATACAGCCTGCAATACTGTAATGTCTAAGATGACCTGTCATATAAAATACAGCCTGCAATACTGTAATGTCTAAGATGACCTGTGTCATATGAAATACAACCTGCAATACTGTAAATGTCTAGCATGACCTGTGTCATTTGAAATACTGCACCAGTGCTGTAATGTCTAGTATGACCTGTGTCATTTGAAATACAGTGTACAGTGCTGCAATGTCAAGCATGACCTGCCTCATTTGAAATACAGTATTGTTGCACCTGACATGGCTACTTAAAATAAGTATAATATGACATGATTCACTGACATGACCATTATTTGTGTGACTGAAAGTACACAGTGTGATCTAACTTCAGTATGGTATGACCTGTACACCAGCACCAATAGTGGTATATGAAATCATGGGTAGATGAGAATAAAAGCATGGAATGATTTAATTTGCCATTTATACAGGAATTCCTGTGTGTGAATATATACAATAAAGATGACCCCTTTTTGTAACAATAGCCTGATGTCAGTTTTTTTTGTATTATCTTTTCCACACTGTGCTCACACCACTTTACCCTGAGTAAGGACCTATAATGGCCCTTGTATATTCTCACAACTCACTGGGAAGCATACAACACATCACAGCCTCTGTAGGTGTGAATGAAAGTGTTTACATTTTGCAACCCCTATCCTACCAGGTCCTCAATTATACAGCAGGATTTACTGTCAGTTGCAACCCCTATCCTACCAGGTCGTCAATTATACAGCTGGGTTTACTGTCAGTTGCAACCCCTATCCTACCAGGTCATCAATTATACAGCAGGATTTACTGTCAGTTGCAACCCCTATCCTACCAGGTCGTCAATTATACAGCTGGGTTTACTGTCAGTTGCAACCCCTATCCTACCAGGTCGTCAATTATACAGCAGGATTTACTGTCAGTTGCAACCCCTATCCTACCAGGTCGTCAATTATACAGCTGGGTTTACTGTCAGTTGCAACCCCTATCCTACCAAGTCCTCAATTATACAGCTGGGTTTACTGTCAGTTGCAACCCCTATCCTACCAGGTCCTCAATTATACAGCTGGGTTTACTGTCAGTTGCAACCTCTATCCTACCAGGTCCTGGGTTTATTGTCAGTTGTACAAGTATGGTTAGAAAGAAACAGCATTAGCAAAGCTCAAACCAGCATTCACAGATTCATGGTCAGTAACTCTATCAATCATTCGGGAATCGTGACTGTCAGTCGATCAAGATTTACCTCCACATTTTCAGTCCAGTCAACTATTGAGTTGATAGTAACTTAGTAAGGGACTTTGGGTTTATGCTTGGAGCAGACACCTCTTGCACAATAGTCTAAAATGATGACAGGTGAAATCAAGGGAAGTAGCTACTAATTCAGTCTGTCACAGAATCAAAACATTCATGTAAACACAGTGTTATTATACTAAATTGATTTATTTGAAAGTGTTATATTACAAAACCAGAGTGACTATAGAGTCTCAATAATGCTGCACAATGTTTTTTTCCGTCTCATACAATGGTTTCTTGTTCAAAATTACATAAAATATAGACACTGATTGCTAACAAGGATATCAAATGATACATTTTATCTCAGTGTGAACACAAATCAACATCCCTAACAAGGAAGATTCAGACACATAACTGTTTATTTGTGTTCACAGTGAGATCAAATGTAACATTTCATGTATGTACATGCTATCAGAGCCTGTATTTTGTTTGTATAATTAGTAATAAAAAATCATGCGATTTAAAAAAAAATTGTTTGGCCTAACTGAAAATCTGGAGTCTTTCTGGTTTGGTAGTAACAACAAATTTATAGTTTGCATAAATTTGAACTCTTAATTTTATCCAATTATGTGAAAGAGTTGTTAAATACTAGACTGTCGACAGTCGCTCGCGCCTTTTTTCCCCTACATTTTATCTAAACTTAAGTCGTTGCTGCGCTCCGATCCGGCGCAATACTACTATAATCGCATACTGATATCGAGGGCCGAAGCGAGCGAATGTCGACAATCTAGTTAAATACCAATGGAATCAAATACGTAGTAAATGAATTATACATCCCATTTGACATAATTATTCATTCTAATAAAATAACCATAAAAACACTATTATTAACACCATCAACATTAAAACATATTAAAGTGGCCATATGGATGAGAATGGGGCATTTATTTTGGATTTTAAAAACAACTTTACTATGTTTTTCTACTTGCAAAAACAATGTGAAATAACATATACCAAGTCCTTGTTTGTAACTCAATACATTGCAAAGCATTAATAATATGTGTAAAATGTTTCTTATTGTACGTACAAACTTTTTCACACTTTTGTGCATCATTTTGCAATTAATTGAGTTACAAACAAGGACTTGGTGTATGTTATTTCACATTGTTTTTTGCAAGTAGAAAAACATAGCAAAGTTGTTTTATAGATTAAAAAATTCAAAATACATTCCCAATTTTCATCAACATTGCCATTTTAAGCAAAATAAATAAACAGTGATTAATTTTCAACATGTGAACCCCATCTGCCATTTTATGGCAGTCCAAGAATACAAAATACATAAAAATACTTAAAAAGATACTTGTAAGCTACATGGCTTAAAGAATTCTTTTTGGAGTTTCTGGTTTACCAACTATAATGTACAAATTATAAATGAAAAGTCTCTGATAACAAAAAGGATTGTCTTTTCATGAACATTTCAGCCATAGTTTAAAGTAATAATTGTTAAAGCGTTCAAAGGGATGGAACACACAGCCAAGTTGCTGTTTATGACTTTAATTTGTGATACGACTCTCTTGTATCTATCTTGTGCTACAATTTTTTTGGTTTTTCAAAGTGCAAAATAAGTCTAAATGCACGCATTACTCCAGGGCTAATGTCAGAATGAAAACTAGTAGTAGGTGTGAACTCTAGGTTTCTGAATGTTCAGGCTTCCATCAGATCTGCATATATTATCTGTGACTATTAAGCTTGCTAATGAGATGTTGACCTTTGACCTTGACCTCTGTTCAAGGTCAAATAACCAAAAGGTTTCAAAGTCTATATGGGTCAATTTCAGGTAAACCTGGCACAAATGTCACATACAGTAGTCCACATATGTACATACTTTGTTTTTCAACCTTCATTAAGGCTGAATGGCAGCCATATTTCTCACTAAAATTCAGATTTTAACAACTAAGCCTGGAAGCTTAACAGATAGAGACCCCATTTGAGTGTCTACACACATCCATATTGCATTTTCTACGGAGACATTGACCTTTGACCTTGTGGTCAAGGTCAAATAACAAAAAGAATTCAATGTGTATATGCACCCATTTGACATGCATATGCTGAATTTTTTTTTTACACACCTAGTCACCATTTTACTTTCTACAAGACCTAACAAAATGACTTTAACACTAATTTAATGATTAGGTTAGATGCCAACATGTGGTAAGATCTAATACAGCACCATTTACTACAGGGCTGTACACTACAGTGCCATCTGTGTTAAACATTGTGACACATGTCAATTTCAACCAAACCTTGCACAAATGTCAAATACTGTAGTTCAATGTTAGATTCTTTGAACTTCAGCAATTTTAACTGAATGGCTGTTATTTAATTGCCATAAAATTCAGCTTAGTAAGTTGAAATGTTGGGAACTATGTCTTCAATGAAGACATGCTTTTTTGTAAAGTTTCAGCGGAATATCAGTAAGGCAGCATGTTAGCAGGGAAAAACTGGTTAATATAAACAACACACTTTCTAGTCAACATAGGAAAATACTTAGGGTAGAATGCATCCACAAGTACAGCTGTAAGCTTCTTTTATGGTACATGTCCTGCCACATAGACTGTAAGACTTTGTTGCGAGTTTACAGTAAGTCCTGTTCTTTGCCGGGTAGAATGTACGTTAAAACAATCATCAATACCTCAACTTGATGTCAAATATAGACCTTATCTATCATTACACCTATTTCTTAACCACTATGGTATGAAGAGATTTGTTTTAACGAACAGGTTCCTACTTTCATTTTACTAATTAAAACAAGAGCGAAGCAGTAAAGTGCTACTCGGTACTATTAAACAACGATATTATTGAGGGAAAACTGTAATATCAAAATTGCAGTAAATTTCGTTATAATATGTCTCCTTGCTTGTTTAAAAGATTTAACATGGCTTTGTTGGGTCAAAGGTCAAATAACCGACATTTGCCCAAAAAGTGTTGTTAAATCCTATAAAGCAGCTCGTAACCATATTTTAACTATTACATAAAACTACAAAATTCCTGCAAGGACATCATTTAATGTGAAAGTTCTGAAAACGATTGTTTCATACGCATCTCGAAAGCCTTTTTCGTATAGGATACCAAAGTTCTGCACTCTGTTGATGCCCTCTTCAGTTTCAAAATATGTGAGGTCTGAGTAGGCCCCAGCTTCAAAGTTGATTGTCCATGGCAAACTCCACGTCTTCATGCCATCTTTACTCAGTCGTATAGATGTATCTTTCCTCTCCATAGCATCAGCTGGGTTTGAGAACAACACCCAAGTTTTGGTCACGTTAACATTGAAAACTGTGTTGGGAGGTGCTGGAAATGCTATTACACTGGCCTGTTATGGAAAAAGTAAAACAATGAAAATACTGTAGTAAATAAATGTAACGTCTTTTTTTTCATGCAAAAAGAGCTCTAAGTCAGTCATCAGTTAAAACACATGTATGAGTGTCTACTCCATTAAGTGTGCTCTCTGAGCAAATATGATGTAGTGGGTACCATTGACATTTCTTTGTGATTCGTCAAAATATGTTCCCCCATCTCCTACTCTGTGATGACCCACCAAAATTGGATGTTCCCTTATTCCTTACTAAGTAGTGACTCGTAGGAAACCCAAGATCTGATTATGCTGACCCACAATAAAACGTTTTGACACACTGACTATATGCAATATTGGCCTTGCATCAATGATTATAGAAGAATCACTATATGCATGTAATACCAGTGTTTCTGCAGGGTGCAAATATTACTGGTAGCTATTTCAATAGAAGAGCCCCCAACAGTCATCCCAGACTTACTAGCCAAACATCCATGTGGTAGCACTATATATAGCACTTTATTTCATTCTTCTTGGACATGGTATGAAATGGTATTGTGTGGTCTGGTACCGTCTGGTCTGGTATGGTATATTGGTACAATGTTTTGTGGTATGAAATGGCATTGTATTTTACTTTTTAACAATTTAATATTACCATTTCAAAGATTGTGGTCACACACATATGTGTAAGTAGATTTGCTAATATAAAGTAGATTATATATATGCAATAATTTTTCAGTTTTTCACATGATGAAGATTTACTGGTAACCGCTGTAACAGAAACGTGCTCAGCCTGATATTACGATGTACAGTATATTACTCTATAGCTGTTTGAGTTAACTCAATAAGGATGGCTATTTTTATTTATTTCTAGCTTTCTCATGGTATCATCTATTGTCAAAATGGTGGATCAGTTAAAAAGAAGAAAAATGAAAAAAAAAATGTATGTGTTTGTACATGTTGGTGATGCTTTCAATTCATTAATACTTTTAAACAGTTTGTTTTAAAAATGGCAAGTCAGGACAATATGCACCATATGTTTTACTGAATTCGGAATTTACCAACAAATGATAATTTTTGCCCAGATACATCCTCGTGGTGTTACACTCTTATCATGTGATGATGTACTTTTTTTTTCTGATCCTGTTATACAGAGTGTCTATTTTTACAAATATTTTTATCTTATTTTATTTCATTGGATTGTAGAAATATAGGGTTTGTTGGATCACGAAAAAACATAGAATAGTAGTGAGAATTTTATTTTCAATTTTATAGAATAAAAAGAGGTAACATAACACAGTAGGAAGACTTAATAATGATCACACTAAGTTGTGAGCATGCTTGTCATATGATAGGCATCACTGGTACATAATATGGGTGACAGCTGTTCATATAATGTAAACCTTGATATTTTCGCTCCTAGAAAATTATGCAATTTTACAGTCTTCAGCTAGTTGTCAAAGACTGATTTTTACTAATTACAAGACCTGTACATTGTATTCATGTACAAGAAAGCATTTTAAGTCACTATTTATTTTTGCGTTTTTTGTTTTCTAGCAAAAATAAGTCTGTAGCGAAAATTTCCAGGTTCATACTATAACTTAGTATTTCACATTAAGCTTTAAGAGATGAGGAATAACTATGTTATTTTTGTGAGATTGTTCCAGTTCATTAAATCATGTGCAATTTCTTTGACACTGTTGTAGCCTAGCTAAAAAGATAAAATAATTCTTCAGATGATAAAACATGGTTTATGCTGCCCAAGGGCAACTGCGCTTAATTCTGTGTTTTTTGTTGTAAAAATAATGGGTTGATTTAACTAAGGTGGTTTAAAAACAAAGATAAAAAGCAGATAAAAAAGTGAGTGCACTAGTATATTTTGGTGAAACTTTCAAAATTATAATATGCACTTAACAATCTGAAAGACATAGAAATGACAATTAAAGCCAGAAAGAAAAGCTGAACAATATGCTTTATTATTTCAATTTCCCAAATTTCAGAAATAAATGATAATTTTTAGCTAATGGCATTTACTACTTTATATTAGTAAATCTACTTCATTACAGATGGCATTGCCATCTGACTATCATTTTTTTTTTATCAAAATGATGAAATATAGAGTCAGATGGGTCATGAGAAGCCTAATACTGTTAATATAAGTATATATATCATGAATGGTGATTCAACAGCTGACTTTCATTACCTTTATATGACCATGGAATCGTATGTCATTTTCAAATTACAAATTACAGTTTGGTGATTTACCCTGACGTATACCCCTCATGCCGTCAACAACTTGACTTATCCTCACCTGACATCCAGAGAAGTTTCCAGATATAACTGTTCCTCCGATGACCTTGAATCCAGGTTCAATTAATCTGTGTGCTAGCTTGGGATATTTGAATGTGATACCACCATCGTAACTGCATGATATTGCACGTGTATGGTGAGAGCTGAGGGTACGACTGTTCAAACACACAACATTGTCATCTACTTCAACAGCCTATGCAATACACAAAGTGACAAGTCAGAGTAATGGATAGTAAGAGTGTGTATACAGACATGCATGCATGCATGCATGCAGACACAGACAGACAGACAGACAGACAGGCAGACAGACAGACACATAAATCAATAAATATGAACAAAAAAGTCAAAGATTCAGGCAAACAAGCAAATACATTGACACAGTGACAGGTAGACACATAATTACACACACACACACACACACACAAACATATTACATTTTTCAATTCTGCAATGACTTCATGACACATGTAAGAGTACAACAGTATCTGTGTTCTGTTTAAATTTGGGGATGTAGAGGTAGTGGAGGGAAAAGTTTAGACATTTTCCAAACCAAATATTCTTTCAGTGAGGAAACCTGTTGAAATAGGCTTGAACTCGTATTGACCAATTATTAATACTGTCTTATACAAAGACTGATTTATGAAGTTAGATATTTAGATGAGTGGTTTCTTGTGGTAATTATATCTTAATTTTTTTTTGCTGTTACAGTATGTTTTGAGCAATGTCACACACATTTTGAGCAACATTAATATCAACTTTTTTATGAGCAATGTCATTTTCTTTATGAGCAATATGTCACCCATGTTTTGAGCATATATGTCACATTATTTTTATGAGCAATATCACACTGGTTTGGGCAACATTGTTTTTATTAGCAATATCACACTGGTTTTGGGCAACATTGTTTTTATTAGCAATATCACACTCGTTTTGGGCAATGCCATGCATGTATAATCCTTACGTGTTATGGTATATGGAAATTTCTCTTTGATAACTCATTTGTTAGTCCTATTCATGGTCTAGTTCTCTGTGTTGCTCGTGAAATTTTGTTTCAAAATACGAAGACAAGGGCAGACAGGGAAATACTGTGTGTTGGCGATAGGCAAGGCAAGTGAAACACAGGTAAAATATGTATCTCATTCACACAATGGTGTTACTGCCCTGATAGTATTAGTACATGTAAATGCATTCCGTTCTCTAAGAGTTATCATACATATTTTACCTGTACTTCATTTGTCTGTATGAAATTTCCATGTCTGTCCTTTCCGAGCGGTACACGGCCACCAACTTCCCAATGACTTCCGCCATCATCACTGTATAGAACCACTGAATAATCAACGCAGCCTCGCTGTCCCACGGCACCTGTTGAAATAACAAATAAAACATGCTTACATGTTCCTAGGTGTGATGTCCTGCTTACTTTACAGTGGCCATATGGATGAGGATTAGGTATTTGTTTTAATTTATAAAAATTTTATCATGGCTTCCTACTTGACGTCAAATCAATGTGACACAATATTATGTCAAGTCTTTGTTTGTAACTCAATAAATTGCAAAAGATTAATAAATGTGTAAAATCTTTGTTATTGTACATAAAAGAGCTACCCGCAAAAATATGTGTATACGTTTTTACACATATTTTTAATAGCTTTTTGCAATGTATAGGGTTACAAACAAAGACTTGACATATGTTGTTTCACATCGATTTTTGAAGTAGACAGGCTTTGATAAAATTGTTTTGTTATATTTCAATACAAGTAATACTACATCATTTATGTTTCAGTAAATAGCATAAGATATGAAAATATAACAGAAAAATTTTCACATCTGGATTAAGTTGCTTTAGGGTAAATTAAAACAAGTCATAAATATATGCCCTTTTGCTTTCTCTGCTAAATCATTAATATTCATCATAGAATGTACATCTGGGGAGTACTAATAATATCTATGAATTATTGTAAGTATAACTGTAGTTTTCATCCTAAATGTACAAAAATATCTCACATCATGACAAAATTTTGGATTACAATTTACATGATTGTCCACACAGACAATCTCTTGATTTCAGTTATACTTAGTGTCGTATATGCAACAAGAAAGAAACCCCCAATAAAGGATCATAGTTTTGCACAATACCATTTTTTTTGTCTTTGAAAAAGGCATTAGCTGGAACAATTAATCTTCCTGATTTCAATTGGATTCCATGGCCAGGACCTATCAATCAAAAAATATTACACCTTTTATCAATAATTATACAAATATTAGGATCTTTACAATATCTATTTGAGAAGAAGTTGAAAATATCATTTTTGACAAAAAGTCCAACAAAACCTGAAAATGGCCCAGATCAACTTGGCATGAATAAATCTCAATAGCATCTCCCAAGAAACATGCACACCAAATATCAAAGTATTCTGACTGTCGGTTTTGGAGAAGAAGATGAAAATATAAAAAGTTGATGGATGGAGACGGATGATGGGCGCCGATGGAGAATCAAGCTAACCCTTAAGCGTCGCTCAGCTGTTGCTGACAGCGGAGCCAATAATTATATGCAATATACAAATAGTATGATCTTTATAATGTCTGTATCCTTTTTTGTGCTGCCTAAGAATGTACAAAGGGAATACACTTGGTCTTTGACTTACTAAGAGTCAGGGTCTTGTGGCTGAAGTTTACAAATCTAATATTTGGGTTGAAATATTTAAATCATCAAAACACTATGTCGCTCTCAAGCTACTGACTCAGAGGTAAACAATAATTCTGCTGTAATTAAAGAACAAAATTGGCTTGAATTTCCAGCAAGTTTTCAAAACTAAACAATATTTACATTTTCATTTCAAAATACAAGATATAGCTCATGAAGTCAGAAGAAGAGAGTGTACTTGCAATCAATTTGTTATCAATTAGAATTCAACCATAGGAAAGTTGAATGTAAATACATATTCATATCTACATGTAGCCATACGTCATACAGTGTTTTTGTTAAGGTTTTGGAACCACGATAACAGAAAGGGAGAAAGGGATAAAAATAGCAGTGTTTCCCAATAGAGTGTATGTATGGTTAGTTTTGTTTGGGAACCCTGGTAAAATGACATGGGAATCCTGGTAGATTTATCTTCTTACTGGCCTTTGGCAAAAACAACTGTTGGCAATCTGAAATGCACTGACTCTCCATTCAACCAATATACTCAATCTGTTTTTAGTTTTTAGTTTGAAACATATGGTAGTACAGAAAGAAAATACACATTGTCAAATAATTGAAATTATTTATTTATTTATTTATTTATTTATTTATTTATTTATTAAGCCTTCACAAGAAGAGAAACCAATATTGAAAAACAAAACACGATACAAGACAATCATACAATACAATAAATATGAATAGAGGCAGGGAAACATTTCTGTGTCTGTCATATGAATAAGTATGCTGTGAATAAAGTGTTCATTATTTGGATGAATGGTGGGAAATTTAGTATCAAACACGTTCTTACCTGTTGCAAACATTGCTGGAGTTGGCTGCATTTTTGCTAGTGTACTCCCAGTGAGATCAACAGGTTTACTCCAAGTCATACCATTATCAAGGCTCTAGAGTCAAATTCAAATTTAAAAAAATAAAAACTTGACCAAAAAACAAACAAATTATACATCCTACCATTATGAAGGCTTCAGAGTTAAATTGACAGTTGAAATTGAAAACTTGACAAAAAATTCCCAATAAATCTTATTGTGTACATCCTACAATTATTAAGGCACCACAGTCAAATTCAAATCATAATTAAACTTGTGTAAACCAAAAACAAACAAACAAATAAACAAACAAACGTGTCACATCAAAAGTAGCTAAATTAATACACCCTATCCTTTCAGAGTTCAAGGTTATTGTAAGTATAAGAAGTAATATGGTAATACTTTAGTCCTTGAAAAACAAATAATAAAATGTTTTTGAGGTATGACTAATTCTCAGTATAAAGGCTTTATCAGCATTGGATGGTACTAGAGGAACCAAACAACTAACTAGCATACAGTTGAGACATATCTGATAGTGATAGTTTGTTCATACATTTAACTACCCTTGACAGTGTTTTTGCTAAGGTTGGGGGAACACTGCAGGTTAAACAGAAAGGGTGGAAACTTGGTAAACCTGGCATAGTTTCCAATACATTGTACCATAATTTTGGTGGGAAACCCTGGGACAATGACAGGAGAAATCAGATAGATTTTACATGCTTTAATTGTAGTAGTAAATTTATTTTATATAACAAAAACACTGCTTGGTAGTGCAGATTGTTAACACACCAGTTCGCAGTTAATGGTCTAACGGAGTGCATCTTATAATTACAAGGGAAGTTTATATTTGCTGTATACATGCACACTGGTAAAATGCCAGCACAAAGACATTCAAAATGCTTCAAGTGTACAGATATTTATGTTACATTTTCATGTATACATACGCAAATAAAAAATGAGCAACACTTCTTTCATGATAAGTGTAAGATTAAAGACAATCAAAATAATCCAATGAGTTTAAGAACAATTTGTTTTATGGTGGCTAATGCATTACTATGACTATCATGTTTCCTGTAAAAAAAAAACATTCAAAAACAGAAACACTATAATTATAACAAACATAAAACGAAACAAACGAGAACAAACTCTTGGTAGGTTGATTTGCATGGGAGCCGTTACACTGATATAAAATGGCAGCCGAGATAAGACAATGAGCATTTGTAAAGCAAGCATAGTGAAACTTGTCATGTCATCTTTTTTGTTCTAGGGAGTTTTAACCATTAAAATCTATACAATAGAAACCTATATGTCTGTGTAAAGCCTCTATTAACGAAATGCTGAAATTTAAGGAAACAAAGGTTAGAATTCTGTTGATGTTGACAGCGGTTTTGCTTCAGATTTGGGAATCTTATTGACTGGGGAAAATGTGATAAAACTGGCTTAGACTTTCACAGATTGTATCGTAATTTTGATAGAGAACTTGGGAAAATACTCACTGACAGGAAGTCAAGCTCAGCAAGATGTTACCTACTACACTTAAAGCCCAAGGTGTAACCAGGCTATGTTTGTTTATCTGGGAGGAACATTTGGTAAATCCGACCCAGGTAGTTTATCAACATATTAGTGGCAGTTCACACATGTTGGTTACATGTAGTTCTTGCCTAATCCGAAGAGTCCCTTGTTATATTTTCTTTCAAGTGGCAGTGTTTCTGCTACGTTTTTTTCAGGTGCGTGCGTACTTATGGCCAGACACCCAGTCTGGGTGAAACACTTATTTCTATAAACTTTAAATTATAACCTGAAAAATTTTATTTTGAGGGACCTGTTCTAACACGATCCAAACAAAATTACTGCTAGATGCCTTGACAAGTTCTTCTATAAGCAGAGGGGGTGATACAGCTGATTTACTTTAAATGCCATTTATACATACATCAATTTATCCACCATTTTAGGCGCAGGCATGAACACAATGTAGTCCTGATACAAAATGACAGTTGTCAATTTGAATCATTCCTTATTACCTTAGTGAAATGAAGACTTTGTTGCAATGTACCATTTTCTATAATATCAAACTGATCATACTCAGCCGAGTATGATACATACAGCATCACCACTGCATTCCTGACATTATCAACGACAGGAGTAGGATTCATGGTCCTAAAATATAAAAGGCGATGCACGCAGTACCTACAATCAGCTCAAGACAATTGTGAGAACATTGTTACTGAACTGATACAGGATTTCAAATGCAAAGCTCATTCAGATTGGCTGTAAAGGTAGTATTCATTGAATGACAGCCAATTCTCAGTGACAGTAATTTACCTTTGTCATGTGGACTGATTCATTGTATACGCCACCTCCCAATAGATCTTTTTCTCCAGAATCAGGATAAAGAGAGATAAAAATAAACACTATGGCACCTCTCTGCTTGTCAACTATTGGTGTTGGATTCATTGTTCTGAAAAAATTGTCATTAGTACTAATAGTAGGTCATGCAATCTTGTTTTTGTTTTTTCAAATTTCATAACCGCTGAACAGCTTGCCTTTGGCCAACTACACATGGCAACAGTAAATCTCATATTACATCCTAGTACAGACTGTCACATGAATGGGTTGAAGTTTGCTTTTTGTATTTATTTAGTACGCATTATTTCCATAAACTTTTCATAAGATGGACAATGAAAATGAAGAATAATATTTGTTGTGATACTGGTCGAAAAATTTACATTTCATATCGCTGACAGCAGAGTTAAAATGATCATCAATCAAAATCAATAAATAACACTTGCACTTTGACCCTGAAATCAGTCAGTATGCCTGACAACCAATGTGGGTGTGTGCACCAAACAGAGAATACAGATATTGAAATAAAGACTGAAAATCTAAAATTTTCATTCAATGTATTTGATAACTAACCTTTTACCAGGTATACTGGCAACAATTGTTGGCTGATCCCAAATGACCTTTGACCCTGATCTCTTTCCTCTTCTTGAAATGATATCCATGTTACCAATATCAAGGTCAGTGTCTTTCCTAGCCTCACAGAAAGCTATGAATGTGTCGTCCTTGTACACCAGGGCAGGAATTCTAAGATTACAGACAGACAGACAGCAAGACAGAGAAAAAGACAAACACACAGAGTCAGACGTATTGTTCATTAAATCTCAGACGAATACGCTGCAGTGTTAATGGAAATACCAAAATGCAACATGGTTATAACAATTTCATGATTTAAAAGTAAGTGTTGACATCCAGTTCGAATCAATCAATCAATCAATCAATCAATCAATCAATTGATGCATTCCATGACAATGAACAAAACTTTTGTATAAATACTATAGAGAATACACATGTACATGTACATGCAGATGAATCAAACGCTTTTTACAAATTTGAACAACTCAGTGGTGTTTACATCCTACACAACCATTTACAGCTAAAATGATGTTGGTTTGATGTTTTACACATAACATGACATTTTAATACACGCTCTCAGACAACTTCTAAATGCAAAAGAAACAATTACATAGGTACTGTGCACAGTGGGGATGTACAAGTAATCAAGTTGATATGTTTATTATCAGTTAAAAAATAAACAATTGCAGCCATTAAAATCATCAAGACCATGTGTAATGTTTTCAATAGAAGCCTGTTTTTATTGCACTGTAACAGAATAATAGCAATGTTTATCAGTGTTCAATGTGATTGGGCAAAGGATCCTGCTGTGTTTATTGAGTCTCTGTTGTCGTTCATCAAATGTGTCTATCTTTGTGTCAAAAACCTAATGCAACATGCAATTGAAACACCAAACCAACATCACTTTAGCTGTAACCTTTCAACCTTCTTGTATGATGACTCCCATTGTATGAAGGGGTTGGACTCTGTAAAGCTAAGAGTCTTACCTTGATGTATTGTATCCTAATAAGCCTTTATAAAATAGTGCTGTATCTGAAAAGTAAGCATAAAAAAGAAATTACTGGTGTATCCTATAGTTTAATGTACCGTAACTTTCTGCAAAAGACATACGTTTTGATTTCGCTAGTTATCTAACAAATACTCAGTACATGACCAAGATTTTGCTTAGAAAATATATCAAAATTATTTTAAAATGATGTCTGGCTGTATCTGCATCTCGGTCAGACTTCAGTCTGTTTGTCAGCATGGTGTAACTGCTGTCTTATGTGTCTGTCTGTCTATCTCTCTGTCCACTGATGGAAGTAGGTGATACTCCTCATGGTCTGCCCATCTGTCTGTCTGTCTCTGTCTCTGTCTCTCTCTCTGTCTCTGTCTCTGTCTCTGTCTCTGTCTCTGTCTGTCTCTCTCTCTCTCTCTCTCTCTCTCTCTCTCTCTCTCTCTCTCTCTCTCTCTCTCTCTCTCTCTCTCTCTCTCTCTCTCTCTCTCTCCCTCCCCCAAATAATTTTCTAAATAACAAATCAAATAACGAAATTCAAAATGAATTTTACTATTGAGATAAACAAAACTATTGTATTGGTAAAATATGTACACACCTTTTAAGCCATACGCCATAACATCACCCCTATTGTTGTTTTGGCCCACATGCATCAGTGAAGATATACCTTGTGCTTTCGCCAATCTAAAATTGTGAAGGGATTCGTGATCATGTGCCGTACCGCGTCTTAACAGCCATTGTACAAGGAAAAAACAAGCAACACCAACAACGCACTAAGTTGAAGCAGGCAGACACAGGCAGCAAACAATGGAAGCAGGCAGAAATGACCTTTGACCTTGAACATCGAACCCTCTAGCTTACTGTCAAATTACTGTATATCAAGAAACAAGGACTTTACCTTTCTTTATCAGTTTCACAGACTTTCAGAGGTGATGAATCATAGAAGTAACATAATATAAGACATAAATGAAAACCCGAAGTAACTTTAAAAAAAAAATTATTCTTATGCAATGTGATATTTACATGTTAAAGTATTAATCAAACAATTAGTTTCTCCCCATGCAAGAGTACTGTGTTTTCACCATGCTTCAAAATAGAGCTCTGTGAAATCTGTATTATTAAAGTTGGTTGTACCTAAATTTTGTCTTTTATACCCTTCAAAGAGTTAACTATAATAATGGGAATGTTACTAAGTCATGGATTTCAGAACTTTTCCTTGCAAACCAGTGTTCACACTATTCACATAGTATACACAGCAATGTATAAATGATAAAAAAATTTCTACACAGAAACATGTGGTGTATTATGGGATATTCCATTATTTCATACACAAATCAAATGTTTTTTTCATTTCAAACCATTCAGTGTGCACATTATTAAATCACCAATTAGGCCTAGTAGAGTACTATGTATGCTATAAAAAAAATAGGTATTTCATACACACATTCAAAGGTTTATTTTCTTCCACACCATTCAGTGTGCAAACAATACAAGAATTAGGCCGAGTACAATAATATATCAGCTATCGTATTATAGATGTGACTTTGAATAAACTTCGACTTTTCTACCGAGCAGACACATAAATATATGGTGCATTATGGGAAATTTCACTATTTCAAACAATAATGAAACCGTTGAGTGTGCACACTATACCCCTATTAGGCCAAGTACAGTACAATATCAGCTATCATATGATGTTTTTCACTTGCAAACAATTGAGTGTGCACACTATTGATGTAGTAGACTTAATACAGCTATATATAAGCTATATTATGATGTATTTCACTTTTGATAAATTTCGTCTTTCATACCCAACAGACACAGAAAGATGTGGTGCATTATGGGACATCTCATTATTTCATTCACAAATCAAATACACTTTTCTAGCAAACCATTGAGTGTGCACACTATACACGTATTAGGGACAATACAATATTATATCAGCTATTATATGATACACGTGACTTTAAATAAATTTTGTCTTTCATACCCAGCAGACACACCTTCATTCAGGAAATTATAGCAATATTTACAAATTTTGATGAAACTACACGTGCGTTTTCTTGGAAACAATTGAGTGTGCACATTATTCATATAGTAGCCTTAATACAGTTATATATAAGCTATAACATGATATATTTCACTTTTGATAAATTTCATCGTTCATACCCAGCAGACACAGAAAGATGTGGTGCATTATGGGAAATTTCATTCTTTCATACACAAATTAAATTCACTTTTCTAGCAAACCATTGAGTGTGCACACTATTCACATATTAGGCCTAGTACACTACTATATGGGCTATCAAATGATATATGTGACTTTATATAAATTTCGTCTTTCATACCCAGCAGACACACTTTTATTTAGGAAATTATAGGAATATTTACAAATTTTGATGAAACTGCACATGCGTTTTCTTGTAAACAATTGAGTGTGCACACTATTCACGTATTAGGCCTAGTACACTACTATATCAGCTATTAAATGATATGTGTGACTTTATATAAATTTCGTCTTTCATACCCAGCAGACACACTTTTATTTAGGAAATTATAGGAATATTTACAAATTTTGATGAAACTACACGAGTGTTTTCTTGCAAACAATTGAGTGTGCACACTATTCACCTATTAGGCCTAGTACAATATCATATCAGCTATTATATGATACATGTGACTTTATATAAAATTTGTCGTTGATACCCAGCAGACACTGAAAGATGTGATGCATTATGGGAAATTTCATTCTTTCATACACAAATTAAATTCACTTTTCTAGCAGACCATTGAGTGTGCACACTATTCACGTATTAGGCCTAGTACACTACTATATGAGCTATCAAATGATATATGTGACTTTATATAAGTTTCGTCTTTCATACCCAGCAGACACACTTTTATTAATACAATTATAGGAATATTTATAAATTTTGATGAACTGCACATGCGTTTTCTTGTAAACAATTGAATGTGCACATTATTCATATAGTAGGCTTAATAAAGTTATATATAAGCTATGACATGATATATTTCATTTTTGATAAATTTCGTCGTTCATACCCAGCAGACACAGACAGATGTGATGCATTATGGGAAATTTCACTATTTCATACACAAATGAAATTCCCTTTTCTAGCAAACCATTGAGTGTGCACACTATTCACGTATTAGGCCTAGTACACTACTATATCAACTATCATATGATATGTGTGACTTTATATAAATTTCGTGTTTCATACCCAGCAGACACACTTTTATTTAGGAAATTATAGGAATATTTACAAATTTTGATGAAACTACACGTGCGTTTTCTTGCAAACAATTGAGTGTGCCCACTATTCACCTATTAGGCCTAGTACAATATCATATCAGCTATTATATGATATATGTGACTTTATATAAATTTCGTCGTTGATACCCAGCAGACACAGAAACATGTGGTGCATTCTGGGAAATTTCATTCTTTCATACACAAATCAAATTCACTTTTAAAGCAAACAATTGAGTGTGCACACTATTCACGTATTAGGCCTAATACACTACTATATCAGCTATTAAATGATATGTGTGACTTTATATAAATTTCGTCTTTCATACCCAGCAGACACACTTTTATTTAGGAAATTATAGGAATATTTACAAATTTTGATGAAACTACACGAGTGTTTTCTTGCAAACAATTGAGTGTGCACACTATTCACCTATTAGGCCTAGTACAATATCATATCAGCTATTATATGATACATGTGACTTTATATAAAATTTGTCGTTGATACCCAGCAGACACTGAAAGATGTGATGCATTATGGGAAATTTCATTCTTTCATACACAAATTAAATTCACTTTTCTAGCAGACCATTGAGTGTGCACACTATTCACGTATTAGGCCTAGTACACTACTATATGAGCTATCAAATGATATATGTGACTTTATATAAGTTTCGTCTTTCATACCCAGCAGACACACTTTTATTAATACAATTATAGGAATATTTATAAATTTTGATGAACTGCACATGCGTTTTCTTGTAAACAATTGAGTGTGCACATTATTCATATAGTAGGCTTAATATAGTTATATATAAGCTATAACATGATATATTTCATTTTTGATAAATTTCGTCGTTCATACCCAGCAGACACAGACAGATGTGATGCATTATGGGAAATTTCACTATTTCATACACAAATGAAATTCCCTTTTCTAGCAAACCATTGAGTGTGCACACTATTCACGTATTAGGCCTAGTACACTACTATATCAACTATCATATGATATGTGTGACTTTATATAAATTTCGTGTTTCATACCCAGCAGACACACTTTTATTTAGGAAATTATAGGAATATTTACAAATTTTGATGAAACTACACGTGCGTTTTCTTGCAAACAATTGAGTGTGCCCACTATTCACCTATTAGGCCTAGTACAATATCATATCAGCTATTATATGATATATGTGACTTTATATAAATTTCGTCGTTGATACCCAGCAGACACAGAAACATGTGGTGCATTCTGGGAAATTTCATTCTTTCATACACAAATCAAATTCACTTTTAAAGCAAACAATTGAGTGTGCACACTATTCACGTATTAGGACTAATACACTTCTATATGGGCTATCAAATGATATATGTGACTTTATATAAATTTCGTCTTTCATACCCAGCAGACACACTTTTATTTAGGAAATTATAGGAATATTTACAAATTTTGATGAAACTACACGAGTGTTTTCTTGCAAACAATTGAGTGTGCACACTATTCACCTATTAGGCCTAGTACAATATCATATCAGCTATTATATAATATATGTGACTTTATATAAATTTCGTCTTTCATACCCAGCAGACACACTTTTATTTTTATACAATTATAGGAATATTTACAAATTTTGATGAAACTACACATGTGTTTTCTTGGAAGCAATTGAGTGTGCACATTATTCATATAGTAGGATTAATACAGTTATATATAAGCTATAACATGATATATTTCACTTTTGATAAATTTCGTCGTTGATACCCAGCAGACACAGAAAGATGTGATGCATTATGGGAAATTTCACTATTTCATACACAAATGAAATTCCCTTTTCTAGCAAACCATTGAGTGTGCACACTATTCACATATTAGGCCTAGTACACTACAATATGAGCTATCAAATGATATATGTGACTTTATATAAATTTTGTCTTTCATACCCAGCAGACACACTTTTATTTAGGAAATTTTAGGAATATTTACAAATTTTGATGAAACTACACGTGTGTTTTCTTGCAAACAATTGAGTGTGCACACTATTCACCTATTAGGCCTAGTACAATATCATATCAGCTATTATATGATATATGTGACTTTATATAAATTTCGTCGTTGATACCCAGCAGACACAGAAACATGTGGTGCATTCTGGGAAATTTCATTCTCTCATACACAAATCAAATTCACTTTTAAAGCAAACAATTGAGTGTGCACACTATTCACGTATTAGGCCTAGTACACTACTATATGGGCTATCAAATGATATATGTGACTTTATATAAATTTCGTCTTTCATACCCAGCAGACACACTTTTATTTAGGAAATTATAGGAATATTTACAAATTTTGGTGAAACTACACGAGTGTTTTCTTGCAAACCATTGAGTGTGCACACTATTCACGCATTAGGCCTAGTACACTACTATATGAGCTATCAAATGATATGTGTGACTTTATATAAATTTCGTCTTTCATACCCAGCAGACACACTTTTATTTAGGAAATTATAGGAATATTTACAAATTTTGATGAAACTACACGAGTGTTTTCTTGCAAACAATTGAGTGTGCACACTATTCACCTATTAGGCCTAGTACAATATCATATCAGCTATTATATAATATATGTGACTTTATATAAATTTCGTCTTTCATACCCAGCAGACACACTTTTATTTTTATACAATTATAGCAATATTTACAAATTTTGATGAAACTACACGTGTTTTCTTGGAAACAATTGAGTGTGCACATTATTCATATAGTAGGATTAATACAGTTATATATAAGCTATAACATGATATATTTCACTTTTGATAAATTTCGTCGTTGATACCCAGCAGACACAGAAAGATGTGATGCATTATGGGAAATTTCACTATTTCATACACAAATGAAATTCCCTTTTCTAGCAAACCATTGAGTGTGCACACTATTCACATATTAGGCCTAGTACACTACAATATGAGCTATCAAATGATATATGTGACTTTATATAAATTTTGTCTTTCATACCCAGCAGAAACACTTTTATTTAGGAAATTTTAGGAATATTTACAAATTTTGATGAAACTACACGTGTGTTTTCTTGCAAACAATTGAGTGTGCACACTATTCACCTATTAGGCCTAGTACAATATCATATCAGCTATTATATGATATATGTGACTTTATATAAATTTCGTCGTTGATACCCAGCAGACACAGAAACATGTGGTGCATTCTGGGAAATTTCATTCTTTCATACACAAATCAAATTCACTTTTAAAGCAAACAATTGAGTGTGCACACTATTCACGTATTAGGCCTAGTACACTACTATATGGGCTATCAAATGATATATGTGACTTTATATAAATTTCGTCTTTCATACCCAGCAGACACACTTTTATTTAGGAAATTATAGGAATATTTACAAATTTTGATGAAACTACACGAGTGTTTTCTTGCAAACCATTGAGTGTGCACACTATTCACGCATTAGGCCTAGTACACTACTATATCAACTATCATATGATATGTGTGACTTTATATAAATTTCGTGTTTCATACCCAGCAGACACACTTTTATTTAGGAAATTATAGGAATATTTACAAATTTTTATGAAACTACACGTGTGTTTTCTTGCAAACAATTGAGTGTGCACACTATTCACCTATTAGGCCTACTACAATATCATATCAGCTATTATATGATATATGTGACTTTATATAAATTTCGTCTTTCATACCCAGCAGACACACTTTTATTTTATACAATTATAGGAATATTTACAAATTTTGATGAAATTGCACATGCGTTTTCTTGCAAACAATTGAGTGTGCACATTATTCATATAGTAGCCTTAATACAGTTATATATAAGCTATAACATGATATATTTCACTTTTGATAAATTTCGTCGTTGATATCCAGCAGACACAGAAAGATGTGGTGCATTATGGGAAATTTCATTCTTTCATACACAAATAAAATTCCCTTTTCTAGCAAACCATTGAGTGTGCACACTATTCACGTATTAGGCCTAATACACTACTATATGGGCTATCAAATGATATAAGTGACTTTATATAAATTTCGTCTTTCATACCCAGCAGACACACTTTTATTTATACAATTATAAGAATATTTACAAATTTTGATGAAACTGCACATGCGTTTTCTTGTGAACAATTGAGTGTGCACATTATTCATATAGTAGGCTTAATAAAGTTATATATAAGCTATAACATGATATATTTCACTTTTGATAAATTTCATCGTTCATACCCAGCAGACACAGAAAGATGTGATGCATTCTGGGAAATTTCACTATTTCATACACAAATGAAATTCACTTTTCTAGTAAATCATTGAGTGTGCACACTATTCACGTATTAGGCCTAGTACACTACTATATGAGCTATTATATGATATACGTGACTTTATATAAATTTTGTCTTTCATACCCAGCAGACACACTTTTATTTAGGAAATTATAGGAATATTTACAAATTTTGATGAAACTACACGAGTGTTTTCTTGCAAACAATTGAGTGTGCACACTATTCACCTATTAGGCCTAGTACAATATCATATCAGCTATTATATAATATATGTGACTTTATATAAATTTCGTCTTTCATACCCAGCAGACACACTTTTATTTTTATACAATTATAGCAATATTTACAAATTTTGATGAAACTACACATGTGTTTTCTTGGAAACAATTGAGTGTGCACATTATTCATATAGTAGGATTAATACAGTTATATATAAGCTATAACATGATATATTTCACTTTTGATAAATTTCGTAGTTGATACCCAGCAGACACAGAAAGATGTGATGCATTATGGGAAATTTCACTATTTCATACACAAATGAAATTCACTTTTCTAGTAAATCATTGAGTGTGCACACTATTCACGTATTAGGCCTAGTACACTACTATATGAGCTATTATATGATATATGTGACTTTATATAAATTTTGTCTTTCATACCCAGCAGACACACTTTTATTTAGGAAATTATAGGAATATTTACAAATTTTGATGAAACTGCACATGCGTTTTCTTGTAAACAATTGAGTGTGCACATTATTCATATAGTAGGCTTAATAAAGTTATATATAAGCTATAACATGATATATTTCACTTTTGATAAATTTTGTCTTTCATACCCAGCAGACACAGAAAGATGTGATGCATTCTGGGAAATTTCAATATTTCTTACACAAATGAAATTCACTTTTCTAGTAAATCATTCAGTGTGCACACTATTCACGTATTAGGCCTAGTACACTACTATATGAGCTATTAAATGATATATGTGACTTTATATAAATTTTGTCTTTCATACCCAGCAGACACACTTTTATTTAGGAAATTATAGGAATATTTACAAATTTTGATGAACTGCACATGCGTTTTCTTGCAAACCATTGAGTGTGCACACTATTCACGTATTAGGCCTAGTACAATACTATATCAGCTATCATATGATATATGTGACTTTAAATAAATTTCGTCTTTTGTACCCAGCAGACACACCTTCATTCAGGAAATTATAGCAATATTTACAAATTTTGATGAAACTACAAGTGTGTTTTCTTGGAAACAATTGAGTGTGCACATTATTCATATAGTAGGATTAATACAGTTATATATAAGCTATAACATGATATATTTCACTTTTGATAAATTTCGTCGTTGATACCCAGCAGACACAGAAAGATGTGATGCATTAAGGGAAATTTCACTATTTCATACACAAATGAAATTCCCTTTTCTAGCAAACCATTGAGTGTGCACACTATTCACATATTAGGACTAGTACACTACAATATGAGCTATCAAATGATATATGTGACTTTATATAAATTTCGTCTTTCATACCCAGCAGACACACTTTTATTTAGGAAATTATAGGAATATTTACAAATTTTGATGAAACTACACGAGTGTTTTCTTGCAAACAATTGAGTGTGCACACTATTCACCTATTAGGCCTAGTACAATATCATATCAGCTATTATATGATATATGTGACTTTATATAAAATTTGTCGTTGATACCCAGCAGACACTGAAAGATGTGATGCATTATGGGAAATTTCATTCTTTCATACACAAATAAAATTCCCTTTTCTAGCAAACCATTGAGTGTGCACACTATTCACGTATTAGGCCTAATACACTACTATATGGGCTATCAAATGATATAAGTGACTTTATATAAATTTCGTCTTTCATACCCAGCAGACACACTTTTATTTATACAATTATAGGAATATTTACAAATTTTGATGAAACTGCACATGCGTTTTCTTGTGAACAATTGAGTGTGCACATTATTCATATAGTAGGCTTAATAAAGTTATATATAAGCTATAACATGATATATTTCACTTTTGATAAATTTCATCGTTCATACCCAGCAGACACAGAAAGATGTGATGCATTCTGGGAAATTTCACTATTTCATACACAAATGAAATTCACTTTTCTAGTAAATCATTGAGTGTGCACACTATTCACATATTAGGCCTAGTACACTACTATATGAGCTATTATATGATATATGTGACTTTATATAAATTTCGTCGTTGATACCCAGCAGACACAGAAACATGTGGTGCATTCTGGGAAATTTCATTATTTCATACACAAATCAAATTCACTTTTCTAGCAAACCATTGAGTGTGCACACTATTCACATATTAGGCCTAGTACAATACTATATAGGCTATCAAATGATATATGTGACTTTATATAAATTTCGTCTTTCATACCCAGCAGACACAATTTTATTTATACAATTATAGGAATATTTACAAATTTTGATGAAACTGCACATGCGTTTTCTTGTAAACAATTGAGTGTGCACATTATTCATATAGTAGGCTTAATAAAGTTATATATAAGCTATAACATGATATATTTCACTTTTGATAAATTTCGTCTTTCATACCCAGCAGACACAGAAAGATGTGATGCATTCTGGGAAATTTCAATATTTCATACACAAATGAAATTCACTTTTCTAGTAAATCATTGAGTGTGCACACTATTCACGTATTAGGCCTAGTACACTACAATATGAGCTATCAAATGATATATGTGACTTTATATAAATTTCGTCTTTCATACCCAGCAGACACACTTTTATTTAGGAAATTATAGGAATATTTACAAATTTTGATGAAACTACACGAGTGTTTTCTTGCAAACAATTGAGTGTGCACACTATTCACCTATTAGGCCTAGTACAATATCATATCAGCTATTATATGATATATGTGACTTTATATAAAATTTGTCGTTGATACCCAGCAGACACTGAAAGATGTGATGCATTATGGGAAATTTCATTCTTTCATATACAAATTAAATTCACTTTTCTAGCAAACCATTGAGTGTGCACACTATTCACGTATTAGGCCTAGTACACTACTATATGGGCTATCAAATGATATATGTGACTTTATATAAGTTTCGTCTTTCATACCCAGCAGACACACTTTTATTAATACAATTATAGGACAGCTAGTGTACCGCTCTCTAAGTTTGAAGCATGTGTATGTGTATTTAGCCACTTCTTTAATTATATTCTCATTTTTACTGTTCATCATATTGAGGAATTTTTCTGTGTCTGTCAAACCTTGGGGCCATATTTTAAAGTGTGCTAATATTGATTTTCTTTCGTCCGTGAACATTTTACAGTTTAAGATAAAGTGTTGCTTATCTTCAATGTTTTTTTTTATGTCCATACACAATGGTTTGGAAGCAAAAAAAGCATTTGATTTGAAAAAGTGACACTTCCCAGCACCACATATTTCTATCTGCTGGTTAGAAAAGACAAAATTTATGGAAACTGTAATACATCAAATTTTAACTGACATACATCTGTATTAAAGCCTAATATTGTGGACACTCAATTGTTTGCAAGTAAAAGCATGTGAAGTTTCCATGAATAAATAAAAAGTTAATATATAATTACTTATCTGCTGGGCATACAAGGCGAAATTTATCAAACAATTCATATTATAGCTGATATAATATTGTACTAGGCCTACTAGGTGAATATTTTGCACACTCAATTGTTTGCAAGCAAAACGCACATGAACTTTCAACAAATTAGTAAATATTGCTATAATTTTCTAAATAAAGGCGTGTCTGCTGGGTATAAAAGACAAAATTTATTTAAAGTCACATATATCATATGATAGCTGATATAGTATTGTACTAGGCCTAATACGTGAATAGTGTGCACACTCAGTGGTTTGCTAGAAAAGTGGGTTTGATTTGTGTATGAAATAGTGAAATTTCCCATAATGCATCACATATGTCTGTGTCTGCTGGGTATGAAAGACGAAATTTATTAAAAGTGACATATATCATGTGATAGTTTATATATAACTGTATTATATAAGCCTACTATATGAATAATGTGCACACTCAATTGTTTGCATGAAAACGCATGTGCAGTTTCATAAAAATTTGTAAATATTCCTATAACTGTATAAATAAAAGTGTGTCTGCTGGGTATGAAAGACGAAATTTATATAAAGTCACATATATTATATAATAGCTGATATGATATTGTACTAGGCCTAATAGGTGAATAGTGTGCACACTCAATTGTTTGCAAGAAAACACTCGTGTAGTTTCATCAAAATTTGTAATATTCCTATAATTTCCTAAATAAAAGTGTGTCTGCTGGGTATGAAAGACGAAATTTATATAAAGTCACATATATCATTTGATAGCTCATATAGTAGTGTACTAGGCCTAATAGGTGAATAGTGTGCACACTCAATGATTTACTAGAAAAGTGAATTTGATTTGTATATGAAATAATGAAATTTCCCAGAATGCACCACATGTTTCTGTGTCTGCTGGGTATCAACGACGAAATTTATATAAAGTCACATATATCATATAATAGCTGATATGATATTGTAGTAGGCCTAATAGGTGAATAGTGTGCACACTCAATTGTTTGCAAGAAAACACACGTGTAGTTTCATCAAAATTTGTAAATATTCCTAAAATTTCCTAAATAAAAGTGTGTCTGCTGGGTATAAAAGACAAAATTTATTTAAAGTCACATATATCATATAATAGCTGATATAATATTGTACTATGCCTTATAGGTGAATAGTGTGCACACTCAATGGTTTGCTAGAAAAGTGGGTTTGATTTGTGTATGAAATAGTGAAATTTCCCAGAATGCACCACATCTTTCTGTGTCTGCTGGGTATGAAAGACGAAATTTATCAAAAGTGAAATATATCATGTTATAGCTTATATTTAGCTTTATTAAGCCTACTATACGAATAGTGTGCACACTCAATTGTTTGCAAGAAAACGCACATGAACTTTCAACAAATTAGTAAATATTGCTATAATTTTCTAAATAAAGGCGTGTCTGCTGGGTATAAAAGACAAAATTTATTTAAAGTCACACATATCATATGATAGCTGATATAATATTGTACTAGGCCTAATACGTGAATAGTGTGCACACTCAATGGTTTGCTAGAAAAGTGGGTTTGATTTGTGTATGAAATAGTGAAATTTCCCAGAATGCACCAAATACATCTGTGTCTGCTGGGTATGAAAGACGAAATTTATGAAAAGTGAAATATATCATGTTATAGCTACTATATAGCTTTATTAAACCTACCATACGAATAGTGTGCACACTCAATTGTTTGCAAGCAAAACGCACATGAACTTTCAACAAATTAGTAAATATTGCTATAATTTTCTAAATAAAGGCGTGTCTGCTGGGTATAAAAGAGAAAATTTATTTAAAGTCACATATATCATATGATAGCTGATATAATATTGTACTAGGCCTAATACGTGAATAGTGTGCACACTCAATGGTTTGCTAGAAAAGTGGGTTTGATTTGTGTATGAAATAGTGAAATTTCCCAGAATGCACCACATCTTTATGTGTCTGCTGGGTATGAAAGACGAAATTTATCAAAAGTTAAATATATCATGTTATAGCTTATATTTAGCTTTATTAAGTCTACGATACGAATAGTGTGCACACTCAATTGTTTGCAAGAAAACGCACATGAACTTTCAACAAATTAGTAAATATTACTATAATTTCCTAAATAAAGGCGTGTCTGCTGGGTATAAAAGACAAATTTATTTAAAGTCACATATATCATATGATAGCTGATATAGTATTGTACTAGGCCTAATACGTGAATAGTGTGCACACTCAGTGGTTTGCTAGAAAAGTGCGTTTGATTTGTGTATGAAATAGTGACATTTCCCAGAATGCACCACATCTTTCTGTGTCTAGCTGCTGGGTATGAAAGACGAAATTTATCAAAAGTGAAATATATCATGTTATAGCTTATATATAGCTTTATTAAGTCTACTATACGAATAGTGTGCACACTCAATTGTTTGCAAGCAAAATGCACATGAAGTTTCAACAAATTAGTAAATATTACTATAATTTCCTGAATGAAGGCGTGTCTGCTGGGTATAAAAGACGAAATTTATTTAAAGTCACATATATCATATGATAGCTGATATAATATTGTACTAGGCCTAATACGTGAATAGTGTGCACACTCAATGGTTTGCTAGAAAAGTGGGTTTGATTTGTGTATGAAATAGTGAAATTTCCCAGAATGCACCAAATACATCTGTGTCTGCTGGGTATGAAAGACGAAATTCATGAAAAGTGAAATATATCATGTTATAGCTACTATATAGCTTTATTAAACCTACCATACGAATAGTGTGCACACTCAATTGTTTGCAAGCAAAACGCACATGAACTTTCAACAAATTAGTAAATATTGCTATAATTTTCTAAATAAAGGCGTGTCTGCTGGGTATAAAAGACGAAATTTATTTAAAGTCACATATATCATATGATAGCTGATATAATATTGTACTAGGCCTAATACGTGAATAGTGTGCACACTCAATGGTTTGCTAGAAAAGTGGGTTTGATTTGTGTATGAAATAGTGAAATTTCCCAGAATGCACCACATCTTTCTGTGTCTGCTGGGTATGAAAGACAAAATTTATCAAAAGTGAAATATATCATGTTATAGCTTATATTTAGCTTTATTAAGCCTACTATACGAATAGTGTGCACACTCAATTGTTTGCAAGAAAACGCACATGAACTTTCAACAAATTAGTATTAAAATATTACTATAATTTCCTAAATAAAGGCGTGTCTGCTGGGTATAAAAGACAAAATTTATTTAAAGTCACATATATCATATGATAGCTGATATAGTATTGTACTAGGCCTAATACGTGAATAGTGGGCACACTCAATGGTTTGCTAGAAAAGTGGGTTTGATTTGTGTATGAAATAGTGAAATTTCCCATAATGCATCACATATGTCTGTGTCTGCTGGGTATGAAAGACGAAATTTATCAAAAGTGAAATATATCATGTTATAGCTTATATATAGCTTTATTAAGTCTACTATACGAATAGTGTGCACACTCAATTGTTTGCAAGCAAAACGCACATGAAGTTTCACCAAATTAGTAAATATTACTATAATTTCCTGAATGAAGGTGTGTCTGCTGGGTATAAAAGACGAAATTTATTTAAAGTCACATATATCATATGATAGTTGATATAGTATTGTACTAGGCCTAATACGTGAATAGTGTGCACACTCAATGGTTTGCTAGAAAAGTGGGTTTGATTTGTGTATGAAATAGTGACATTTCCCAGAATGCACCACATCTTTCTGTGTCTAGCTGCTGGGTATGAAAGACGAAATTTATCAAAAGTTAAATATATCATGTTATAGCTTATATATAGCTTTATTAAGTCTACGATACGAATAGTGTGCACACTCAATTGTTTGCAAGAAAACGCACATGAACTTTCAACAAATTAGTAAATATTACTATAATTTCCTAAATAAAGGCGTGTCTGCTGGGTATAAAAGACAAATTTATTTAAAGTCACATATATCATATGATAGCTGATATAGTATTGTACTAGGCCTAATACGTGAATAGTGTGCACACTCAGTGGTTTGCTAGAAAAGTGTGTTTGATTTGTGTATGAAATAGTGAAATTTCCCAGAATGCACCACATCTTTCTGTGTCTGTTGGGTATGAAAGACGAAATTTATCAAAAGTGAAATATATCATGTTATAGCTTATATATAGCTTTATTAAGTCTACTATACGAATAGTGTGCACACTCAATTGTTTGCAAGCAAAACGCACATGAAGTTTCACCAAATTAGTAAATATTACTATAATTTCCTGAATGAAGGTGTGTCTGCTGGGTATAAAAGACGAAATTTATTTAAAGTCACATATATCATATGATAGCTGATATAGTATTGTACTAGGCCTAATACGTGAATAGTGTGCACACTCAGTGGTTTGCTAGAAAAGTGCGTTTGATTTGTGTATGAAATAGTGACATTTCCCAGAATGCACCACATCTGTCTGTGTCTGCTGGGTATGAAAGACGAAATTTATCAAAAGTGAAATATATCATGTTATAGCTTATATATAGCTTTATTAAGTCTACTATATGAATAGTGTGCACACTCAATTGTTTGCAAGCAAAACGCACATGAAGTTTCACCAAATTAGTAAATATTACTATAATTTCCTGAATGAAGGCGTGTCTGCTGGGTATAAAAGACGAAATTTATTTAAAGTCACATATATCATATGATAGTTGATATAGTATTGTACTAGGCCTAATACGTGAATAGTGTGCACACTCAATGGTTTGCTAGAAAAGTGGGTTTGATTTGTGTATGAAATAGTGAAATTTCCCATAATGCATCACATATGTCTGTGTCTGCTGGGTATGAAAGACGAAATTTATCAAAAGTGAAATATATCATGTTATAGCTTATATATAGCTTTATTAAGTCTACTATACGAATAGTGTGCACACTCAATTGTTTGCAAGCAAAACGCACATGAAGTTTCACCAAATTAGTAAATATTACTATAATTTCCTGAATGAAGGTGTGTCTGCTGGGTATAAAAGACGAAATTTATTTAAAGTCACATATATCATATGATAGTTGATATAGTATTGTACTAGGCCTAATACGTGAATAGTGTGCACACTCAATGGTTTGCTAGAAAAGTGTGTTTGATTTGTGTATGAAATAGTGAAATTTCCCAGAATGCACCACATCTTTCTGTGTCTGTTGGGTATGAAAGACGAAATTTATCAAAAGTGAAATATATCATGTTATAGCTTATATATAGCTTTATTAAGTCTACTATACGAATAGTGTGCACACTCAATTGTTTGCAAGCAAAACGCACATGAAGTTTCACCAAATTAGTAAATATTACTATAATTTCCTGAATGAAGGTGTGTCTGCTGGGTATAAAAGACGAAATTTATTTAAAGTCACATATATCATATGATAGTTGATATAGTATTGTACTAGACCTAATACGTGAATAGTGTGCACACTCAATGGTTTGCTAGAAAAGTGTGTTTGATTTGTGTATGAAATAGTGAAATTTCCCAGAATGCACCACATCTTTCTGTGTCTGTTGGGTATGAAAGACGAAATTTATCAAAAGTGAAATATATCATGTTATAGCTTATATATAGCTTTATTAAGTCTACTATATGAATAGTGTGCACACTCAATTGTTTGCAAGCAAAACGCACATGAAGTTTCGCCAAATTAGTAAATATTACTATAATTTCCTGAATGAAGGCGTGTCTGCTGGGTATAAAAGACGAAATTTATTTAAAGTCACATATATCATATGATAGCTGATATAATATTGTACTAGACCTAATATGTGAATAGTGTGCACACTCAATGGTTTGCTAGAAAAGTGGGTTTGATTTGTGTATGAAATAGTGAAATTTCCCAGAATGCACCACATCTTTCTGTGTCTGCTGGGTATGAAAGACGAAATTTATCAAAAGTGAAATATATCATGTTATAGCTTATATATAGCTTTATTAAGTCTACTATACAAATAGTGTGCACACTCAATTGTTTGCAAGCAAAACGCACATGAAGTTTCAACTAATTAGTAATTATTGCTATAATTTCATGAATGAAGGCGTGTCTGCTGGATATAAAAGACGAAATTTATTTAAAGTCACATATATCATATGATACCTGATATAGTATTGTACTAGACCTAATACGTGAATAGTGTGCACACTCAACGGTTTGCTAGAAAATTGAATTTCATTTGTGTATGAAATAATGAATTTTCCCATAATGCACCACATCAATATATGTGTATGAAAGACGAAATTTATGAAAAGTGAAATATATCATGTTATAACTTATATATATCTTTATTAAGCTTACTATATGAATAGTGTGCACACGAAATTGTTTGCAAGGGAAACTCATGGGAAGTTTCATTGAAATTTGTAAATGTTGCTATAATATACTAAATAAAGGTGTGTCTGCTGGGTATAAAACACACATTTAATATTAAGTCACATATATCATATGATAGCTGATATAGTACTTTACTGGGTCTTGTACATGATTAGTGTGCACACTCAATGGTTTGCAAGAAAAGAAGAATTTGATTTGTGTATGAAATACCCTTTTTTTATAGCCGATTTGTACTAGCCAAATAGGTGAATAGTGTGCACACTGAATGGTTTGTATGAAACAAAAACATTTTATTTGTGTATGAAATAATGAAATTTCCCAAAATGCACCACATATTATGTACTTTTTCTAAAGTGGAGTACATCATATCATAGTGTACTGTATATATTATTGTCTACTAGGTGAATAGTGTGAACACTCAATGGTTTGCAAGGAGAACTAGTGAAATCCATGAATTAGTAACATTACCTTTATTATAGTGGACTCTTTGCTGGGTATAAAGACAAAATTGAGGTACAACCAAATTTACTATACAGCTTACATAGTGTTGTGTTATGAAGCATGTGGTAGGTGAATAATGTGCACACTCTTTTTAGCATGGGGAGAAATAGTTGTATGTAAATATGACAATGCATAGGAATATTTTGTTAAAAACTTACTTTGGGTTTTCAGTTATGTCCTATATTATGTTACATCTATAAATTACCGCTCTTGAAAGTATGTGAAACTGATAAACGTTGGTAAAGTCCTTGTTTCTTGTTATACAGTAATTTAACAGTAAGCTAGAGGGTTTGATGATGAAGGTCAAAGGTCATATCTGCCTGCTTCCAATGTCTGCTGTCTGTGTCTGCCTGCGTCAACATAGTCAACAACGCAGACGATAGGTAGAACTTTGATGCGTACCGCGACCATACTTTTAGCTGAATCAAACATGTGTTGCTAACAAATACAGCAACAAGATGGACAGTATATCCGCCACACCTTCACAAACACGACAGTATATTCGATATTGTTATACGATAGGTACACTTGCAAGATTTGGATATGAATACAATTCTCGCCACGGGACCACGTCGTCACACTCCGAGCGCTAGCTAGAACCACGTAAAGAAGGGTAATGTATGTGAAAGTCCGAGGTCATACACGGGGTCACTCTGGGGTCATAGTCTAGACCACACTGGGCTCTGACACTGAGGGCGTTGTCACGTAGCTGTGCAGCACCAGTGGACAGTCTGCACCAGTGAGTGCAGCCGCTCAAGTTCTAGTTGTTTACTTGTCGAAGAAATAGTTTTGAAAGAGTTGATAGACCGTGCAGTACGTGTTCGCAAATATATGTTTCAGTCGCCGTCGGTATGTAATTTCAGGAGTATATAACCGTAACATCAAGTTTGTTGAGAACAGGTAGGAGGAACTGAGCAGACAATGAATTATTAGGTATAGGTCACTGAAGAGGTAATTCGTATCAATAGTTCAATGTAGGATAAAAAACTGGAGTCTTTTAGTTGGGGATGGGGGTGGGGGTTGGGGTTTGAACCATGTTAGTTGTCTTCCTACAAAAACGATCTGTTTTGTACCCCTATACATAATAATAACATTTTTTTTTATTTTACAGACATATGTAGTACATATACTGTTTATACAGCTCATTTTTGAAAAAAAGCACTGGTGCTGTGTATACAATTAGTCAAGAGGAGAATAAAACACAATGCAGTCTGTTACAAAGGCAGAGGTGATTGTTATTGGAGCAGGAATAGCAGGTAATACTAATGGTTGTTAGAGGTCGCAGTGAGGTCATTCACTTCACTGTGATTTGAATAGGTCATTGAAGGTCATGATAAGTACATATAGACTTCAGACTAAATTTTTAGACAATGGGATAAATGGTCATTGCACCTCTACTCTGGTACCTAATACTTTATTTAATCATTAGGTACCAGAGTAGAAAGCTGCAATAATTTGCTGTATTAAACTATATTTTATTGAACAATTGGAAAAAAAGAGAATGTACATTTTTTGTTACACTGCTTACACTTGGGCCTAATATAAAAAAAATGTGTGATTCTGATTATGCTCAATTTTAGAATAGGTGGGTAGGTAGATTTTTTATTTTATTTTATTATATTTTTTTTCTGTGTGAGTGTCTAGTGCAGGTTTTCCATTGTTTTTCCAAATGGTCTCTGTGTTGTTTATTTCTTCATATCAGATGTACAGTCATTACAGATTGGAAGAATAGTTTTATATTGTCTTTTTAGGTTGATGTCAGATTCCGCATCCATTATTTCTCGCGAGACTTCACAATTTTTGTGATTTTTTTTCTCGCAGTGAAAAGCTAGGTGGAATCCGGTAACTGGAACCAAATAATGATTTTTAAGCCTTACCAACAACTCAGCAACAGTGCTTTCAGAAGTATGTAATCGCGGTATTGATTTCCGCATCTTTTCCTAAAACTCACGTCAACATTGATTTTTTACTTTGTAGGTTTAACAGCTGCTAAAACACTTATTGAAAGCGATGTTGATGTCATCGTACTGGAAGCCAAGGACAGAATTGGTGGCAGGATTTATACAACAAACGTATGAAAACTTATGTTTTATAAAATTGACTTCTTGTCACAGTTTGTATTGTATATGTGTTATATTCTTAAGTCTTCTGACAGTTTGATTCAAAGGTTGTGCTAAATGGGAACTTGCCTAGTCTACTAGAGATCCAATGGGTTTGAATCTGAAGATCTCTTTGCCAAACATAGCTCAATGAGAAATCATACACCAAAAGTTGTTCATGCAAATCAATAAACCCCAACTGTTAGAATGATAAATAGTGTATTACCATTCAATTGGTCCATATACCATCTTTAAAGAAACATCACCGTTCAAAGTCCATACATCAACTTTTTAAAAAAAAAAACACCATTCAAAGTCCATATACCTTAACTTTAAAAAACAAAAACACCATTCAAGGTTCATATAATACAAATTTAAAAAACCCATCATCATTCAAGGTCCATATATAGACTTTAAAAAATTTACATCACCAGTCAAAGTCCATATATCAAGTTTAAAAAACACCACTATTCAAGGTCAATATACCAACATTAATTGAGCACTGGTATGTCTGTAATAGAAACAAAAATAATATATGACATTAACTACACCTAAGTTTACCATGACATATATTGAAGCTAACCTTTTTTACACCTCCAGCAAACTAGGATCATTCTGTCAGATCAGTTAGACACTGAAATAGGATGAGTCATCCGTTCAAAACATATGTCCGCCCTTGTTTCTCAGTCAAAAGTGGAAGAAGAGAACTTAAATTGTGTATAATGAGTCTTAGTGCTTCTATGATGAACATACATAATGTTATTAATTGTGTGATTATTTTTTGTCAATCTCTCATTTCAGACTTCTTCATGCCCTTATGTAGATTTAGGAGGACAGTATTTGAGTCCATTCGATTTCAGAAGTATGGAGCTGTGTGAAAAATTAGGAGTACAGATTTATAACCCTCCACCTGTTACTAAAAATCTGGCACTTTATTCAAAGGTAATTTTGTAAGGTCCATTTGCAAATGTGTAGGTTGTTTACAAAGATGTACTACCAGACCAGAGTGGCTGTAGAGTTTCAATTAGACAGCACAATGTTGTTTTACTACCAAACCAAAGTAACTATAGAGTTTCAGTTAGACTACTCAATGTTGTGTTATATCTTACAAAAGGTTTTCTGTTACAAATTTAACATAACAAAAAATACAGACACTGATAGTATGGAAGCATAGACAATAATACATTTTATTTCAGAATTTGCATATAATTTGCATATGAGTGACATGACTATCAAGGGGGTGAATGTTAATACCCAATGTTATTTAATATACAATATGATTTACATCAAAGACAAAATATGTTATAGAGTGTTTGCTACAGTCAGTAATAATCTTTGACATGACTGGAGATTTTACGTCTTTGGAGACGTCAAATTTGAGAGCAGTATCATATGATAAGCTTACTGGTGCTGTAATGCACTGTACAACATCAAATATGTACAGACTGTCTGTGGACATTTCTGTAATGTTCAGTAGGCAATATCATTCTGAGAAGGAACAAACAAATGTTTTTCACACGATACTCTAAATGTAGTCATTTTGATCTGGTTTTATCATAACCTTGACTTAATTTGAAAAGTCAACACTTAAATCAAACAACTTTGAATTCCTACCTTGAAAGCTTCATTGAACAGAGATGAGAGGTCTGTATATAAACGTAAACATAAATAATGCTATGCAAACATTTGTAAAAACAAATTAATATATTTATATTTTTGCGAATTATCTATATTACAGGGTCAAACTACACCATATACCCATAACTTTCCAATTTGGAATCCTATTATTAGGATGGACTTGATTAATTTCTTCAGAACATTGAAGTTGTTGTCATCAAAGGTAAGAACTGCAATGACTTTTTCTTACTAATGTAAAAAAAGTCAATGGACCATGTAACAGATAGATTCTGTGCCCCTCGATCAATATAGTAACAGGGAAAGCACCCCTCCTCAAATTGTCATGGGTCTAGTGCTTGTAGGGTATAGGAGAGAACAACAATGTCTTTCCTCTATGGTCAAGGATATAGCATGTGATGATCAAATATAAGTATAGTGGGGTTGGGATCTTAGAGACTACAAAGAAAACACTGCCTGGATTGTATTTGTGTATGATTGTTTTGCTGTCTGAGCAAAGAATTTTAATTCTGTGTATAAACAACATAGTTAAAGTAATTCTAAATGAACAAAAAATGAAATTTTACCAAATCAATTTTTTTCAAAAACATAAATTTTTGAAACTGTTTTATATCAAATATTATATCAATAGAATGTGCTCCCTCTCATAGTTCCCATGTTTATCATATTTTATGTAAAATTAGGTTTCTTCCAATATACCATGGGATTCATCAGAAATGACATGTTTATCACATTTTATGTAAAATTAGGTTTCTTCCAATATACCATGGGATTCATCAGAAATGTCATATTTACCACATTTTATGTAAAATTAGGTTTCTTCCAATATACCATGGGATTCATCAGAAATGTCATATTTACCACATTTTATGTAAAATTAGGTTTCTTCCAATACACCATGGGATTCATCAGAAATGACATGTTTATCACATTTTATGTAAAATTAGATTTCTTCTAATATACCATGGGATTCATCAGAAATGTCATGTTTACCACATTTTATGTAAAATTAGGTTTCTCCCAATACACCATGGGATTCATCAGAAATGTCATGTTTATCACATTTTATGTAAAATTAGATTTCTCCCAATATACCATGGGATTCATCAGAAATGACATGTTTATCACATTTTATGTAAAATTAGATTTCTTCCAATACACCATGGGACTCATCAGATGCTAAAGGATTGGATAAAGTAACAGTTAAGCAATGGTTGGATGAAATCTGTTGGACTCAGTAAGTCGACTATTAAAAAAATAATGAGTATAATATTAGTATTTGATTTTAAGTCATAAAAAAATCATATATTAATTAATGTTCTTTATAAAATACTATTAATGAAAAGCAAATTGTAAATTTGACTGTGATGATGTGACGACAGTGATAGGTATCAAATGGGAAATAGATCAGTATGATGACATACTTCTACCAACTTTGAGCATCCCCCAAAATTGTGCAAGTATAACCAGTAGGTTGAGATTGAATAATTACTATATACTAAACTGTTCCCTTTTCCTATACTTGTGAAAAGTGATTTACTTACTCAGAAGTAATAATAATAATGATAATCTTTATTTATACTGGATAGTTCTTTAAGCATTTAAACACTTGTCTCCCAAGAAGTACAGTGAGGGCCATCCCTCATGGGTTCAGTGTTAATGTAGGAGGAAACCAGAGTACCAGGGGAAAGCATGCGTTGTTCGGTAGAGTCAAACTGAACGACACTCTTCTTACTTACAGTGTGGTAAATTTAATTGAACCTAGAATGGGGTTCGAACCCTGACCGCAGTGGTAAGTGGCAAGTGGTTTAACCACTCGGCCACTGACAACCCCATATAGGCACAGATACTTCAAATTTAGAGATGATAATGGTGTGACAATGTAATCATTACTATACCTTATAGGTATGGCAAGAGAATGAATTAATTGTCTACCGAGCAAATTTTAATGTCTCGGTAGCAATTGGAAAAATAAGCAAACTGGAAAGCATTTTCCAACTGGTTATTATATTGGTCAAAGAAACCAGCAATTTCATAATTACTTTTGACAATCTATTCATGCTGCTTATATTGTCACCATCTTGTAATACTGCTCAAAAAGAATAAATTTGTGGTGTATTGTGCATAACTTTTTATTTTTCAGAACTGTGAAGCAAATTGCGATAACATTGGTATCGGTGACATTATGTGCTGACCCAGAGGAAGTCTCTCTACTCTACTTGTTGTGGTTCCATAAGATGATAGGAGTTCTATTCTATGACTTCTTTGTCTTTGTTCCACCCAACCTTCAAATTGACGTAAGTAATTGTACATATTAGGTTTTCAGTAAGGATGAATACACCTCATCAACCAAACTACAGGTTGAATGAAAATCACGGAACTTGAAACAAAAACGTCAAAATCTTAACAACATTGCTACATTTTATTGTCCGGCCAAAGAAATCTCTCAGAGACATTGCCAAATCTTATTGTCTGGTTGACAAAAAAAATTGATTAACATTTCCATGTGTTATGACTCCTAAGTGCTTATTGTCGCTAGACAAATAGTCATGCATATTCAGTGTGCATCTTATAAATATGTACGTCTGCTAAGTTCCATGAGGCAACAGTGAAATATTGAGAACAATAGGGGGGGGGGGGGGTGAAATATAGTTTCAATTTGGTGTTTCTTGGCATTCATACATAATCTATGTGGCTTAAATCACAAATCATGAAATGTCACTCCAGAACCCAAAGTTTACAAAAATACATCTATTTCCTGGAGTGGCATTCCCCAAAATGAAAATACAAAACACATGAAATAGAATATGATAATAACAGTACCTGACCTGACTTGGCCTGACCTGACCTGACTAAAGTTTTCAGTGAATTAAAGAATTAAGTGTTGATTCAAAATCTTCATCAAAATTTTCATCAAAGGAAGCAAGAATAATCGGAGGAGCTCAGCATATCTGTAAGAAAATAGCAGAAGAGGTCAAAGTGATTCTGGAGAGACCAGTTCAACATGTTAGCTATACCAATGACAAAGTTATTGTGACAACAGAAAATGGTGAACTCTATGAGGTAGGGTAAGCATATTATGTATCAAGAAAGAGTATTTATATAATGGTACTCGATGGTGTAAAGTGGTTCTCGAACACTTTCTTCATCTTGCCATTGTAAAAATCTAGTTTGATAAGCATCATTCATGTATGCAGTCATTTTTAGGCAGTATTAATTTATGAAGGTGAATAATATGAATAGAAAATTATTATTATTTGTCACCTTTAGTATTTGAAAAATACCACTTGCACTCTAGGTTATAAATCTTGTGGTATTAGTATCACATAATTGGGTACAAGTTTCATTGGTCAATTAGTAATTCAAACTGAGCATGCTCAGTTGCAAAGGACTGTGCGATTATTTGCCTAAATGGTAACACCTAATCCGGGGTGATTGGAATAGCTCTCTTGCAAGGGTCTGGGTAAACAAGACTCTTTCGTATTGATACAATTAGTGTGACACATTAAGTACAAAATTGATTGATTCTCACTTATCGATTGTGTCTTTTTCTCTGACTTCTAGGCAGACCATATTATCTGTGCAGTTCCACTTCCAATGCTTCAGCATATCACATTTTCACCACCATTGTCTGGCCAACACAATCAAGCAATTCAAAGAATACCAATGGGGTTATGTATCAAAACTATTACCTATTATAAGAAACCATTCTGGTTTGATAAAGGTGAGAACCTGTTTAAATAATGCCACCTAGTGGTCAACTGTAAATATGGAATTTGTCATTCTGATGAGGATCGTTGACCAAGACAGATCTAAAGGTCGATGCTAAAAACTTTAAACCTTTTGTGTGTTGTAACCTTTGTAAGTCATTTGATATGATCAACCAAGCTGATGAACATTTAAGTTATCTGTTTAAATGCACTTTTAAACTGAGCGTGGCAAAGAATGGAGAACACTGGACTGACAATCTTGCAGTTTGTATTCAAGCTAGGAAGGTTTTTTGGTTGAAATGGCAATTTGGTTAGACCATCTAGCAAAAGTGAGATTTGCATCATTTGCTGATAGTAGAGTAAACACGGTTCTACAGTGTATTTTTTATTTCTGTTCTACAAGTGTCTTGCGTATTTGGAATAGGTCACAGAGCCTTGGGTAAAGGGTCTAACTCTAATGTTACCACAGCGAGCTCAGGCCCAGTTAGTTTTGTTTACAAATACAAACAAACAAAACACAAACACAAACAAACAAATAAGGAAACAAACAAACAAACAAAACAATTAAACCGACAAATGAGTACATGTATACATGAGTAAACAACAACAAAACAACCAACCAACAAACATAAGGGTAGCAGTGCAAATGCACTCTTGTAAAGGTATATTATGACTTTATGGTATATTTTGATTTATCATAGGCTATAATGGTAGTTGTTTAGTTCTTGGGGAAGATGAGTGTGTTGATATCATTGTTGATGACACTAAACCAGATGGTTCTTCACCTGCTCTGGCCAGGTAAGAAACAGTTGTTAGAACCATTGACAGTTCGCAATATTGAATTTGCTAGATGTAGTAAATAAAGAGGACCTGTAGCTTTTTTATGTCAGCAGAAGTAGACACTCTGGATTGGACTGGGTAATATTTATTAAGTAGGAAGGACTTCAACAAGTCTTTTGTCATTACATCCTTTCTAAGAATTTTACAACAAAAATAGATTTATTTGCTATTTTTTACGGAAGGTTATATATTATGGGTGAAAAGTCTGTGTGTGTGTGTGTGTGTGTGTGTGTGTGTGTGTGTGTGTGTGTCACCATTTTCTAAAAAAATCGACTGACTCAATTCAAACGAAATTTGGTACACATTTTCCGTAGGGTAATGGCAAGAACTGATTAGGTTTACATAATTAATAGTTTTTGGTAATTAGGCTATATCTCATGAATGCACACTTCAATATAATTTGGTACATACATTTGCGATACCAGACCACATCAGTCCTGAAAATATTATTGATGTAGCTTTTAGTTTTAATAAGGTATTGCCATATTTTCGGTAATTAGACCTGGAGCAGATGGTGCGTCTGTCAATCTCAGCCGAAAGAGGAATGTACACACTTTACCCAGGGACGAAGTAGGGCAATAATACTGTATCACTTAATTTTATAGTTTATTAAAGTTGTTAAACTGTTGCCATGCTTACCATGAAGTATGTAAGCTTTCTGATGCGTAATAGCAAAGTTATGAGGGTTTAAATTCGTTTATTATTTGCCTTGGAAACGGATGTACATATCCCGGGTATGTAGGGATCACAAAAGCCGAGTGAAGTCGAGGATGGCAAACTTTCTTGTGCTGCGAATAGGAAGCAGGCATTTAAACAAAATTTTTGACAACTAACTTTCACTGGGAAAAATCACAGATATAGAGCTAAATTTCTTGTATAAATCATGAAATTGCAAGACTACCCTTACAGAAGGCATTCAGTTAGATGGCAGTATATAATTCACTTATATCCTCTAAAATAATTATGAAGCTGAAAGGCAAAATGGTGTAGACACTATGTGCAAAATTTAGTATTTAGGGTCTTTCTTTTTTAAATGATCACAGTGCTTACTAGTCATTTACTTTTAAAATTGGAGATTGAACTCGATGTTTACAGTAATTGTCACTGAAATGTCCACAGAGCAGCAAGGCTATTTTGAACCAGATATTTCACTTTGCATATCTCAGTGGTCAATTAGAGGTCGGCATTGATTCTCTATATGCATTAGTTGGTGGATCCTTGTGAAAGAAATTTTATATCAGTGTTCTTTTTTGGTTTAACATTCATTGAATCATACTAAGTATTCTTGTTGGTGCCACCAAAGTAAAAGAAATTGATGTTGATCCTTGACTAACTGTGATCCCTTTTTCAGTTTCATTTCAGCAGGGAAAGCTAGAAAAGCAATGAAACTTACTACAGAAGAAAGGTAAGCCTTTTGGACATTAGAATATCGCTGTTCCTGAAAATGATGAACTAAAAAGTACATATGTCTAAGAAGTATAAGTATATTATGCTCTGCTAATATTGCATTGAGCACTGTTCTCTCCAAAAAAGATTCCTTCATTATCAGTATGTCCAACAAGTATATATTTGTTTAAAGAAGCAAGAGCAAAAAATTCATCTTAAATGCATGAAAAGTGGCCATTTGTATAAAACACACTCTTTGGACATATAAAAATAGGTGTGGTTACCACTAGATGACAACAATTAAGGGCTTATTTAGACTTGTGTATATACAAAAGTTTTCTGTATATTTAACACACACACACACACACACACACGTGCGCGCGCATGTACACAAACACCAAACACAGAGTAAGAAGCACATTTTGGAGATGTATGATTTGAATATGAATGACCTAAAGTAAATGTTATTCAGTTTCATTTTTATCAAACTTTAATCTCTTTATTAAGCAGTTAACCATTTATATCTCTACTATGTACTACAAAAATAAATGTGTATAACCTTCATGAGAGAAACAGGAATGATTGTCAACTAAACAAAAGGCTTAATTGGAAATTTTATGTCTTTTCGTACACTTGATTATTTAGGGAGAATATGGTTTGTGAATTGTATTCAAATGTGTTTCAAGCGGAAGAGGCTAAGCAGGTAGGTTTAAGTATGCTTTCCAATAGTTGTCTTTCAATTAATTTTCCACATGTTCATTTTCAAGTACTTCACTGTGTGTTTATTACAGTTTTTAATGTATCTGGATACTTAAGTTGTACTTTTCCTTCTATTGTATAGCCGTTGGAATACATTGACTGTAACTGGAAATCACAGTCTTATATTTGTGGAGGTGCCTCATGCTATTGTCCACCTGGAGTCATTACAAATTATGCAAGGTATGTTCACCTGGCATCATGACAAATTATGCAAGGTATGTTCACCTGATATAATTGCAAATTATGGAAGGTATCATTACAAATTATGTAAGGTATGTTCACCTGGCATCACTTCAAATTATGCAATGTATGTTCACTTGGCAAAATTACAAATTATGTAAAGTATATGTTCATGTGACATTGTCCACCTGGTGTTATTACAAGTCATGCAAAGTGTTATTATGTGCCCAACAGTTGTTATTACACACTATGCAAGATAGATAACTGCGTCCTCCTTGTGTTAGTACAAGTCATGCAAAGTGACATTATGTGTGCTGGTGTCATTATATATCATACAAGGTATGTGACCTTGTCCACCTGGTGTTGGTATAAATCATGCAGTGTTATTGTGTGCCCACCAGGTGAATATTATACACAATGCAATTTGTGTGACTTTGTCAGCCTGGTTTTTAATACAAATCATACAGAGTGTCATTTAATGACCACCAGGTTTTACTACCCACTATGCAATGCATGCAGTAATGCACTCATGATATTATATACTGTTTTTAGGCATGTAAAGGAGTCATATGGTCCAGTTCATTTTGCCTCAGCAGACAGTTTAGGGCTGATTAGTTCACTTTGCATTGATCGGGCTGTGACAGCCGGAATTGTATCTGCAAGGAAGGTAATTACTATTTATATACTTGTCACTAGGTAGCCTTAACACTGATACAACTTTTTAAAACTGTTTCTTGCCACACATTGATTTCCTGTAGTTCAATCCAATAAATTTTAATTTTTCAGACAAGAACATATCAACGATATTGCAGGGAGCATGCTTGATTTCCACAATACATAGAAATGACATGGCCCTGTAACATGTAGCCAACACTGAACGGGGGATAGGCAATTAAATTTAAACTTTTGAATAGTCCTTTTATTTGGATATCTATCATGAGCAATACTTGATTTTAAAGATATAATGGTGGTACTGTTTTAATTATAACGCCATTGCAACATTGAAGGGGTGTATAAAATTAGGATTGTGTTAGTTAATTACCATTTCATGTATATATCATATTTACAGATATTGTATACCAAAGGAAAGATTGGGGAAGAAGATGTCTACCGTGGGGTAGTGCTGCCTGATTCGTCTTCACCGCCATTACTAACATGGCAAGAGAAATACATCCCATCTGTGGCTACCTTCATGAAAGTCATTGTTCAAGTTGGAATCATTGCCTCATGTGTTGCGGGAGCAGTCATATATGCCAAAATAGACAGGAAATTATGATTTCATTTATAGCAGGATATCTTTGTGGAAGACATTTTTAGATCATACATAATGATAGCTTTTAAAAGCACCTTAGATATGTTGTAGGAGAACTTCAGCCAACAAAAGTAAAACATGGCAAATTTAAATTACTTCCTCAGAACGGTGACACCACTACATTTAGCTGCTTAAAAGCTGCTGTGAAATACTATGATTTGAAAAAATAGTACATGTATCTCAGAAAGGAGATTTTTTATGAGTCCCAACTACTATGATAACTTGAGAATTCTCCATGTTACAAAGAGAAAGAGAAATTGACAAAAAGAAGGATAGGGAACCTCGTTTTTGATACGGTTACAATAGTTGTAACAATCATGTAAGCAACCAGTGAAATTCACCTTTCACTAAAAACTTATCAGAAAGACTTGTGCAATTTTTAGTCAGAGCAATTTTTCTGAAATGTGACCTTTGGGCTAAATCAGATAGTGGCCATTTTTCTACCCATTGGGTTACGTAGTGACAACATTACAGCTGAGCAAGTAGTCTTTTTGTATAGAATACATACTGCCCTTGTTGTAATCAGCTTCACCCACATTGTAAGTCACATTTTGTGGTCAGATCGTCGACAGTGCCATAAGCACACCTACAATGCAGCTCTATATTATTCATACACAGTGAACATAAATAAATGTTAATAACAGTTAGTCATCTTATCAAAGCTTGCCAAAATTGTAATGCAGATTGTGATGTCAGTTCCTACCTGTAAAACGAACATTGCTGTTACTGGATGGAATATTCGTCTTTGTGTACACACCCTTAATCATTTGTTTAGCGGTAATTAATAAAGGTGTTAATTCCCTGTATTACAGGATGAATTACCTTCTCAGTTTACTTTGATATTGAGTTAACTTCTGACATTGGAGCCCCATTAAGACAAAATATACACGAAACTTGTGTAAAGTATTCTAAATAAACAGCCTTTGCAATGTATCAAATGTATAACGTTTATGATATATGTAAGAGCGAAACTGATCCACACATTCTCACAAGCCAAAGCACACATTTCTGGGTGACTCAGACAGTGCCGTAAAAAGGCTGTGGTTTACGACGATGGATCCACAAGGCAGATGGTGACTTCAATCACTTTCAGACTTTATATTATTTGAATCATAACAAAGAACAGCTCAAATGAGATGATGAGAGTCGGCCTTCAGACTTAGTAATAACTGGAAGTGTATGTTTGTGTGATTGTCAGACAACGGATGATAATTGAAATGTGATTATTATCAATCATCAGCTGTCTGACCATCACTTATGTGTGAATCTTTGAGTTAACCATACTTAGTCCCAGTGTTATCTTCCTTACTACATGCTGTGTGTTGAGAGAGAGAGGGAGAGAGAGAGAGAGAGAGAGAGAGAGAGAGAGAGAGAGAGAGACAGACAGACAGACAGACAGACTCCACCCCAGGAGAAGTAAGTGTACAATAGTAACGTGTCTGGGTATCAGTTTTATGTGCCGAATTCTCAAATTTACGATTCTCACAGTTTAGGCTGTACATACTAATTTTTATATGAAATCCTGTACATATCCTGTTGTAATTCCTATCATGTATAGACCATAGATACACTACAAATACCCAGTTATTGGTGTTATAATCTAAATGATGGGTACCGATAACTGTAACTGAAGTATAAACATTCAACGTCATGAAATTTCTCGTTTACATTGTAAAAATAAATTATCAACAACCTACGTTTTATTTTTAAAATGTCAAATTAGTGTTGGTCATTCCGGTTGATGGTATGTCTGAATGCATCCTCCTGAATGTGTAAAAGGATATTACAGAAGAACTCACAGTCATTGAAAGTTGAAGGTCGTTTTATGACCTCTTCCTATTAAACATGCCATCATTGCTCTTCGTAATGTCCAACACTTCCCTTACAAAAATAATTTCAACATCTTATTTCTCGGTACGTTTTTGGCAGCCCATTGTTAAACTGGTGATCATCAAAGTATATCAATGTATGTGATATAGAGTTCAATATAAATAACAACTTTTATTTTGCTTCCCATCAATTTCTTTTGCCTAGAAAACTCGAACCTAAAGAAGTATGCATGATTCACGAATCATCAATATTTTGGTTTTCAAGTAAATAAAATAAATATTCTTTCAAGTATATCCGGTCGTGGAGAAAATGATACATATTTCCTTATGCGATGGGGTATAAACTTGTTACATATAAATATCAATGTACTTCATATGAGCTTTGGCTAATAAACGTGTTTCCTTGTGTATGGGAATCCCCGTAAGTATAATATACTCGCTTTCCAAGTACTGATGGGTAAGCACGTAAGCCTTTTCCGCTGGCCGTCTGACACCTAAAAGATAGTGCAAGTTCTCTTGAGGAAGTAAACCCATTAATGCTGACGTCGTATAACGCAGGGCGTACTTTTTGTCGACCAGCAGTACAAGACCATCGTCACAAGACAGCATGGATGCCAATTTTCTGAATGCAGTGTTCTATATAACAACGGTGGTATTGTCTTTGCTTTCGATAACAACGCAAGTCCACTCTTACGGTAAGTGGTTGATCAGACATTTCGTTTCGACAAAAAACTGTGCCCATAATTCCCCTAAAAAATTCTACACTTGGTGTGTGACCAATACAAGTATTATAATGCAACATGTCCAAACTTAATACGGTTAACTGCTAGTACAGGTGAGTTTTCCTTGAAGCTGTATGATTGTGAACAAAACAAATTTCTTGATCCATGGTGCACAACATCTAGTAGTGCTGAAATTGTTATCTAGAGCTGTGACATTGCAGATTTCATTGATTTCATTGCTGCGTGTGCCATCACTGACATTACTCTAAAAAAGAGAGAAGGGCTGTGGACATTAGGTTCATTATTTCGAGAACTGTAACACAGCCACGCTGTATATGACGCATATCGTTGAGGGTATTGAACGTATGATAGTATGTTCACTGAGAACATTGAATGTACACCGTACTACATAGCGGGCAACGACATTTGGTACACTATGTATTACATTGAATCATGTAGCAGGATTGAGAGTGGATATGGTTCCTGCATAGCACACTAGCATCGGATGTCAAATTGGGTTGTCATAACACGCCTATCGAATTTCAACAGGACGGCAACTGTGTCGTGGAAGTATCTATCCGCGTGATCGAGTTCCATATACACTTTATAATCTTGTGATGGCACAGACAAGTATTAAAGAAACTTACTTGGCTGTGGTATGGAATTCATTTCAACTGACAATACATAGTTTACGAGGAACAACTGTATTTCGCGTGTCTCCCATTAATGTACTTGTGGAGAGCGACAGCTTATTGTTTGAACATAGGGCACTCAGGCTTAGTTAGTTACGTTTACGAAAACAAACAATACCGATACGCATCAACAAGAGATCTAGAGTAGTTACAAATCATTATCATGATTATCAACTGCAAGAATTACTTTATGTTTTCCTATATGCGAAATGGCCACAATGTACAATTGTGACCGTTTCGTATATAGGAAAACATATAGTAATTCTTGTTCTTGATAATGATTTGTAATAACTATGTTGTTAATGCTTGTCAGGATTGATTGATTGATTGATTGATTGCTGGTTTATTTATTTATTTATTTATTTATTTATTTATTTATTTATTTATTTATTTATTTATTTATTTATTTATTTATTTATTTATTTATTTATTTATTATTTTATATATATATATATATATTGTTTGTCTGTCTGTCTGTCTGTCTGTCTGTCTGTCTGTCTGTCTGTCTGTCTGTCTGTCTGTCTGTCTGTCTGTGTCTGTCTGTCTGTCTGTCTGTCTGTCTGTCTGTTTTCGTAAACATAACTAACTAAACCTGAGTGCCTTGTGGTTTGAATTCACTTCTCAATAATGATAACATATCATCTTGACTTGTCAAGGAACGGGAACGTCAGTCTTACACACGCACACAGTACAGTAGCCTATATCAACATCAACTCTTAAAATTCGAATGTTTATTTTGAAATTATTAATATTATGTAAAACTCTTAGTCTATAGGTAAGCCTCAGATGGTTTAAAGTCAGGGTTTTGAAATCATTTATTGGTATTTTCAACATTTAAGCTGAATGATGGGTTCCAGACTTTAGATTTCAAGTTGTTTACATATAGTTACTAAACTGCGACTGATATGTAAACCATCGTAGACGCCAATGCTATACTTAACTTGCTTCCAAGTATCGTTGTCGCTATCGCGCTAAAACAAAAGTCACGGCAAGTTTGTAGCCTTTATTTTTAGGACACATTGGAGTTGCAAGATGCAGTCTTGGCATAAGACATGCGAGTTTGCCCTTCAGCTGGAACAGATTACAGGAAAGTATTAGAATGTCATAGGGGTGAAATATTTGTGTATATTCAACAAGATTAATCGTTGTTTCATGGCGAGGTAAAGTTACATTTAGGGTGCCGGGAAGTGAACAACTACTGCTAGAGAGCTGACTGGCAATTATGTCCCTGTGTGACAGCGACACGGAGGGGAGGGGGCATAATACTTTTTAACAATCACTGATACAAGACTTTTCTTTGATAATATTAACTGGGTTATAATGAAACAAAATTTCTAGGCTCAGCTTTGAAAGTTGAGTTGTCGGTACCGTCAGGCTGTTGTCAGGCACTGTGATTATAGTATTAGTTTAGAATTCTAAACTGGTACAGTACATTACGTTTTAAAAAAAACTTGGGGAGCAATAACCAGTATTGGGAATGAAGTTTTTTAAAACGTAATGTACTGTACCAGTTAAGAATTCTAGACTACTGGAGTATAGGTCTAAGTCTTATGGCTATATATTCATATACGTGATTTAGTGATCCAAACTATATGTACAATCTTATTTCTCATCCATGTTATTACTTTTTAGTGACCAGTATTTCAGTTTAAACATCTGGAATGTTAGTACGTTCAAGAACCAAAGACATACGTTGCTTTCACAAACTATCTGATAGTAGCTATTCTGTAATCGTTACTAATTGTTTTCCAAGCTTATAGAAGTATTTACATTATAATGTGTTATTATATGTTATCTTTCATTTCTAGAAATATTTTGATTGTCATAAATTTTTTTTCTTCAAATATTTCCTGTATTTATTTCGTATTTTTCTTCATCTTGATTAACAGTCCATTTGTACCCATATGGTCCAGATATCGGTGATAATGTAAATGATTTTCAGGATGATGGCAGCTCTGGGGAAGTGAACATTTCAATAATATTTCCATTTTTTGACAACAACTATAACAATGTTTGGGTAAGAAACATAACATAACAAATTCAGTTTATCTGTATTTATCATCTCGGCTTTTTTTCGATACAATTTTTTTCATTGATTTTTACTTTTATGGTTTGCATTCTATTATAGTCAGAAGAAGAGCACAGTCTGAAACGTCATCATATGATGAATTAAGACTGGAATAAGAATATTGGTTGCCTCAGACCTTTGATCTGTTGTATTTATCATTTTACACATATTTGAACCAGTTACTGCATAACATATGGTGTCCGCAACAGATTAAAAAAAATGAAATATGAATGGTGATATTTCAATTTAAAAAAATGAAATATGAATGGTGATATTTCAAATATTGATATGAAATTTCTATTTGTCAACAGATAAATAACAATGGAATAATATCATTTGCACTCGAAATAGCTGACATCACTTTGGACATGTTTCCCCTTAGTGGTGGATTGCCAATCATTGCACCGTTTTGGGCAGATGTGGACCTTTGGGAAGCTGGTAATGTGTTCTGGCGGATATCTACTGAGGAAGATATACTGAACAAGGCAACCGAAGATGTTAGGACTTATTTCATTGACCAGCAACACTTTATGGCTACGTGGGTATTAGTAGCAACATGGGATGCTGTTGGTTTCCATGGAACTTGGAACCCCGACCTTGTAAGTGCCAATCCTGACCCGTCAGGTTGGGCCTTGACCCAGTAGGTTTGAACCCTGATCTAGGTTTGAACCCTAGCCCTTTGAGTTTGAGCCCAGACATCTTATGTTTCACCTCTGACCTAGTAGGTTTGAGCCCTGACTTAGAATGTTTGAACCCTGATCTTGCATGTTTGAACCCTTACCTCGTATGCTTCATCCTGACCTAGACGATTTGAACCTTGGCATATAGTGGGTTTGAATACTTGACCTAGTTAGTTTGAGCCCTGACCAGACCCTAACCTTGCAAGTTTAAGCCCAGACCCTATATACTTCAACCCTGACCTAGCAGACTTCAACTCTGACCTAGCAGTCTTCGTCCCTGATATAGCAGGCTTGAACCCCGACCTAGTAGTCTTGAACCCTGACCTAGAAGGCTTGAACCCTGACCTAGTAGGCTTGAACCCTGACCTAGCAGTCTTCAACCCTGCTCTAGAAGGTTAAATTGTGATTTGGTAGGTTAATCTCTTGCAATGTTACCGAGTCCTTTAGGACAGAGATGTGTATTGATTCCACATTGTTACATTCGCAAAATAGACTTGAATTCGCTAAAATCGTAAATGTATACACTAAAACAATAATATGAAAATTAATTCTTCTGCCTTTCTCCTCTTCTTTCACACACAGGTAAACACATTCCAGGCTGTACTGGTCACCAACGGCAGACAGTCCTTTGCATTATTTAACTATGGCAACATTTCGTGGACTACAGGAACAGCCAGTGGCGGCGACCCTTTCACAGGTCTAGGGGGCACACCTGCTCAGGTTTGTATGTTGTTATGAAGCGTATAGTCCGTACACACCCATCATTCATAAATGATGTGTGTGAGAGCTAACTCTCGAAAAATGGTACATATAGTACTGTATCGAAAACCATCATATATAAGTGGAAATGCAGGCAACGACCGCCCCAGAATTCTTATAGATGAGAAAATCTGTCGTTGGTCTTCTGCAGCCTGAGTGACTAAATACTGACTCGGGTGACATTTGTGTTAACTGTGATATATAATTTTATTTCACGAAAAAAAGACGATCTTACAAATATTTTACTTTATTTCATTAGGTTGGCTTCAATTCAGGATCTCATTGGAGAAATGCTTCCTATGCCATTGATACTTCTGGTACGGATGCAGTTGTGAATATCGCAAACACCACCAACGTTGGTGTTATCGGACGGTATGCCTTTCGTTTAGATGAAGACCAAATTATTGATGCTGGTTGCGATCAGCAAGGTAATACTCAAACGCATATACATACACACATATTTACTTATGTGTGTATGTACATGCATGAAGGCGTGCGTGCGTGTGTGTGTGCGTGCATGAGTGCGAGTATGAGTGAAAACATATTTAGATACATGCATGCATGCATGCATGCATGCATGCATGCATCACACACACATACATACATACACACATACATACATACATACATACATACATACATACATACATACATACATACATACATACATACATGCACATGCATACATACATACATACATACATACATACATACATACATACATACATACATACCTTTATTTTAGTTCTAGTATAGATTTAAGACTATTCATTTTTATTTTTTTATTTTGAAACTATTTCCCTTCTTTCATTATATTCAAGGTTCTCTAACAATTTATCCCTATACCGGTTCAATGCTTGGAGGTGAAGAAGTGTTAGTTGCAGGACCATGCTTTGATCTAAGAGATACGGTTGTATGTAAATTTGGTGAAAGACACGTAGTTGGAGTGGTCCTCGATAGCCAACGAGCGTTGTGCACGGCCCCTGTCTTCTACCAAGTTGGAAGATTAGATTTCGATGTCTCTATTGACGGTGGGGAAACGTACAACTATCACACAACTTACACAGTCTGTAAGTACAATGTAGTTTGTTAAAGGGACACAAGCTGAGTTTACATGTTTTGGGGATGTAATTCTGCATATTAAAGGGTACACATAGTATTCTACTTACTGGTGAATACTTAACTACTACTTGTAATTGACTGAACTCAAAACGATCCAATGACGTAATTTATTATACGCATCTGATAATGTACATGTACAGAGTGAATTCCCTACTATACAACCAACAGTTCTGACAGTGCCATAGAAGGCATAAACATTATAGCAGAATAGTATTATCAAAGTTTTTGTAAGTATTTTTACGTAAGTGAAAAGCTTATAAACTCAGCTTGTGCCACTTTTTTATTTCATATTTTGTCACTTTGAAAGGTCAATTCACAAACTTTGAAATTATCATCATTTTCATATTGTATTCCAGTTGATATTGAGCAGATCAAACCAGGTATAATCAGAGTAAATAGTTCGATATGGCACACTCAGGATGAAGTAGAGATATCATGGGACGTGTCATTACTAAACTCACAAACAGTTGATGTTCATCTTCTGGGTTACCATGGAGATCCTAACAACTTTGGTTGGCAGCACAGCGCTACACTTGCAACTAACTACAGCCAACTTGCAGCTAATGGTCGGTATCGATTCGACACAAGAAAGTTTGGAACTCCTTTTACTGTTGGAGCCATACGTGTATCAATTCATGATCAAGAAGGAAAAGGTTTCTTGTGAGTTCAGTTATTATTGCTTTAAATACATAATTCTGTCATTTTATAAACTCCCGTACATACACAAGGTAGTCAAATCCTTAGCAGTGTTATCGACATATACACAGGCAAGATATGTTATGGTGACCATGTTCCCCAGGTGGTATTTGTCATGATGATACAATGAATGTAGCTGTTAGATAAGTCTACTTAAATGTGTTCTGTTTGTAATATTTCTGCTTATTCTTCTGTGATAGTCTAGATCTTTCCTCATTTGGTGACAGCTTTGATTAGTGTCTACTGTATTAAGTACAGTGTTTGTTGTTCCTGTTCATGCCAAATATATCAAAATAAACATGTAATTACTTTATAGGAACATGCCGGGTATATGGACAGATGTACATGACTTGTACTGGAATTTCTTCACTGATCTCCACGAATGGTGTGGACAGTGGTATGAAGATGACTCCCTGCTCTATAAGTCATCTGGAGAAACAACACCTTGTCCATGTACTTTAAAGCAAGCAATTGTCGACCGTGGTCGATTTTCCCCGCATCCGGAATGTAACCAAGACAACGAGGGTCCAAGCAACTGTCTTTATAAACCCGATGCTGTACATTGTGTGGGTACTACTGTTGCAAGGTACGATGTAAACAATTATGGTGGTTTGAGCTTTTCAGAAAGTTGCATGGTGTTCGTGTCTACGTTTATGATCAAAGAGTGCATACTTAGCTGTACTGATATGAACATTACATTCGTACAAGCAGAGACATAAGTATTTTCTTGGGACATAAACTTAAATTTCACTACAAAGGCTTAGAAACTGATCAAATGTGGGTATTATGTATGTTTTGCCATCATGGTATTTAAATCCAGCTGCAATATAAGTAAAAAGTTTATTGGATTGTTTCTACCCAGTGAAGAAATGTTGGGACAAGATTGCTGTTACAATGCAGACGGTGCCTTACTTGATTCAAGAGATACATATTCAGCTGGCCCATCCTATCGATACCAGCGAAGAGGCACAACAACTAATGAAGCACAGGCAGGCATACCATACTTATCACACTACCTGGCGAGTTTAAGTCCATGGTTCAGGTGTTGCATTTACACAGGATTTACCGATGATTGCCGTTTATTCTTTGACAGAAGACCATCGGATGACTGCAAAAGATACGAACCACCTCGTCCAGGTATGTGTATTGTCTTTTTATTTGAATCCGATAGAGCAGAAATAGATAGTGTTCTGACCAAAATAACCCACAACATTTAATAACAATAATATTTCTGTTTTATTTTCATCTTTCTATGGTGTCCGATTTGGCATGTAGCTACGATGTTTGGTGATCCGCACGCGATAAATTTTGATGGTACGCCGTTCACCTTCAATGGTTACGGAGAATTTGATATTGCACGGATAAGTGGAAATTTAACTGTCCAGGGACGAATGGTACCATTCGAAGACAATGGTAAGCACAACATTAACATATTTTACCAATCACAATCAACTTGTTCGCCTACTGAAAATAAGTGATTACTGCAGCTTTGGTAATACTCTTTTCATTTGCTTCTTCTCACCAGCTAATGCAACTGTGTTCAAAGCATTTGCTATTAAAGGAATGTCAACGGCGACGATTCATATAGAGAGGAGCGAGAGAAGGAATTTAGACGCATATATAAGTACTGGCCACGATGCAAGGTGGGAGCTTGTCAACTTTGAAGAGAGATTATCGTGGTATTTTGAAGGTAGTCATGCACTATGTATGTATGTATGTATGTATGTATGTATGTATGTATGTATGTATGTATGTATGTATGTGTCTTTCTGTGTATGTGCGTGCACGTGCGTGCGTGCGTACACGTATGTATGGACTTGCCTATATGCTTGCTTGCGTGCGTGCATTAATGAATGGATGAATGAGTGAGTGAATGAATGAATGAATGCATGCATGAATGAATGAATGCATGCATGCATGCTTGAATGAGTGGATGAATGGATGGATGGACAAAATAAATACATTTGCGTGGAGGAGAATATCATGAGTGAGAAAGCAATTGAATTTTTCCTTGCTTGTTTTCAGTTTTTTTCTTTTTGAATTAAACCCAATTTAGGACTTACCATTTCAAAAACTAGTGTTTTAGACGGAAGAATGATGCTCGCATTTGACAATGGTATTTCAATCAATGTATCAGCGACTGGTGACATGATGGCTATTCTACTTATTGTACCTACCAAGTACAAATATCAAACAACCGGATTACTAGGATCATGGAATGATGACACAGAAGACGATTTTCGGATTCCTTCTAAGTCGGAGTATTTGTCTAGTACTTCGTCACTGCAGGATATCTACTATAATTTCGGGCTTGAATGTGAGTATTGTAATATGTTAGTAAAATGAACGTGAGTGTGTCTGTGTTTGTCTTTCGAATTTTCCGTATCGTACAATGCTTAGTAGGAACGTTGTCAGTTTGAATGTTCTTGGTCTAAAATAGTTTTTAAAAGCTGTTGACGTTTCAAGCGTAAACGCGAAATCATCTTTATACAATTTTGTAATTTGTTCATCACATGAAATCTAAGAGGATAAAATCTAAGAATAGTTATCCCTCGAATTAGGAAATTCACACGTCGCTGTACAACAACAGAAATGGCAAACGAAAATGCATTGTGTTCTTATAAAGAAAATTAGATGAAATATGAATTCAAGTTTATGTATTATATCTCAAGTAAGCCTCAAGTACTGTAATGATTGTGACTCTAAAATGCTTGTTTTCCTGTCTGAGAAGATATCTTGGTATTCCTGTCTAAGAAGATATATTTGAAAATGGCGTTTTTTTTATCATTTCTCTAGGGAGAATATCTGTTGACGACTCTCTGTTCCGCTACAAAGACGGGGAAAGTTACGAAAAGTACAATGATGTGAATTATGAACCAGTCTTCATAATTCCTGTGGCAAGCACCAGTCAAGAGGTCAGTGACCTGTGTGGTGATAGTTCCCAATGTGTATTCGATTATGTAGTGACAGGTGATAGACTGGCTGCTGCTTCAACGTTGAATGCGATAGATGCGTACGTGACTTCATTACAGGCAACTGATATTGGTAAGTTTGAATAGTGATAACATGTAAGGCTATGTATATCTTAAAAACTGGCATTTCTTAACCCTATCATGTGTACGAGAATGTAGTCTGACCAAAAGGAAAATATCAACTGCATTGATCAAACTACAATAAATAACTAATCTAGACCTTGGTTCGTTAGTTCAATGGGTTTAAACAATTGAATGGGCTATGTTTTATTAATTTGATTCTTACAAGCCAGAGTATAAATATCCTACTGACGCAAACGAAAGTGTAAAATTGAGGAGGGGTGGTGTTAAGCGCTGTCGTAAAGACGACGACGACGACGATGATTAATATCTAACCTTTGACAACCGAGCGAAAGGAAATTTAATGAAGACATCTACTGACTAAAAAGTAAAACATTTCTGTCATTGCTTTCAGTCGTAACATGTGACTATGTTACCACCCCTCAATATTCTTACAAGATTGGTTTAAGCTATGTAGCTGGTTCCATTATGACCTTTGAATGTATACCAGGGTATACGATGGATGGTCCTATGCATCGCCGTTGTCTGGAGAATGGTTCATGGGATGGCTCCCAAATCAGTTGTGAAAGTACGTGTTACATACATATATAGCATGTCACGATTTTTCTTGTATCCGCACGTGTGTTTTGGTTAAACGACAGACTTACGTATCTCCCACGTGCATAATGGGTACAATTCGAGCACATAAAAATACTGATACAGAGCATGATATAATTGTACTTAGTTAAACTTTGCTGTAATCACCAATGTAAATATAACAAAGGGTAATAACACTACAACTAATGTGCAATCAAGAGCTGCAGGATAAAGTGAACAATATTTTCATGTAACAAATAATGACTGGATATTTCATAATATTGTATGAAAACCTACTTAGTTGTCTATTTCTTTCTATTTATCTACGATAACAGTCGTCACATGTAAAGAGCTTGAATCTCCAGTCAACGGAACTCTTTACTTGACTAGCCTAAACTACCTGTCGATTGCCAACTTCACTTGCGACAAAGGTTTTAATCTTGTTGGTTCACATGAGCGAATGTGTGCAGCTGATGGGAATTGGACTGGACAACAGCCAGTGTGTAATAGTAAGTGTGTTTGACATACATACACTACAGTCTATACTGAGTTTTGGGTATAAAGCTCGTGTAAAGAAGTTGCTGTAAAGTAACACTTCTCCAAGAGGATTAAATTGCCTTAACAACTAGGAATTACTGTTGCAGAGACAGCCATTTGAAAGATAGACAAATATGGATATATATGTGTAGTATTTAATTGATGGCTGGATATTGATTAATGCGTATCTCCCACGACTGTAGTCAGGTGAATGAAGGCATTGTTGACGAATGATGTATTGTATTATATTTTAACCCTTTCTCCCCAAATGAATGTTTTGCTACAAAGTATGTACACAATAAACTTCGGACCTCTTGAGGGCATACGAGGCGTAAAAAGAGTTAGACAAAGTCTGTATTTGGGTAATTAGGCCAGTTATGACTGTAATGATATAATATGTGAATGAATAGGGAAACAATAGACTTAATATCGTTTTCGTGATGTCTAAAATAAGCTTTTACATCAAACCAAACATATACCATGAAGTGGATTAAGATATTACGAATTTCATATTTATGAAATTGTACCAGTGAACGATACGGAAAAATAGTGTATGACAATGCATTGCTTGATAAAATCTTGCGCAAACGTTTGACTATAGGTTGTTTGTTGTTACATTAGTTGTTACATGCGAAGAACTTCATCCTCCCCAAAATGGAACCATAGAGTCATCTAACCAAACATATCTCTCGATGGCCACCATCTACTGTGATAAGGGGTTTACTCTTGTTGGATCACATGAACGGATGTGTGCAGCTGACGGTAACTGGACGGGAATATCATCAGCCTGTAATAGTAAGTATTCGTCTAATACAACATATTTATATACATGTATTTGATACTAGTAAGTGATTAAGCAATGAACCACCCCATTTAACGTCAAATATCAGTACACTATTCCCATTCACGGCCAATTGGATGCATGCCAACTGTGCTATGTCACCGTGTTAGTACAGTTTCTTTATTTGATGTGTAGGCCAATCAGATCTATAGATTTACATATCAGTATACTGCATGATATAATACTGAATACTTATTTTTTTTTTAAATTACTAAATTTATTCATATCAGATTAGGATGAATTCATGAATTTATAAAACATATTTGGTGTCTTTTGATAAACAGTTGTTACATGTGAGGAACTTGAACCTCCCGAGAATGGAACCCTGCAGTCATCTAGCCATACGTATCTTTCGGCGGCTACTATCTCCTGTGATGAGGGATTTACACTTGTTGGATCACATGAACGGATGTGTACAGCTGACGGAAAATGGACAGGACAACGAACAATGTGTGATAGTAAGTATACATCATACACATAGTTGTGTCATTGTTTTACAGTAAACTTTATAACGGACATGAATAAATAATTGCAAGAAAAATCAATTCATGTGTACATGTATATCAGTATAAACCTTTTCTACGGAAATGAAGTTACTTTATTAGATTTTATAATTAAAGTGTTCGTTGTTTATTGATGTGCGCTAACTAGTCGTTACATGTGAAGAACTTCGACCTCCCAAGAATGGATCTCTACAATCACCAAGCCAAACTTATCTTTCGGTGGCCACAATCTCCTGTGATGAGGGCTTTACTCATGCTGGATCACATGAACGGATGTGTACAGCTGACGGAAACTGGACAGGACAACCGACAACTTGTAATAGTAAGTATTTGCTTCAAATTCCTCTTTATATAATAATTAATGGTAGTCAAAAGAAGGTGTAAGAAATAGATAAAATTGAAACAAACTCAAACTTTTTGTATACCTGTATCTAGACCATGTAACGGAACATATAACTCTGTCGAAATATATTTCAATAATATATATTTTGTTATTTATTGATGGTAATAGTTGTAACATGTGAGGAACTTCAACCTCCCATGAATGGATCGCTGCAATCACCAAGCCAAACTTATCTTTCGGTGGCTACCATCTCCTGTGATGAGGGGTTTACTCTTGTTGGATCACATGAAAGAATATGTACAGCTGATGGAAACTGGACAGGACATAATGCAACATGCGATAGTAAGTATTCATCTATGTTATACTTTACATAATACAAATAATGGTAGACAATAGACGTTGAATAATATAGATGATAAATTTGAAACAAACTTAATTTATATGTACGTATATATGCACACCTATTTATCAAGCAGAATTGTCAAACTGTTAAAAACGTTAAGATAATTTGTATTTTGTCATTTATTAATGCGTGTTAAATAGTGGCCATTGTAGAGAACCTTTACCCAAGAACAAAAATAAAATACAAGTTTGAAAGAAACTTAACGTATATGTTTATCGAGATGTTGACCTGTCTATCAAAAGACTAACAGTTCAAAGATTGATAGACGATATATATATATATATATATATATATATATATATATATATATATATATATATATATATATATATATATAACTCGGTGAGTATTAATCTGCTAAGACAGTGCTCTATACCGCAATGGCAGAGCGTAAAACTATATATATATATATATATATATATATATATATATATATATATATATATATATATATATATATATATATATATATATATATATATATATATATTGTTGTTTATTGATGTTTATAAATAGTTGTTACATGTGAAGAACTACAACCTCCCATGAATGGAACCCTGCAATCATCAAGTCAAACATATCTTTCGGCGGCTACTATCTCCTGTGATGAGGGATTTACACTTGTTGGGTCACATGAACGAATTTGTACAGCTGACGGGAACTGGACAGGACAACCGACAACTTGTAATAGTAAGTATTCGTCTAATATTCCACTTTACACAATAGTTAATGGTAGTCGAAAGAAGGTATACGAAAATAGACAAAATCTCAAACAAACACAAACTTTTTGTATATCTGTGATGCTATGCAGACTGCGTATTAAACGAAACGTATAAACCGTTCAAACAGATATTGCGATATTATACATGTCATTGTTTATTTATGTATGATAAATAGTTGTTACATGTGAAGAACTTCAATCTCCAACGAATGGAACCTTAGAGTCACCAAGCCAAACATATCTTTCGGTGACTACCATCTTCTGTGATGAGGGATTTACTCTTATTGGATCACGTGAACGGATGTGCACAGCTGATGGGAACTGGACAGGACAACTGACAACTTGTAATAGTGAGTAATAACCTAATATATTTCTATCTATAAGCCATGCTGGATGAAAGAAAGGGGAAGCACAACAAAAACTACCAAAGTGAAAGACTTGTATCTATATGAAGTCTTAATTTAATTCAAATTGACTAACTATTCAAGAAGATTCTGTATATCTTTCCATTCTTATTAATATTTGATGAAATATTCAATACCAGTGAAGAAAATAACCCTTTAAAGAAATTGAAGCGCTACAATCATGAATACAATTCAGAGGCCTCCGTCTCATGTGATATAGGGTTTACACATGTTGACTCTTCTCATAACGGATGTGTCCAGCTGATGGCGACTGGACAGGACAATTATCATAGTGTAATAGTAAGTAATATAACATTGTTATCTACATGTACGTACAACAGTTAGCAACGAAATGAAAGAAACTGACCAATATGTTCATCTATAGATAGTGCTGTTCTATCCAAATGGTGTAAGTCTTAAAAATATATTCATATAGTAATTTTTATTCATCAATGGTTGACCGACAGTTGTTACATGTGAAGAACTTCAACCTCCCAAGAATGGAACCCTAGAGTCACCAAGCCAAACGTATCTTTCGGTGGCTACCATTTCCTGTGATGAGGGATTTACACTTGTTGGATCACATAAGCGAATGTGTACAGCTGAGGGTAACTGGACAGGACAACCCACATACTGTAACAGTGAGTAATAACCTAATATATTTCTATCTATAAGCCATTCTGGATGAAAAGGGAAGCACAACCATAAAATAACTAACAAAATGAAAGACTTGTATCTATATGTAGACGTTTTGATTTAATTTCAATTGACTAGTCAGTATTTATTACTCAATTAATATTTCTATCCTTTTTGATAAATAGTTGTCACATGTGAGGAACTTGAACCTCCCAAGAATGGAACCGTACAGTCGTCAATCCAAACGTATCTTTCGGTGGCTACCATCTCCTGTGATGAGGGGTTCACTCTTGAAGGATCACACGAACGAATTTGTACAGCTGACGGAAACTGGACAGGACAAGAAACAACTTGCAATAGTAAGTATTCGTCTAATATTACAGCCTTATATAAACCAAACGGTATTAATAAAACTAAAATAGATTATAATTTGGAACAAATATGTAAATCTGTATATAGACAAATAGACTGTTCAAACTTACATAGATAATAGATATATTTCGTTGTTTGCTAAATAGTTGTCACATGTGAGGAACTTGCACCTCCAAAGAATGGAACCGTACAATCATCAAGCCAAACATATCTTTCGGTGGCTACCATCTCCTGTGATGCGGGATTTACTCTTGTTGGATCACATAACCGAATGTGTACAGCTGAGGGGAACTGGACAGGACAGCGTACAATGTGTGATAGTAAGTATTTATGTAACATTCCACTTTGCATAATAGTTAATGATAGTCAAAAGAAGGTCAATGAAAATAGATAAAATGCTTTTTGTATATTTGTATGTTGACCACGTAACGAAACATATAAACCGTTCAAAAGATATTTCGTTAATATATATTTCGTTATTTATTGATGTTTGGTAGTTGTAACATGTGAAGAACTTGGACCTCCAACGAATGGAACCCTAAAGTCACCAAGCCAAACATATCTTTCGGTGGCTACCATCTCCTGTGATGAGGGATTTACTCTCGTCGGATCACATAACCGAATATGTACAGCTGACGGCAACTGGACAGGACAACCAACATACTGTAGCAGTGAGTAATAACCTAATATATTTCTATCTATAAGCCATTCTTGGTGAAAAGGGAAGCACAACCGTAAAATAACTAACAAAATGAAAGACTTTTATCTATATGTAGACGTTTCCATTTAACCAAATTTGACTTACTAGTCAGTATCTATTACTCAATTAATATTTCTATCCTTTTTGATAAATAGTTGTCACGTGTGAGGAACTTGAACCCCCCAAGAATGGAACCGTTCAATCACCAAGTCAAACATATCTTTCGGTGGCTACCATCTCCTGTCATGAGGGCTTTACTCTTATTGGATCACATGAACGGATGTGTACAGCTGATGGAAACTGGACAGGGCACCCAACATTGTGTCACAGTAAGTAATCATCTAATATACATTTGGATATATGTTTAAAACTTTGAAAATTAATCTGTATGCATAGCGATGTCCGGTCTTTACCGTCAGACCTAATTATGTTTTATCATGATTTGTATCAAACACAGTCGTAACATGTGAAAAACTACAACCACCCAAGAATGGATCCCTACAATCACCAAGTCAAACATATCTTTCGGTGGCTACTATTTCCTGTGATGAGGGATTTACACTTGTTGGGTCACATGATCGATTTTGTACAGCTGATGGGAACTGGACAGGGCAACCAACAACTTGCAATAGTAAGTATTTGTCTAATATTCAGTCTGGCAAAATATTTAATGGTAGACACAAAAACTTAAATGTAAATAAATAATAATATATAATAGATAATAATAAATAGATAATACTTTTAAACAAATCCAACTTTTTATATGTATATCTGTATGTAGACATATGTATCGAAACATATAAACAGTTCAAAAAGATATGTCAATACTAGTGTAATATGTATTTCTTTCTTTATTGAATAGTTGTGACATGTGAAGAACTGGATCCTCCAACGAATGGAAAACTACAATCATCTAGTCAAACGTATCTTTCGATGGCTACTATCTCCTGTGATGAGGGGTTTACTCTTGTTGGATCACATGAACGGATGTGTACAGCTGAGGGGAACTGGACAGGACAATCCACATACTGTAACAGTGAGTGATAACATAATAAATTCCAAGCCATAAGTCATGCCAGATAGAATGGAAAGCACAGTAATGACTATGAAAATGTATATGTATATTTATGTCCAGTCTTTTCTATAAGACCTAATTATGTTTTATCATGTTTTGTATCAAACACAGTCGTTACATGTGAAGAACTACAGCCTCCCAAGAATGGATCCCTACAGTCATCAAGTCAGACATATCTTTCAGTGGCTACTATCTCCTGTGATGAAGGGTTTACTCTTGTTGGAGCACATGAACGGATATGTACAGCTTATGGGAACTGGACAGGACAACCGACAACTTGTAATGGTAAGGGTTCTTTACTAATAGAAGATTTAGGCAGAAAAAGAATAGTTTACAGGAAACAAACAATGACAGATATGTATATATATGTTCATATTTCATTTTGCAATCAAAGAATCTATTAATGTACTTGCTTCGGTTTTTTACACTCTGTTTTTATCTTTTAAACTGTAGTCATTGCATGTGAAAAACTTCAAGTTCCCAAGAATGGATCCCTACAGTCACCAAGCCAAACATATCTTTCAATGGCTACCATCTCCTGTGATGAGGGATTTACTCTTGCTGGATCACGTCTACGAATGTGTGCAGCTGATGGAAACTGGACAGGACAGCCGACAACTTGTAATAGTAGGTATTCGTCTAATACTACAGTCTTACATAATAGTTAATGGTAGATGAAAAGAGTGTTTAAGTGAATATAGATGGTGATGTGAACAAGCTCAAACGTATCTGTATGTATGTATGTATGTATGTATGTATGTATGTATGTATGTATGTATGTATGTATGTATGTATGTATGTATGTATGTATGTATGTAGACCTGTGTATCGAAACAGACAAACTGTTCAAAATTATGCCGTAGATAATATATTTTTCCATCTTTGCCACATAGTTGTAACATGTGAGGAACTTGAGCCTCCAAAGAATGGAACCGTACAATCATCAAGCCAAACTTATCTTTCGGTGGCTACCATCTCCTGTGATGAGGGGTTCGCTCTTGATGGATCGCACGAACGAATTTGTACAGCTGACAGAAATTGGACAGGAAAGCCAGCAACTTGTGATCGTGAGTATTCCTTTTTATGTAAGATTGCAGTTTTCAATTTCAGACATTATAATAAGTGAATAGATTGAAAAAAACATTGAGATGGACTACTTATCTACATACAGTGTTTGATTTAGAATTGATGAGAGGGTTATTCATGATATTTAATGAGTCGTACTATTTTTTATCTTTATAAAACTAGTAATCATATGTGAAGAACTTGAATCTCCGAAGAATGGATCCATTAAAACGTCAAGTCTAACGTATCACTCGATGTCGTATCTCTCCTGTGATAAGGGCTTTACTCTTGTTGGATCATCGGAGCGAATGTGTGCAGGTGATGGAAAGTGGACAGGTGAACGGACAACGTGTAATAGTAAGTTTCCATACTGCATTCGCGTCTTTCGTTGTCAGATAGTACAACCATGTGTAATTTCTCTATCAAGTACATTTTGTTATATAATGGCAACTTACCACATGTGTTGTCCTGTATTTCACGTCATAACTTATAGCTGATTTGAAATATATCGCAAATAAGATGCCCAAATCTCGTCATGATAATGTCGTATATAACAAGGTATATTGTGAAAAACTACTGCAAGTGTTTTGATTTTCTAGACATTATTCATGTGGATAGGTAAACTGTACAGTCCAAACCCCCAGAATCAATAACCATACTTGTTTGTTTGTATATTTTTTGTATTATTATTTTAGATGCAGAGAGCGAATTTCCAGTTTTGCAACTGATGAGTTCTTATGTTGTATATTTTTTGTGTGTATTATGATAGTTGTCGTTTGTGAACCTATTCAAGTCCCTTCAAATGGTACGATATATGGTGAACAGTGGACATACAATTCGATAATTAGAATTCAATGCAGTGAAAACTTCAAGATGAATGGAACTAACGAGATCCGTTGTCAAGCTGACGGCAAATGGAGTGATGACTTACCTTCATGCTGTGAGTATTTTACAAAATTCAAACTACAGAAAATACACAGAAAATGTACGCACAAGCAGTTCAGCAATAATTCAGGGATTTACTAGTTGACAACGAGCATGAGCGAATGCATACATTTGTATATATATTCAATCGTCAAAACTATTAAGGGGTATGTATTCAATAGTAAAAACTAAGGGGTATGGTACACCAGGGGATGTTTTATTGGACCACTGTCAGGAATCTAAAAACGAATAAAATGTAACGATGGGTAATGATTGCAATGTTAACAAAATGAATAAATCTAAATTATGTGCAGAAAATTGCAAACACAACTGCAGTAAAAGAAACATTGTTAAGATACAATGCAGCCCATAACTTTCAATATAGTTCCACCACAGACTTCTTTTAACTTTACATGTAGTGGGCACCAAAACTTTCATATACACAAGATTGAAAACCAAAAGTTTGAATACGATAGAATATTGACATATATTCATGTTATGAAGTCCAATATCTAACCCACTGTGTACACGTAACTTCAATATTTCAGACATGGAGGAAGAGGATGACACAGATGTTGCTAGGAGTAAAACATTAGCAATAGTGATTGCCGTGACATGTGTTTTGGCAGTGGTAATCATTGTTGCAACTTTGATATGCATCGCGTGTGTTTATAAATATTACACAAGAAAGGCGGGTGTGGTAAGTCTACATTCATGATAGTAAAAATGATGATGACAAACTAGTGATAGAAAGGGAGGGTTGGCTAGGCAGGCAAATATCAACAGAGACACGCTGATGGATAGAAAGGTGAATAGAAAGCTGTTTGAATGTTCTGCTCCAGACCATTATATCTGAAATAATTATTATGTTCCATCCCTACCTTGTTTCCGATATTACAATGTCAAGAAACCAATATCATACTTGCTAGGATTTTTTGTTCAGCCAATAGGCTGTGTCCTAATAATAACTACAAGTTTTTATTGAACCGTGCATGAAAGCAAGAGGCACTGAAATTGTCCAGTTGAACGAGAACCAATACAATATTTGCTGCGTAATACCTTTCCTGAAGTTATGGGCTATGGGTCATTATGTAATTATTACCAACGAGTTTACCAATGTACAACATGTCCATATACAAACACTTCATCGTATCAGTTTAGCCAGTCAACTATTCTAGGCAAGAATCGACTACCATTCATATGTAAATGTGGTTGTGCCTAAGTACATGTATCTGGGTAATGCCAACCTATCATAAAGAAATAATTATAACGTCAACTTAGAACATTTACTCCACGGATTACATGGTTAGACTGAGAAATGACAAAATTGAACTTTAGTCAGGAACTGAACTATGTGTTACTGTAATGTCAAAATTTATTATAATAACATATATCTTGTTTTGGTTCTCTTGTAGGTGTAAGAAAAATGGAAGATGTGAGCCTTATTTCTATGTAAATACAGTTTTATAAAATATTAATGTATGATATTTTTGCATATGTCTGTTCTTTCTACAATGCTACCCGGATCATAGGGCTATTATTTTTCATAATATAAACATGGATATACTATATTCAGAGTGGGCCTGTAAGAACAATGTGAACATCAGATGATCTGTACGCTATCCTGCCTTCTGTAATTACCACATGTACAGTCAATGCCTACTGCAGTGTTAGAGTACACATTTTGTTGTACATATTACATGTAATATAGACTATAAACTTGTTATACAAGTGATGTCTTACCTCACAACAAACCATGTCTGTCTGTCTGTCTGTCTGTCTGTCTGTCTGTCTGTCTGTATGTATGTATGTATGTATGTATGTATGTATGTATGTATGTCTGTCTGTCTGTCTCTGTCTGTCCATCCGTCGGTCCGTCCATCCGTTTGTCACTGTATGTATGTATGTATGTATGTATGTATGTATGTATGTATGTATGTATGTATGTATGTATGTATGTATGTATGTATGTATGTATGTATGTGTGTATGTGTATGTATATGTATGTATGTATGTATGTATGTATGTATGAACATGATATTCAAAAACTACTTCATCAATTCAAACAAAACTTAAAGCGCACAGCTTCCTTATGTTATAAGGATAGCAAGAGCTATCTAAGTTTTGGTAAATCCGCATGAATATTGATAATTAATAAACATATGTGTGCATGTATATGTGTGTGTGTGTATATATATATATATATATATATATATATATATATATATATATATATATATATATATATATATATATATAAAAGAAAGTTTGGTAATTAGGCATGTTCTTAAGAATTCATTATTCGGATTTCATATGACGTTGTGTTTACCTTGATGGTAATAAAGTGTCTCTGTCTCATAAAGTGTGTTCGTGTAGTTTTGCGCTTTACATGAGTCTTTAGTATAATTAATGATGGCATTATCTTAAGATCGCAAGCCGTGATTTATAAAACTACTGCGACCAACTTACATACGAATTTAGGTGATGAAATAGCACCTTGTAACTTACGCCACCTTCAACATTGAACGCTTGTAAAGAAGCCCTACTGCACTTGAAATGAGTTCGGCCATTTTGGGAATTCCCTTCAAGGAACATAATTATCATTATACCAACGTATCTATATTTGACAAATACACGTGTGAAGAGAATAAATAGACAAATAAATAAATAAATAAATAAATAATATAAATAAATACAAACAAACAAACAAACAAACAAACAAACACGGTTCACTCACAGAAAGTTCTTTTCATTGCTATATGCAAATGAATACATTTATTCTGTTGACTGTATACTAACCGCAATACAGGGATTAAATTCTTTTTACATATAAAGTAACTTCCCGCTGTAGTGTAAAATAGCAGTGTCAATAATACGGTATTAACATTACACCCCCCCCCCCCCCTTCATATCTTAGCAACAAATTACTAGTAGTTTGTTATCGGAAAGACAAACTAAGTTGTATAGTGTGACCAAGAGGGCGCTATTTGGAAGCACATAGGGTGTCTGCGAACTTGAAACCCCGGCTTGAAACAGTCAAACAAATTTTCATCTACAGCCAAATTCGTAATTTCATCTGAACTCATGCTGTCGATTTCTTGGCTAGTTTTGGAAAATTCCGAATTTTCTTTTGTCGTATTTTGTTCACTACTTTGTGTACTGCCGCATGACTCGTGTCTTTACCAAAGATTTAGCTCTAGTGTCTCCTAACTTGCAAAGTAGGCACGGATACTGGCAACAACTGTCTTTTTTTCACCCACTCAGCCACACCTCAAAATACAGTACCATAGAATGAAACCTAAAATAAAGTATAAGGGGATTAACAAGATGAAGAATGATGGACCATGTCTCGTATCCATAGAAACAATACTGAATAGGACATAACCCCACATCTTTCAATTCTAAGATATTGGTATACCAGAACATACCATTGACGAATAATACAAAAATTATTATTTGTCGGGTAAAGTTCGGTCTAAAATCAGGAGGAGGTCTTCTGTGAAGTGCGTCGTATAGAAAAGTAACCGAAATAAATATGTCGACTATCTTTAGGCACTCGTGGTAAAGAAGAAGATTTGGAACTTGGACTGAGTGTGTGCTGAGAGCCGCTGCAATGATACTGAACATGCTATAAACGAACATGCCGCTAGCCGATATGTACATTAACACCATAGTGAGGCGGAGTTCGTCTTCTCTTTCGTCGTCAATTTGCCAAGTGGTGCTCCTACGCATTTTAATGTGAGCGATCAAATTTCCCAGAATGCATAAGGGATATACGCAAACCATGAACAAATAATATATGGCAGATGGAATCCCTTTGGCCCAATCTGCGTCCTGATCTTCGGAATTGGTGTGCGTTTTAACGACGATAACGGATATTATTATAACTAGAATACCGCCGCCTAAACCTATGAGACTTTTCTGAAGTGAATAGTAATGCTTTCTAGGCTGCTCTTCTTGTACGTTGTCAGCATGTCTTCCGATATTTCCATACATGACATACATGAACCCTGACATAATAAGGTAAAATTCCATAGCTCCTGGAATAAGGATGGGTGATTCTGATTCCAAAGCGTCTTTGAACGTTTTATGCGAGTCGTTATTAGACCCTAAAATAAAACAAAACAAAATGAACGTTTGAGTAGTTTGAACATCCATGGCAAGCTACAGTTTTAAAAGTAAAGTGAAACTTTTTGCAACTTAATGATGTGACTGAAACTGGTCGCAAAATACAATATTGTTGCTCGGAGAAAGTGCTGTGCCCCTTCCCCGAAAAAAAACTTTCTGAACACATTGTTCGGAGATCTGAACATCCTACACTTTAACTTTGTCTCATTGCATAATTCAGTTTTCTAATACATTACTTATAAACTGTTAATCTATCTAAAACTAATGAAACATTCTTCCCAAGTTGAAATGAGGCATGATTACTAGTAAATGACATCACGATGGGCATACAAATTCCCATAGTTATAAACAGAGGGTTCTATTGGGGCACCACCTTGCATATTGTTAAGTATTTTCATTATACAAACGCCATTCTATTCGTAAATCCATATGTATTTAGCATTATCCCCCAAACCATGAATTGATATAGGTCTGCAACGTACTGATCGATCAGAAAGTTCCTAAAACACCTGTGTCATTTTTTAGCAGTTTTTGTTTCGAATATAGCATACATGGATGCAATCAGTTTTTGAAATCATAGCCCAAATCCCTCCTATTGGCTAATGCGATTTCGAGTGCCACCAATTAGATTACTCGCCCGATGACGTCACACATCCATGGATGTCAACTGATCGGTTCAAGGGTTTAAGCAGAGAATTACAAAGTACAGTGTACTGTTACTGACAGAAGTCGAGCCTGTACTTTATCATACATACCATTAACTTGAGAACTGGCCAGGTTTACCAGGAATCGAGAGTAAATATCTCCGTTAATGATGTTGACAGGTGGATTCTTATTCCTACATATGATATCATAGTTGAATGTCTGTTTTTCCAAGTCCTCGCTAACCTCATGAACAAAATCTCGGCTCCAACAGCTTAAGCAGGTAGCCCACATTAACATGATAGCTATCCTAAATAGTGAAAATGAAAATATCACAGTTTGATTATGTGTAAAGCTATTAAGTGATATCAGCACACTTAACCAGTTATAAGGTAGGTTGAGGGAAAGAATTCCATTGCAAGTAGGTTGCTAAAACTATTGATTTTGAAAAGCGAAATCACTGCAATGGCGACAAATCACATGTACACAGTCACACTGTGACTAAATGTGAAAATATTTTGCATTGAAATGGTGGAAGACAGTTTTAATGTTACTTACCTCGCTAGTCGTTTCCACTTCGTTATGCATTTATTGGAGTAAACACACACAAACAACCAAAGCTGGAGAATAAACAGAAAACCAAGAACTGCCTCTACACCATCTGCTGCCTTGTAGGACTTTGAATAGTCACAACTACCATCTATGACACAACCAAGCTTGTAACCTTTTATCAACATTCCACAAGCCGCGAATAGTGCAGCGCCACCTATCAATCGAGAATAAAAATCATTTGTTTTACTGGAACATTACAAATGCTATTGAGGTATATTTCAAGTAATGCTTCCACCAACCACCCTCTGATAATGACTGTGTATTTTTTTTAAGGTGTCTTGTTGTCACCGAAATTCCAAAGACGTTATTTAAAATACCATTCTTCACAGAACATATGAATATAATTTGCTTTGCATTTCCTCTTCAAAATGAGCCATGCCTAGCCTATACAGTGGTTTCGAACAGTTACAAGTCACGTGTCACCGTGTACATGACCAACGATCAAGGGAATATACTGGTTTGTCACTGCAATCCTCGTACAGACAATGAAACGCGATATTAAGGTCCTTACCTTTGATAAATTTCGAAGCAGCTTGGTGACTTTGTTGTCCCTCATGGGTTGTTAACATCCCAGCTGCTCTCATAACAATCATTAACACTATCGATCCACCACATAAATATATGTAGTAAATATCTAAATGCCATGACTGCAAATCTCTCTCATGTCCTTCTCGAGTTGCGTGCATCTTTTCAAAAGCTTTGGCCAAAGGGAGAACTGATCCTACTACAATATGAAATATTGCGAACAATTGACTAAATGCCACGCTGGTTCTAGACCTAGTGAAAGAAATATGACGTCATTAGGATATTACAATATTTCATATTTATGATAATGAAAAATTGGAAGATAACAATTGTTTCTGCTATAAAGTATCAGCAGTAGTTTTGTTATAATTACATTATGTCCAGGGGTTATCATTTCTTTTGGTTATATTTTGGTTTTATCTTTATTTCTAACATATATTACGAGTAAATCTAGACACTTGCATTGATACTATCATTGAAATAAAGCAAATCTGACAGCATGTGTACATACACATGTACCAAATTTAAACAATTGCAAATAATCTCTCTTGAACATTTGGTCCAGTGAGATTTCTCCTTTCTTCAGGTGTGTACCATACTATGAGAAAGGTACACACAAATCAGGCTCGTAATATGCATGTGATTTAAAAAATCAATGAAATATAACTTACCGACGTGGTTTTGGTTGGGCATTATTGGCAACATCAAACGGAGGTATAGCTTGGTATTCGTACTGATTTGCATTATCCATGATTTGTATTTGAAAGTGCAGTGACAGTTTTTTCAATACCTGATGACGATAACATTGAGAGTGAAAGTAAAACACATTGAACATCTTTAGCAATGAAAATTGTATTTAAAGTCAAACGAAAATGTATAGTACTGAAATTGTAGTACTTTTCAAGAATTTAAACTCCATAAGCATACTTGTCAATGGATATGAATATCTAGTTCTGTATTCACAGATGACCCAATCTACCTTATCTCTCCCTCAAAAACAGAGAGAAAGAAACTGCAGTAATATTATTCAGTAGAAAAGAATATTTATTTAGAATGTTTTCGCAGAAAGGGGCCATACATGGTGATTCGTGTGCATGTTTCACGTTCAGCAGATTTACCTTCAACGCAGGTTGCTAAATATGTGCGCTAATCTTCTGTATGAACATACATTCGTATTTCGTATGAAATGTAAGACAAAAAGCAAAGAATCAAGCTATAATTTGCATAAATTAAAATTGAGATCAAGCTAACTTAAATACGGTGATACAGGTTTCATTTTGTTAACATTCCGTAGAGCCAATATTCAGGCGATAAAATCAAACCGAAAGATATACTCATTCCAGATGAAAGGTGTAAGTTATTTTTCATGGGAAACAATTAGCGCTATATGAACATACAAAGCAAGGAAATTGATGAATGTTTTTTATAACATTTTCATAATTTGATCAACGTTTCATTTTCTCTTTCGGTTGTACCAGAGACGTTGGGGTAATTACGTCATACATATATATACCTACTCGACCATACCCGTGAAATGCAGTCATGGCAGTCTTACCTGTGATCCAGGACTCGTTGTAGTGCTGTTTTATGATGTGAACTGTCGATATAAGTATCTTATTTTGACGTAAGTCTGAAGGACTACGAGACTGATTTTATAGGCCTCACGCATACAGCATATATGTATTTTCGCGCATGCGTGCAATAAGGAATAGCTAAAATTAACCAGTATTATCATCGGGGAAAAACCAAGCCTATACTACCCACACACCCTATTGTAAGCGTCAAGAATTTCCGATATTTTGTTATTTCGTAAAGGGTCAATGATTCCTCGAAGAGAGGCTATATGTGTCGTAGCTCCAGTAAGCGAAACTGATCCACTAGGCCGTTTGCAGCTATATGAGATTAGATGAGATCGCTAGATATCAAGTTCAATGAGACTGATTACAAGATGTCATGTACAATGAGCAGCTCTATTCAAACGGAAACATTTGGACAATTGCACACAGATATACGTCATCACTTTACGTAACCTAGACAAGAAAAGTTGCTTCTGAAATTAAATATACAGGCGTGATAACAAGGATGGTTATGAATATATTCGAGAGAGATATATATATATATATATATAGAGAGAGAGACAGACAGAGGGCGAGATAGACAAAGAGAGAGACAGACACAGACACAGACAGACAGACAGACAGACAGACAGACAGACAGACAGACAGACTGACAGACAGACAGACAGACACACGCGCACACACACACACACACACACACACACACACTCACATAGCGAGACAGACAGAGAGACACAAAGCAATTGCAAGAGAGAAATAAAGACGTCTCCAACGTCTCTGGTAGTAGTAATAGACCTGGTGTGTAGACAGTCCATTTTGGCGACCTCTCATCCGCCTATTGTGAGTACCTGAATATGTCTGGTTAGACCTTTCCCTGTGTAAATGTTTGAACAGAACTCTTTTGTGTATGTACGAAGTAGGTCGTGGCGACATTCTTTAGTCTGGGTTCTATGGTCTGACCAGCAACTGAACAGAGAAAGGCTGCCTCACCGTGTCTTATTCAGACTAAATTACAAACATAATGAGCACACAAACCGATAAATTTTATCAATTTTCTTGTGTTGGAATATTCAAACGTGGACTCTTCGTGTCATTGTTAAACATGTAATCCGTAATTCGTGTGTGTATGGGGGGGGGGGGGAGGGGGGCAGTACAAATAAGGAAAGTGACCATGATGTCATAATTGATGTCAGAGGTTATAATTTGAATTAATATTCGCCCAAATAATTTGTATACAGTATCACGAATCCTCGCTATTGCTGTCATAACATACAGGTACAATCTCATACTAAGGCCTAACAAAAATATTGTGTGGTACCGATTACTCTCAATGTTAGAATAGGTGGGTTAGGTAGATTTTTTATTTTATTTTTTTTCATAAGTGAGTGTCTAGTTCAGGTAGTTATGTTTTCTGTTGTTTTCCATATGGTCTCTGTGTTATTGGTTTCTTCTCATCAGATGTACGGCCATTACAGATTGGAAGAACAGTTTCATATAATATTGTCTTTTTAAATTGATGTCAGTTTCCGCACCCACTATTTCTTGCGAGACTTCACAATTTTCGCGATTTTGTTATTTTTCTCTCGAATACGTAAAAAAACACGTTTAGGGTGGGCGTGAAAAAAACTAGGTGGTGCCAGGTACCAGAACCAAGCAATTCTTTTAGACTTAAATAACTACACCTTGTTTGGTGGTCTGAGCCTACACGTACGTACGTGCAAGTATCAAGTATACCATTGACATCATTTCCCAATTTTTGAAATCTGATACATCAATAACTTGAATTGAAGATGTGAAAAGGATAGGTGAAGATGAAATTAATGGTGTACATCGGACATTCTCTAAAACTCAATGCAATAATGTGATATCTAATGGAACTTAAACTTTCTGTAAAAAGAAATCTAGGAAGCAAATAATAAAATTTAATACTGATTGTGATCTATCATGCTATAACCATTTTTATTGGAAATATACGTTATAATATAATACATTGAGACATACAACAAATTTGGCGCCTTAAGTACAGCAGACGATAAAATCGTATTGCTGAATACTATTGAATAGATAATTACGCACCCCGGTAGCATGTACTGTTATGTCAGAGTGCCCAGGGATCCAATTGAGGAGAGCAAGGCCTAGATACTATCAGTTTAGTACCTGTCGTTTATATTTAATCTTAAGAAAAGCGTTTGCTATAAAATGTTGCTCCACGAAAAATAGCGTGAATAACACTGATCATATTTAGGACACTTTGTCGCCAAAAATTGTTGCGAGTCTCTTATATACATGTAGTCATCTGTGTTGCTGTTATGTTATTTTACGTGAGCTAGATGTATCTAATGAAAACAATTAAAGTGACACATGGTTTGTGAGATTGTTGTACTCGATCGACAATACACAAGACATTGAATATACTATTCTAGTATAATGTCAGTATATGCCTTTGTCCACACTACTTGTACGTTAATCAAACATCACACCCAGGAGATCTAAATCTGAAAGTTCCATTTTATCGTACCCCATATTTTCCTGTATTGACATGATTATTTTGTTGCTAGTTACTGATAGGTCAGTGGTAGTGGCAATCAGCTTGGGTGGATGCTAAATTATTGTTGAGACATGCCTTCAATGGAATTATAAATATCTTCTGTGTACGTACACTAAATTACGTCATAAAATCACTTACATGTTATGCGTGAATACAAAGTTTTAGTTCTGCCAGTGACAAGCGATGGTAGGCTTTGTTTGTAAAACATGCTACAGGTATCCTTCAATATGCAGTAACAGTAAGATTATTAGAATGAAAAAAAAGTACCCATCTCGATCGAGAGGGTAACTGGCGAAGCACACATCTCTGTCTGTTGAGCTATACTATTCCAGAGTGCCCTCGTGTGATCTGGTACGAGTGTAACTTTGAATGTAGTGTACAGTTAGCTGAACATTTTCTACGGTGTTGACGTAAAGAAGAGAGTAGTGACACTGGTGATATAAACACAGTTTATGTACCTTTAACATGCGTCATCAAATACGTGAAAGGTGTCACATTTAGATAGGTTGTTGTGCCATCTAGATATAATGACTCAACCTATCCACTCAGCCAAACTTCGAAATATAAAAGCAATGCATGGAATCTAAAATAAATCAACAACGGAGTTGTCAAATGAATAATAATTGACCAAAGTCCGAAACCATAGAAACAGTTCTGAATAGGGAAAACTTGAGATGCTTTCAGATCATAGATATCCATATACCAACAAACAAAGTTCACGAATATCAAGAACATGATGATTTCTCTTGTAAAATTGGGCTTAAACTCCATCGGCGGTTTCCTGTGAAGAGCGTCGTATAAAAATATGACACAGAAAAAGATGTCGACAATCTTCATGTTTTCGTGAACGATAAGCAGTTTTGGCTCATGAGGAGAACCAATGCTGAATATGCATGCAATGATTGTAAAAGTACTGTTAATGAAACAACCACTTGCCGATATATACAAAAGTAGCATTGTTAAACGTAACCCGTCTTCTCTCTCATTGTCTATTTTCCAATTCTCATTTCTACGCATTTTAAGATGGCACACCACATTTCCAAGAATGCTCAAAGGATATCTGCAAACTCCAAAACTATTGTATATCAGCGAGGGTAGGCCTTTCTCCTTAGCTTCAAGATGAGACGAATATATTGAGTGTGTTACCAAGACAACGATAGATGTAACTAATACTAAGAGCCCTAAACCTAAACCCATTATGCTTTTTCGAAGAGTTCTGTGCTTTGGACTATCCTCGTGTGTAAGATTGGACCTATGTCCAATATTTCCATACATGACGTACATGAATCCAGACATGATTAAATAAAACTCCATAGCACCAGAATACAAAAGCGTTGATGAATCCTTTTCAACAGAGTTGAAATTCACTTCTTGGTATTTGACACCTGTAAAGAGAGAAAGATTACGAAACTAATGAATCTGAACGTTCAAAAGTCTAGTAGAATGTCCAAATTACTAGTATGGTGTTGCCTTTCTCTTTATATGTTTATTAGTCTGTCTGTCTGCCTGTCTGTCTGTCTGTCTGTCTGTCTGTCTGTCAGGGTTTGACTTCGCATGACACTTTACAAAATAAACTGATACAATTCTTTATTACTGAATGTAAGGGCTGCAAATACACTCAAGTTTTTATAAAATAGACAATTTCGTGAAAGCAATGTCAGTGCCTAGAAGATTACAACGATGGACCCCTGTAAAATAACTCTTATCATTTCCATAAAGCTACAAAGTTGTAGAACACATATTTCTGATGAAGCATCGAAATATAAACCACGGCCTCCTGTCGGGTACGTTTAGGACGTCGACGGTGCCGTAAAGAGTCCCGTGGTTCACGACCATACATAAAGCAAAGTATACTATACACAGGCGAAAACTTGGAAAGACCAGGAAGTATGTCTTTTTATTGGATAATTAGTTTGTTTGTTGGGTCATTTGACAAAGGTGAATTTAGAAACAACAGAATAGAATATGCGAGTGAAGGAAACAGGAAAGAGATATTTACCAAGTTCGTTTGCGCTGTCAAGGATTAAATTGAGTCCAGTTCCAATCAAGCTGTCATTGATGTGACCATGGTCAGTATGCGTTATGTTACAATTCGAGTAGTCAAAGGAGTGGTTGCGTATGTCGTGCTCTACCTCTGCTACAAAATCACGACTCCAACAGCTGACAGATGTAGCCCACAACAACATGATGCCAACCCTGACAGAGTAAAACATGATCACATACAATTTTAGAATACAAATACTATGGAAATAAAGGTATAAGCAAACTAACGAGATAAATACAAACAGTCAATTGTTTTTGTTTGCAGGATAAAATGGGTAATAGCTGTGCCTAGCTCGGTTATGTGGATATAATAATATAATCATGTAATATATGGCGTGTAATTCACTTCATTTAAACGTTAATGGTTTTTAATTTGTCATAACTACAAATGTCATTGCTTAACGAAAAAAACAACCTTTTTGGCTCCTAGGTTTAAAATGTTCGATTTGTCTGCCAGTATTAAAAGCACTGCATGTGGAAGTACATGTGCAGACATACAATGGTCGTGAAGTTATGTACAGATAACATAAATGTATTCTTAGATAAGGCTCAGATAACCATACGGCCATGTAATAGTAGTGGTCTGAAGGTGAGATTACTTGTGTCCTGCCATCATGGTATTTGTGGACCTCAATAAGTTCTAACCCTTACCAATGGGTATTTCATTCTGGGAGGGGAGGGGGTGCCATTTCAATTTATCATTTACCTAGCGAATCGTTTCCATTTTGTGATACATTTGTTAGAGTATACACAGACGAAGAGCCAAAGCAACAGGATGTAAAGTACACTGAGAATCGCTTCCGCGGCATCGACAGTTCCACAATCACCAATACAGCTTCCATCGATTACAGAACCAAGTTTAAAACCAGCAATTAACATACTACATATCCCAAACACTGCAGCTCCGCCTATCAAGAAACAGAAAAAAATTAAATTATGTAACACTTCAAAAAAGTCAAAGTCTCTCTCTCTCTCTCTCTCTCTCTCTCTCTCTCTCTCTCTCTCTCTCTCTCTCTCTCTCTCTCTCTCTCTCTCTCTCTCTCTCTCTCTCTCTCTCTCTCTCTCTCTCTCTCTCATCTGACGTATACTGTACCGTCACAAATAACATGTGTTTATTCCAATTGCAATAATTAAATATGTACAAACTGTATATAAACTAACCTTTGATATAGACGGAAGCGGCCTGGTGACTGTCCTGCCCTTCATGTGTCTTCAACATATTAGTCATTTTCATAAAGACTATAGACAGAATTGAAGCACAGTATAAATAAACGAAGTAGCTATCCAGGTTCCACGGCTGGAGGTTATTCATGTAGCCTTCTCGTTCGGCGCCTACCGATTTGAAAGCCAGGGCTAGTGGTAATACCGTTCCTACCACGATGTGTAAGATGCCGAATAGGTGACTAAAAGCCACGCTAGTCCGAGCACTGTCGAGAAAATATGAAATGCCTAAAACGTTTAGAAAACATTGGTGATTTGGAAAATTCAAATAAATTGACCTCATTGCTCTCTAACTATAGATATGCACTTTCATTATATGGTTGCAGCTTTCGCATCCATACAACCAGGTTCTCAATACCGAAGTAATTGTCACTAAGCACGTGACATCCACTGAAAAAGACAATCAAGTCTATGAACCCAAGAATATGCACGGCCTCCACCCAGAGGCTACACAGAGTTTTATGTGTGTGCAATAATACGACTCCCCTACTTCCCGCATTCTGGAGAGGCTGATGTATATGGCACACTACATTAAAATAACAGTGGCATTCGACTTCAGCGTCCATAAGAGATTTCTTTACAAAGAGATGTGGGCTTTGCAACTTGGAGGGGTCTGACATTGGCCTTGTACCTATACTTGGAGATACGTAGCCAGAAGTTTCCCTTCATGCTTTTTTTTGACAGAAGCAGCTAGCTATAGCACCCCCTCCATAATCGCTAGTGTGGTTACTGTGTCCCTTCCCACAGTGAGCACCTTTTTAAAAAAAGGACATATAGGAGGCCATTTAGAAACTTTAAAGTTAGTCTATCGTCCTAGTCTTCAATGAGGTGTCCTGATAACTTTATTTCACTTCAGTATTTACAAAGTAACTATCTATAAATCGTTCAAAATGATGGAAGGCGAACAAGGTTAGGCTCATGTTATAGCTGACATTCTCTTGCCTAGCTAGGGTACCCAGAAAGAAGCCTGCTGTTCGCTGAGGGGGGGGGGGGGGGTTGAGGGTGAGGAAGTAAGTACATTTTTTTGGCAAGCTTCATATCCATTCAACAATGGCTTTAGTATATGAGCAAGGTTTCAAGGTACTGGATGTGTGAAGCCCTGAAATGTGAATATATTAGTTTCAGTGATACCTTACTCAGCGTACAGCAGGTTACTGCTGAGCCAACTTTGCAAATATTTTTTAGCTCTCTTTTAGAGAGGCCGCGCAATGCAGGATGGGAAGAAATAACGCTTCTGTGTTTCCTGATAACAGAATGCGGCTAAAATGAAGTCAGTCTCAGCTGTATTACAATGTATCTTGCCAATATATTCCAAAACATACTCAGACTTTAAAGCACTCAAAGCCGTTGGGTAATTAACCACTTACCCCAGTTGCTCGGTAGACGTCATGACGTCATTATGATCGATGTCGTCAGAGTGAAAAGTTTGGTACCCTGTCCCCGCCATTCTTCTGATTTTGACGAGAGTCAGTGTTGTATTATGGGTGATCACTTTTACATCAAATAGAAAGTAAAAATCTAAAGAAAAAGAAAATATTAATAATGAACTTTGAGGTCAATATTTTGTCTTTTGATACATTCGTCCTTACATTTATGTCCACACAAAATTATACCGTAAAATCAAATCTAATCACTGTTTTTTTTAAAGCTGTGTTGGTGCAATGAATAAATATATGACGGCGAATACCTTCGAAATATATGCTACAATAACGCCATTGAATTAGAATAATGTACCCGGAACACAGAGTTACTAGTATTCCTTGTTGAACTAAGCTTAACTTACCGGCAAGTCTGATTACGAGATCGCTGCACCTTTCAAAATGATCAAACTAATGTCACGGTACTTTTGGGGCAAAAAAATAATCTCAAAATTGATATAATTTTCAAAGATCGGAGGTGAAAAAAGACAAAATAATATAATTATGTTACTTTCGGTTTCATGTGTCGTGCGCATAATTATGTAAGGTCGATTTGTTCAATACCTCAGCTCTTGGTGAACAGGTACAGATCGAGGCATTCTTTAGTTTTAATGCCTCCTATTATTACATGCTGGCCGTCTGTGATCATGACTCCGTCGTCAGCATGAAATTATTATGCTTTGACACTTACCTGTTTTGATATTTTAAATCATAAAGCCAGTGTTGTTACGTGAGCCCTCCATTTCTTTTAGTTTCTGAACGAGTTCGTCTCGGGTACACTCGGGACGTTCTTCCGGGAGCGATCTATAAATAGTTCTCGGGAAATTTGTGATATGAGAGAGACGTGTGCAGTACGAAACGACCCCTAGGCCCCACACACAACAAGACATATGTACACGCGGTGTAAACAAAAGACATGTCTGCGTAGCGTTGTTGGCTAATATAAAACTTCTCTGTATGACTCAGTCGCATGTTTCTATGAAAACCTACGATACGTAAACATTTGTCCCCGTATTCGGACATTCGGTCTCATTTTATACGGACAGTACAGAATGCGTTTACTTAAATACACGACAACAATGAAATTGAAAATAACCCAAAATAATGCAGAGTCTCTTGGTAGGACGTACTCTCATTTTTTAGTCTATCTACACATTGCCATTGTTGAAAAAAAATGATGGCGTGTGGGCCTTTACATTGACTGTAAGATACGTCGTGACGTCCCCGCCCTCACCGGCCTCCCAGCGCTCCTCTCACGTGGGAGGGGTTGGCCGATGTGTGAGGGCGCCCCGTTACGGCGTACCTTACAGACTAGCCTAAACATAATTCAGAATTATTTGGATTTGAATTATTCTATTGTCAATATCAATTATTACCATTCAATAATATTTTAGGAACACTATAATAATAGTTCGAATATTGTGCTTTGGCAAGACGTGATTGTACAGGCATGGATATTAGGGAGCCTTCAGTAATTACAAGAGTGCGAGGGCGGAGGGATTAGAGGTTGCCAGTTTTTACAAATTGGCTGGGGGCATATCTTAGAAAATGAGATCAGGGGAGGGCCCCATTTTAGGCTCTATTATCTAATTTTGCATTATTTAGCTTTTTGACATCCCACTGATGCCACTGGTTCTAAATATACTGCTGCTACATCGGTTATGGTTGGAGTTAGAGTTAGGGTTAGGTACCGTAACATCAATCAAATCGCTCCTAACAACAGTGTGGTTAATTAATTGTTAGTTGTGACGTCAGCGGAGGAGTGAGTCACGTGGGTGGTAAACGAGAACAGCTAGGTAAGATATATTGATTACAGACGATGTTGTGGAATAAATGACCTCGGTCACAACAATGCCAACTGTGTCATTCTAATCTATAGGAGTTGCTGCCTTCGGCTCAACCAATGAGTTCCAAACACAGATATCGATTAATACAGTGTCTTCGCGCACATTCACGTAGTAACATTATTGGGAAATACCAATGCCTTTTAAATCTTTCAATGTGGTGGCAGCGCTGAGATTAAGGTCTTATTAGTTTTTCTGGGACTCGTGTCTATTCTATTTCTGACTGCATCTTAGCAGAAAAAGAAATTTGAGAGAGGGCCACTTTTTAGCACTACGTAATCGAGGGAAGGTTGCATTTTATGCAGCAGCCCTGACCTGATCCCTATCCCCTTCACCCTTACAAAATGTTACGGCCGGGGAACAAGCAAGTACGGTTAATTAACATAACACTGGATACGATGCGCTGAAGTCTGCAAGTTTGGGGTAGTGAGGTCAGCATATAAAAAATACATAATCATAACATATTACTTCTGCTTCAGGACCATTGGTACGAGCCAGACTTTTCTTTACAACGTTTTTGTTTTAGCGCTTAAAAGAAATAGGTCAGCCAGACATATGTACATCGCCTACACGTGCGAACGCATGGTATCAAATAACGACTCTCAGTGACTCTGACTAATCGTTTCATTGAATTCAAGGGGAAATTCTATGGAACTTTCCTGTTTACTAGGAATTACTATCTAAACACGCTCATGATTGACCGATGTGTTTGTTGTTCTCTTCTATTTTTAGTTTATTTATTTCTTGATGAATCCGGGCCTCGGATCATGGCAAGCAATCTAAATGTTTCAAGTTGAATTACAGAAATCCAAAACGCCGATACGTGCAGTATAAGTACATACATGGTGCAGAGACTCCGAGTGCAATTCACAGTCAAGCTAGAACCCGTGTTCCATTTTACCTGATTTCTCACAAAATGGGCCAATTTAAGGTGACAACTTAAAATGACAGGTTGTTGTTGTTGTTGTTGTTGTTGTTGTTGTTGTTGTTGTTGTTGTTGTTGTTGTTGTTGTTTTGTTTAGTTTTTTCTTCTTAAATTCTGATATTGATAAAATCAGAGCATTCAGAAATAATCGATCTGGTCTGGTTCGGTGTTTGCATTGAATGTATCATGACACCATATCTCGATTGAAAATATAGGTGAATACGACATCCTGGAGACTTCGTTGAGTGTGTGTGAGTGTGTATGTGTGTGTGTGGGGGGGTGCGCGTGTGTATGTACATGTATAAGGTTATATGTACGTGCGCGCGCATCTCTTGTGCATAGCATTTTGTTTCCCGAGATTGTTTTCATTTCTTTCAATATTCCTCCAGCCAGCTGTTTACGTCGCTTACTATACAGTATATTCCGTTCAATCCCTCATATGCACTGAAAGGAATATACCGTAAGCGCCAAAAAAGGGCTATCAATATTTTTTTAACGCACTTCATATATTTTATCGATTGTTTTAACTTGGACCGGACCGGAAATACTAGTACATGTACATTACATGGCATGCGCATTGGGTATTAAAAATGAAAGTGTAAATGTATTAAGAGGGCGAAAGTCTGTACGTACTCAAGGTGAAAGAGAATTCATGTCATGATCGTTGACTCAGAGGGGATTTCCTAATTCTTATTCAAGACCCAACTAGCGTCACATGCACAAGTAAACAACTACGATAGACAGTCGACCTCTGATCGAAAAGGAGTAGGCTCATTTTCACTGACGAAACTGTTTGCTCTACAGAGTAGCGAGTCCCAGAGTCATGGCTGCCACGACATCAAGAGAAGCAGATAAAATACTACCATGCAAGGATGAATGTAACAGGACTAATTATAAGACATTATCGGTGAACACAGAAGGTGGCGGTGAAGGGGGAGTGGACTACTTCATAAAAGACACCAATGAACCGGAACACACGTAAGTATTTCTGTGGATTGCGAGGTTATTGGAAAAAGTTTCGTTTTTTTGAAAATGTTCGCCCTGCTATATTGAAAGGAAATCTATAGTGTCCTTATCACAAGTGAAAAGAAAAACACCACGGCATAGACACACATACATGTACTTTATATGTATCATCTTGTATTTTGTACTGCAGCTCTTCCATATTTTTGCAATTATGAACTAACACCCCATCCCATTTTTGTTGAATCATCCAGGTCCAAGGCCAGTACAGCGTTCAGTCAACTATGGGCTATCTCTCATGTTGTTGTCGGCGTCGTCTTGACAACAGCTTTGGTACTGAACGAGAACATTAGCAATAATTTCGAGATTTGTCAATTAGATGGTTTCTATTTTTATATGTACTCCATATCCATACTGTTTATTATAATTATGAGGCTATCGAAGATGGTAGATAAGGAGAGAGACAGCGAAGGTCAAGGTCATGGAACTTCAACCTATCTTATTGGTATGTATGTATGTATGTATGTATGTATGTATGTATGTATGTATGTATGTATGTATGTATGTATGTATGTATGTATGTATGCATGCATGTATGCGTGTGTGTCTGTCTGTCTGTCTGTCTGTCTGTCTGTCTGTCTGTCTGTCTGTCTGTCTGTCTGTCTGTCTGTCTGTCTGTATGTATGTATGTATGTATGTATGTATGTATGTATGTATGTATGTATGTATGTATGCATGTATGTATGTATGCATGTAATGTAGGCAGACAGGCAGACATGTATGTACGCACGCACGCACGTACGTACGTACGTCGTATAGATGTATGTATCTGTGATTGTATGTAAAAATATTTTTAGTCGAAATAATAATCTAAATATAATCATCTTTTCGTAATATGCCAGCATTGGTTATTTTCATAACTTTTTTAGGAATAAATATCTGATAACTGATATACGCATAATAATTGTGCCCTTCATCCATACTCTAGAAAGAAAACACAAGTAATGACACATAACTCTTCGTATTTCAACAGGGGGTGCCACTCTGTTTGGTATATGTGCAATGTTATACTGTGCTTTTGAAATTGGCGCATTCATAGACCATAGTTTCCCTACCGGCAGTGTGATTGACATTATGGAGACGATTGCTCACTTCTCTTTCATTTTGGCTCAATTAATCTTTGTTTGGGCATATTCAAACGCAAGGATACAGAAATGGCAATCATTTGCAAGGTAAGTACATGAATATCGTATAAGTACAAATGTCATTAACGTGACGTTGTAATAGTCGGTCATGTATGATAAAATCAGGTTGGAAACTTCTCTGCCAAACATGTAGTTTCTATCTTTGTTTGTCTGTCTGTCTGTCTGTCTGTCTGTCTGTCTGTCTGTCTGTCTGTCTGTCTGTCTGTCTGTCTGTCTGTCTGTCTGTCTGTCTGTCTGTCTGTCTGTCTGTCTGTCTGTGTAGGTCTGTCTGTCTGTCTCTGTCTCTGTCTGCCTGTTTGCCTGTCTGTCTGTCTGACTAACCTCTGTCTGTCTGTCTGTCTGTCTGTCTGTCTGTCTGTCTGTCTGTCTGTCTGTCTGTCTGTCTGTCTGTCTGTCAGACAGACAGACTGACTGACTGGCTGACTGACACTGACCGTCTGTCTGTCTGTCTGTCTAGGTCTGTCTGTCTGTCTGTCTGTCTGTCTGTCTGTCTGTCTGTCTGTCTGTATGTTATATATATATATATATATATATATATATATATATATATATATATATATATATATATATATATATATATATATAAGGCATAATATACAAGAGTTTGTTGTACATTGAATACTTGCAAAGTTCGGGGGTTTGAAATATTGTACTTTGTCTTACTTGTAATTTAATGACAAGGAGTGACGCTATGTGTAAAACTATGCTTGCATACATCAGAGTGGCCATGATGTCAATATGGGCGACTAACATTTGTGGTTGGAGTCGATATTACGTTATCGAAACCTGGGTAGACTGGAATGGCCATCATGGTGAACTCAACTGGACGGAGATGTGTTTAGAGGCCACTACGGGCAACACCACCTCAAGGAATAATTCAAATAGTTTGATGGAATCATTACAACAAGGTAAAAATGAATATCATTATTTATCTATTTCTCTCTTGACGATTAAAGCATATCAAAATAGAGGGCACCTTGAATAATCCATACCTCTGCCAATGCCAAGCAGTTCTCATATGTTAAGATTGTCACACTATTCAAAAGAAAATCCAAGAAGGGATGGATGGGCAATGGTTGACCCAAAACTTTGGTCTTATGCAATAAAAATGGTTTAAAATGTGAATAATTTACGACACACTCTGGTAAAGTGTCTGCACGACATCGATATCTAATTTCAAAACATTTTCTTTTACCATGGTTGCAGTTGAGATCTGGCATTTTAATAAAACCACCAAAAGTCCAATAATTGGTACTTTAGAATTCCCGATAACAAACTAAAATACAAAAAGTTGACAGAAGTTGTTGTATTTTCGATCTGATTTAGATGCAGAAGACGAATTCAACTTTTTGAAAATTGTAAGGTCATCAGCTGATTTCTTGTATCCGGCGGCCATGGAATACGATATCATTATGTCCGGGATCATGTTCGTCCTCTACACAAATATCGCGATAGATGACGAGAAACGGAATACCGTTCGTGTTAAAATTGCAGCCACGAAACATCGAACTCTTGATCAAAGTTACATTGGACTTGCGTCTGGTCTGATCGTGTTTGTGACCTCCATAGGTATAGTTTTGGGTCATATAAGTCTAGTTAAGCGTGAGGAAGACACAACTGCTGAATATGTCTACAATACGTTTGCCACTATCGTATACGTGTTGTCTAGCCTGGCTAGCATTGTGGCTTTTCTCAAAATGCAATCGACGAGATTTGGTTGGAAGATTGACATTTCAGCGGAGAAGGAACACCAGCTAGAGACCGGACTATTGTTACTTTCGTCAGCTGGTCAACTTGTTATTTCCATGTTTACAATAGTCGCCTGTTCGTTATCCCCTAAGCTGAATGACACCGCTAGCATTGTAGTGCTACTAGAATGTACCAGAGTGCTGCAAGTCTTTTGTCAAGTCATCTTCCTTTACGACGCTTTACACAGAGTCGCGCCAAATGTCTTCCAACCTACGTTTACACGACAGCTCATAATTTTCCTTATGTTTTCAAATATCACATTATTTTGGCTAAGCATCTACGATCTTAAGAATGCGTATGTACACCTCATCCCTAACTGTTTCTATGGTACAGATGCCTGGTCTATCATCCTCCACCTAGCAACACCCCTAGAGATTTACTTCCGTTTTCATTCTGCCATCATATTGTTAGAATTATGGGAAAGCGGTGGGTGAGATGAGTGTGCGAAATTATTAAACGTTGGTCCGTCGGTCCGAGGCCAACGGACTTTGGTAAGGAGCAAGCGTTTTGCAAAACTATCGCAACTTGTCTGTCCTTAAGACCGATTGAAATTTGTATTTCATGTATAATACTTGTTGAATGATATACTCAAATTTTACCAACACAAATCCATCATCAACTTTTGGCATGTGGTACCTGTTTTAAACCTGCACTCAGTCACTGACAATGTCTAGCTGCAACTGGGACATTTTTACGTCAAGTAACCAAAAGATATATTCACTAAGAATTGGTCAATTACTCCTAAGACATGATTGAATCTATTAATTAGTGGTCAATTTATCTGTAGGTAGTGTCCTAGTATTTGGCAAGTTAAATTTTAAAGTCTTGAGCGAAAGCTCGATTTTGAACCTGTCACCGTGTTATAGCTGTACTAGTTGTAACTGGAGTATCATTTTCAGAATCAGACAACCATACATTCACTGAATATTATTAAAATGTCAATAATTAGACGTTGTACATGATAATCAGTACAGAAACGGGTTGAAATCATGATCACCGTTGAGGGCTCTGCTCACACAGATGATGCAATACTGTTTACGATGTACGATAGTACGAGTAACTCGTTGTACCTATTACAAAACCTCAAACTGTGATTGCATATAATATTAATAAAAAAATCATTCATCCACAATATCGCTAATCTCTTTGTAATTGTATGAATACATTGAATAACCAATAAGTTGCACATGATTGACAGCGACAGAAGCTAGCTAAGTACAACCCGAAATAACTACGCATACAAAAACCCTCCATACTGTTTAAATATGTATGTATGTATGTATGTATGTATGTATGTATGTATGTATGTATGTATGTATGTATGTATGTATGTATGTATGTATGTATGTATGTATGTATGTATGTATGTAATTTTCAAGGCCTCCACCTCGACTTCCAGAAATCTTTAAGTATCCCTTCCCCGTTTTTTCTTCATCACCCCCTCTCCCCCGCCGTTTGAATTCCCAAACATGCTCCGTATAGTCTAAATACCTTTCAAACACTAAGAATTGCTGTAAGAAATACAAGTACTTATGGTTTTTTTACATATTGTAAAAATAGATCATCACGTGCACCCACCCACACTGTCTGTTATACTGCGAAAACAGTGTAAAGCTGGGTTAACGTTACCCACACTATCTTGTACAGCCTGTAAATATATACTCCATGCACGTACGTTCATTGTATGAACACCCACATACATAGAACGAAGAAGTTCGCTTTGTTCTTTGGAGAACCTGGTAAACTGCAACTGTACGTTTTAGGGTTCTGATAGCAAACAATTCATGGAATTGATGAATACCTGTCCAATAGACGTCGTCGAACTACGGGTGCTGAACAATTGTTACGGTGGGTGTTTGGGCTCTCCAATCATGTGGAACGGTAGACTTTTATCATGGCTGATTCTAGTCATTGGAAATTACAGTCATATATTTAGTCGACAGACAACAACTAGATAGATAGATTGATTGATTGTAGCAAACCTGTTGTGTTGGTGTGAGAAAACGTAATGAATAGCCTCATCAACTTATTAACCCCTTTGACGTCAACCCCTACGACTGGGAGACTTACCAATGTATTTCTATTGACTAGAAGTAATTGCATCAGATATTGAAACACCATTTTCGCAAACGTTCTCGTGAGTAAAAAACAACACCCAACATATACTATACTGTGCACTTTCACTTCCAACAATAGTTTTATCTATCACTCTCGCCGTGACAAACTTCTCACTTATACATAATGGTGATTGCCATGACGTCATCCTGAAGGCCGCCAACAGCCAATTCAAAGAATGGATGAATGGTCACTGGAACTCTACAATAGCTATAAACGAAGAATGAGTCATATAAGGTAATAAGGTATCCCCGCATGTCACGTGTTACATGGAGCGTGGGCGATCGATTCACTAAATGGGAAAGTACGTACACTAATAAGTGATATTTTGAGCTGACAACTGCTTGAGACACATACACGCTAGAACCATTCCGTGTTGTGGAACACTTTCTCACACCCCTTCTACTCACCGTTAAGGAGTATATTCTATCTACAGCATCCTTGAGTGGTAGGTCACAAGTTTATTTATTTATTTATTTATTTATCTATTTATTTATTTACCAGGAGTGTTCAGTGTTCGTGCAGGAGGAAACCGATTTCATGTTAGTGTTGCGTTTACTTGCTCTGTTAATTCAACCATGTAGAAAGCAATAAGAAACTGCTCATTCTACAATCGCAATTTGTTGCGACATTTTGTTTAAATGAAGTAAAATAGAAACAGACGGTGCCAATGTTTTGATGTCTGCATTAGATGTCTGCATAGTGCATCGACACCTCGTGCATGTTAATTCATTTCATTTAAGAACAGTCGACAGTTCATCTGTTAAATTGCCGCAAGAAACTGTATTCATCGGGCATTGGATCTTAAAGTGCAACATGTGCATCAAACAGAGCCTATGGGCACTGACATATGAAACGGGTAGTATTATGTTCTTGCATATTACAGAAGTGTTTTTGCGTCTCCTTTTAATTGTAATTGCATTTTCGTATTAAATGTAAACTTCAGCCAATGTCCTTATAGTTTATGTTCGAAAATCAGTTATCCAACACTCCAAGAGCTGAGTTTTGAATTGTCAAATTTTAAAGAGATGGTCGAAAACAGATGGTAAATACACTGTAATGACACTGGTTGTATTTTTTTCCCGTCCATTTACAAACCTTTCCCCATTGAAAAACAACTATCTGGTTTGACTAATGATGAACTTCATCTGTTCACATTTCAGTGGGCTGATTCGTAAACATGGAGGACATGGAATCATCTATGGGTGAAAGTGATAAGATTAAGTCTGGTGAACTGGGAGGCTATGCTACAATACAAATTACTGATAGTAATGTTGAATCCATGCCACTGATATCACGACATGTTAAAGCTGAGTAAGTATATCCTAACTTTCTATATCATGATCATGACAATATTTCTATTGACAGTATTATCTGCAATCAATGTACTATCGCCCAATCATATATTCCCAACAAATGCGCAGCTTTCTATGCATCGGTATGTATGTATGTATGTATGTATGTATGTATGTATGTATGTATGTATGTATGTATGTATGTATGTATGTATGTATGTATGTATGTATGTATGTATGTATTCATTGATGTATGCATGTTGTTTTATTTATGTGTATTTTTTCATACTGTTTATTTTCAGAGCTACGGTGAGTAAAGCATTCAGCGAGTTATTGGCTACAACTCTGGTTGTCATGTCTGTGGTTTTCGTCATAACCGTTGCACTCAACAAAGACAAAAATCTTGATCTGCCGTACGATGGTGTCGATTGGTATTATTTATTTCTCTACTCCACTTCTATACTTGCTATGATAGTTATGAGACTAAAGATGATTGATAGATCTGCAAATTTACCAAAGAAATCTGGCTCGTCATATGTAAAAGGTATTTATAAAAATTCACACTTGGTAGTTTTAGTACTCATATTGTTTGACTGTCCAACCAGGGGCCCGACTAGTATAGTTGTTGCCCATGCACATCTTACAAATTGGCTTAAGGTTTATAGCGTTTTCACTTCTAAAGGGGAACGTCTCTCAAAGAAATAACGATTACCAAAAAACACCAAATTCAAACTCTGTTTCACTTCTATTGTTCATACAGTAATGCACCGTTGCATCATGGGTCGTATCAGGCATGAATATTTATTAGTTACACACTGAATATTCATGACTCCTTAGTGATTATTTCCTTCAGGTAAATAGTCACGAATATGCATCGTGCATCTAATAAATATCTGATAACACCCATGAGGCAATAGTGCACCACTGAAAGAAGACGTGTTGTGAAATCATGGAATGACTTTCCAGAATCCGAAGGTTATGAAAATACATTTATTTCCTCGAGTAGCCTTCCTCTTTGAGGGTGATTGAGCTGGTATAGGAAATCAACGGTATTAGCTCGCAATAACTAATATGCTCACACGATCTACAATGTATGCAATTTAGTGATGTTGCGTTTGGTGTGAGATGGAGTTGATTCTTAATCGCCAGCACATGTGACTTAGAATAATTCTTTCCTTTGAAATATTTATATTTTTTAAAAACTCTTTTACCAGGATTCACCTTCATAGTCAATGACAGAATAAAAGACACAGCAACGAAGGACTTGATTCTTGCAGCGTTACTCAATATCTCTAACAATGAATTTAAGTGTAATCATATACTTTTTTACAATTCCAGTCGGTGCCACATTGTTTGGTATATGTGTAATGATGTTGTCGGGGTTTAAGTTTGCTGCAATTTTGGATGGAAGTTATGAAGATCCTAATTGGGTGAATGCAACTGAGTCTGTCGTCATGATCATATTCGTATTGGCACAAATGATATTCGTGTCTTCGTATTCTGACATCTGCATCAACAAGTGGACCACACTTGCCAGGTATGGTTTCATAAAGTTTCCAATTTGATACTGATGACAATTCATTGCTGTGGAACTACTTCATAAAATAAGCACGTGACTGTCCGTCCGTCTTGTCTTTGTTTGACCGTCAGTCAGTCAGTCAGTCAGTCAGTCAGTCAGTCAGTCAACCAGTCAGTCAGTCAGTCAACCAGTAAGTCAGTCAGTCAGTCAGTCAGTCAGTCAGTAGGTTTAATTAGGTCTTGTCTTTGCATGTTTTGAGTTCTCGACAATTTTACCAGATAAACTTCGATAACAGATAGATTTACCCATTTTCTTTCCTGAAGATAAAGTTTTTTCGTCACCTTTATTTCGTCTAAACAGGGTTGGTGCTACAGTCATCTGGGCTGCCAATGTTAGTGGATGGTTTCGTGCGTATGTATCTGAAATCACTGTAGAATGGAAAACACAGGAAGAGGACATGGAAAAACTTCATCTTTGTACATGTATTAATATGACAAAAGACCACAAAGAACACGAACAGGATCATTTTTACAATGGTTAGTTTTATTGGATTTTAAGATTGTTAACAATTGTATATAAAGTACTTTAAATTTCATTTCTTGTGGTTCGTGAAATATTTCATAACTCAGCTGATTTCTCTTCATAACATAACTTATTTCGAGAAATATGGTATTCATATTTTGAATAGTGCATCATGGGAAATATTAATGTATAGATGTTTTATCTCCAGGGGTGATGCAAAACTTGACATCAAACACCAACCCATCATCAGCATACAGTTTCATGGACATCTACAGAATATCGGGAGAGTTCCTCGTGCCATCAGCAATGGAGTACGATATCATCATGGCGGGAATTATGTATTTCTTCTATACTAACATCGGAACCAGAAGCATCGAGCAAGGTCATCCCAAAATGGTGATGAAGAATCGCAGTTTTGAATACAGCCTGTGTGGATTCGCGCTTGGAGTTGTAGTTTTAGTGACATCTGTTGGTATCGCAATCGGTTATGCCATTGAAGCCCCTAAGCCTAACCACAGCTACAAAGCCGAATCGTTGTATTATGGATTTCTCACCGTATTGTACACCATGTCTATAGTCGCCTGTCTGTTCTCACTAACCAAAATCTACAGAAGTGATTGGCTCCCTGATGACTCGGCGAAAGCCGAAAAGCGATTGGAAACCAGTCTATTGGTGTTTTCTTCAGTTGGCAAGATTGTACACCCCTTGTTTGTAATCATGTCAGCGCTTTCGTACCTCGATTGCTCAATGCACAACGCTGAGATAATCATTATCGAGGAAGTGTCTATAATCATATTCGTATATTTACAAGTTTTCTTCATATACGACATTTTGCATCGGACCCCTCCTCAAAACAAGTCAAATGCAATGATAGTTCGTCAGTTCGTAATGTTTTTAATTTTTGCAAACTTGACCGGGTGGTGGACGTGCTTCTACGAGATCAAGTTCATGTCAGCTCAGCCAATTCAATACTGTTTCTACGGTGTTAGGACTTGGTCTATCATCTTACATTTGACTATCCCTTTGGAAATATATTTTAGGTTCCACTCTGCAATATTACTATTAGGGATATGGGAGAGCTTCTAAGTAAGGTAACGCCTTGACACACATATGTACGAGATACTATCAAATTTTTGAGTGTGATGTTAACAGAATCATCTTACATATTCACAAATTTCAATAATAATGAAAGCAGTGTACTACATACACGTACCTGCTGTGGCAAACAAGTTGACTTTTTCCAGGTACACGTACCTGATCATGACCATGAATTTCCTTAGTCTGTAAGGATAAGGTACGCCGTGTCGGGGCGCCCTCACACATCGAAGAGAGAAGGCCGGTGAGGGCAGAACGACACGATGTATCTTTAATACAGTCTTCTTGACCTGCTATAGTTATTTGATGGCTGATTCAAAGAAAATGAGAAATGGGATTAAAATGAAACGAGATGCCATCCATATATTGATTACGTGCCGATAATCCTATGTCTGCCATTGCAAATAAACTGGTTAAAGTGATCATAATGATGAGAAATGAATATCGATATCGTGAGATTTTCAATTAATAAATAAAATACCTTTACGTTGTTTTTCTGAAAACAAAAATAAGCAAATAAACAAACAATATACAGGCAATCTCTGTGTACATTGTAGATATTTTCATGTCTTTGCCACCAGTCTAGCACATAATACGGTTAACTACTAAAAGTCAAGCTATCATTGTTACATTTAAAATTCGTTATTTTTATTCTTTGTAATTATTGTCTCACACCAATATCCATCATTGTCCGTAGTTGTTGTAAGAAGTACAATCACCATGGTGGTCCAACTAAATTAAATGTCTCTGAAATTCACGGGGGTTGACTAGTAATGAGAGTACCGGTAGTGGTGTGGAATAAAATAACCACGGCGTGTGCAAAGTTTAAATTAAATTCAACACTGTAGACAATATTGACATCACACAATGGTATTTGTCATACCACTTAGCCTGGCAAAAAATTTTTTTTTCACTGTGAGAAATCTTGATTTAAAACTTTCAGTAATTTATGAAAATAAAGTTTCAAATCAAAGTGAAATTTCATGTCATTGCAGAAATGGCGTCAACATAAAGCTACAATAAGTCGATTAAAAAAATAACCCATTTTTGCCAGGCTAACCATCTCACACAACTTCTTACAATATCAATAATATCATGAGATCACAATTGATGTTTATTACTGGAAAGACAAAGAAAAATTCATATCTGGAAAAAAAAAAGTAATGCTAAATATACATAGGAATATCTGGAATAACAATAATGGGACAATTTGTTGATGTGTTTCTGTATATACATAGACATTATTAATACTGGTTTTAACTAATCAATAAAGTGTGGCACGAGCTGAGTTTATTAAAGGTGATTCAAAATGCTCACATTCACTATCGCTAATTAATAATAAGACATGTAGAGTGTACTTTTTGTTTACTGATGTCTATTACAACCACCAGCAATGTATTTTTTCACAAGGCTGTTGAGTTTTATTCACCTGTTGACTACGCTCGTCATAGGCTACGTGCTATCCATGTCTCCTTATGACGTCATAAAATCCCGTGGTCTAGGTGGGACCGGAAATACCCGAAAACTCTCGAAGTAAATCCGAAGGGAAGTGACTGAAAAAAGGTCATTTTAAGGTGTTTGCAGACGCTTTTGAAAAGTTTTAAAACCAGAATGCATTTCACAAACATGTCGTTTAGCAAATTAGCGATAGTGAATGTGAGCATTTTGAATCACCTTTAACCTTTAATGGAAATACTTACATAAAACCTTGATTATTGACTATTCTAGTATAATGTTAATGTTGATGTATGCCTTCTATGACATTACAAATGCCTTCTGGCATTGTTAGAACAGTTGGTTGCATAGTATGAATTGCCTTGACATTTTTATACATATATAAATTATGTCATTGAATCGTTTGTAAGTTATATCTTACCATATGGATGAGGATAGGGTATTTATTATGGATTTCTAATTTATAAAATAATTTTATCATGGCTTCCTACTTGGCAAATGAATGTGAAATAACATTGATAAAGTCTGTGTTTGAAACTTAATATACATTGCAAAAAAAAGCTAAATATTGTGTAAAAAGCTAAGTTCGTTATTGTACGTACAATAAACATTTTACATATGGATAGATCTTTTGCAATGTATTGAGTTACAAACAAGGACTCGGTATACGTCGTTTCACATTGATATTTCAAGTAGGAAGCGATTATAAACTCAAATTATAAATTAAAAATCCAAAATAAATACATAATCCTCATCCATATGGCCACTTTAATACCAGGTTTAAGTTCAGTCAATAGTGCAAGCGATGGATAGGTTATGCGTCAGTAAGTAGAATACTACGAGTGACTTTTAAATATGCAGTATAAATCTCCAAAACTGTATACATTCAGCTTGTATCCCTTTAAAAGGCATAGAATGAAGGTTTTGTCACTGTGTACATTCCTGTGATCACTCATAACATATTTAGATTCGGGCACCCACACCTGTACTTAATTCTCCATGTCTCTTCATAATACCTTAAAAATGATCAGCTGGTTGGTCAGTTAGAAACAAAAGTGTACAAGCTAGGAATACTTTGAATCATAATCATATTGAACCATCTGAAAGACTTAGAAATGATTATCAAAGTCAGAAGGAAACTTCGAAAGTATTTGTATTATTAAAGTTCCCAAATTACAGCAACAAATGATAATTGTGATTTTTTCAAATCATGACATAGAGGGCGTCAATTTAAAAAAAAATGATTTTCACCAGATTAAAGAAATATAGAATTGATCGGGTCATGAGATACATAGAATTTAAGTAAAGGCCGCCTTTCTGAGTACAGGGGTGCAAACAATGATAAATCTCTCAGTTTACAATGCATGAGACTTCAAATGCTCCTTCGTCAACAAAGTTCAAACATTCCAATGTAATTATGAATATCTGTTATGCGTAACCTATTTTGTAAATAGATTATCGATTGACATTTTTTTAAAAATGATTTATTTACAAGTACATTCAAAAATATTGTATTATTAAAAGCATTGGCATGTGATTACTAGTATTCAAGGAGTGTCTTTATCATTTATCTATACATCTTGATATTAAATTCATATTTCCAATCACCTTTGACCCTTTTAGGTCCCCTTTGAAATGTTGCATACTTAATTAATTCATTTACATATTGTCACCAAATAAGGCTTTTGTATGAATCCATGCATTTCTACTTACAGCATGTTGTAACATCTTTTAATCAAGTATGACAATCAAAGTCATAGCAGTTTGATAAAATAAAACTGAATTTCAAATTCACAGGAAAGAATTACAACTTTTTAAAGTCTTTAATAATGTTGCATTAATTTAGTATATTAGTAATACATTGAGTTGTGATAATTTTCATTGCGTACATATCTTTCATCACATAGACTATTGCTTGTACTGATTAGTGACTGAAGTGGGTGTTGATGGCGACAAATCATTCAGTCTAGTTAAACCTAAGACATACATCAATTGCTAACAATGCCATAACCTAGAATCTAGTTATATGAGGATTTGGCTTTCACCTTCCCCTACCATGCCACGCCTGGCATTTTGCTAACGATCTACTAATTTATTGAAGCTGTGACAAGAAAGCTGACACATATGCTAGTTGCGATCTCATGCTGTGAGATAACATCGATAGCATCATTCACATGATTAGAACCAACTCAGAGGGTTGAGATATATGATGTACACACATGATTACCATATTCAACGCTGCTGCAGGAAACTACGATCTAATTTTAGGTGGGTTATCGATACCATGTACCTGTGTGAACTTGGAACTTTCTGTTGCACATACAAAATGTTGGATAATAAAATCTAATGTATATATTTGTTATACTAAATATTCAACAATTTGTGTTTCATCGAAAGACGAAAAAAACATCAAAATATTATGATTTGTGATTTAAAAAAATGTAAAATGTGATCACTCTTGCATTGTTTTTTGTTAACATATGAAATCTTTGATCAAAATTGTTGTTGTCAAATACCGGTACTTACCAAAATCAATGTCTACAACTACTTAGAATTTTGTTCAATATGATGACAGAACCCCATGACAAGTGAGTGCAAGTCTGGTATACTTAGCGTATTTGCACAAGTACTCTCTGCATTCTCTGCTTTTACGAGCATAGTGAGTGAAAGTGTCGTAGGAAACACTGCAAGCATGAGTACAAATACACCTCAGTACACATATTAGCACTGTCCTGGGTTCTATTGTTACATATGTTTATCTGAAATTGCAAATTTTCATAAAAATCATACTTGTGCGATTATGTGATTTTGTGTGCAAGGCATGATGGTGCTCTCATTTTGCATATCATTTGCATAAAGGTTATGCAATAATGTTTTCAGTATTGTACTGTAGTGCAAATACCACTGCTATCTACGTGTGCGCACAAGTGCAAGTAATCACTGGTACATACCATAATACTAGATAAATCTATATCTTCTAACAGACCCCTAAGTTTAGTACAACTTTAGGATATTTCTTAACTGTGTACTTTATCCTTCATTTCAAAATAAACCGGAAGTACTCATTTGAAAATATCCTGATCAAAAAATATGTTCTACATCAAAGTCTACATTTTTCGAATCTTAAAATTTAAGAAGAAATATAAGCTTTACCCATTCCTACCTTTACATGCCTATGGTATGTTATTGATATAAATGTAATGAAAACTAGAAGATCTCTACAAAACTCAAGTCAAAAGGTTTCCATAAATTCTGGCTAACTTTCACCCTGTTAGTAGACTATCACCAAGATATGAAAAATTATCAATTTGAAATTAAGCTTTACTGTAGGCCTACCTATAGGAGAGAAATAAATGTGTGACAAGTGAATCATTGGATGGTCTCAACAAAACTCAGATCAGAGGGTTTCTCTTCCAAAAGTTGTGACTAGTTTTCATTTTGCTAACAGAGCATCATATGATCTACATAGAATTGTATTAGAGAGGTTTAGATATTAAGAATGCGTATGTGTACGGCAGCATTATTGTACGGGCGTACACATAATGATGCGTAAAAGGTTGTGTTTAGTTACACGTTCAGGCCAAAACGTGAAATACATTGGAACGTGCATCTTTTGTCCAGAAGACCACATACATAACTTTGTTTTCTAAACATGTCGGTATTTTTGACACAAACTAAAACTATTGTTGTTGCATGTGGTAGATTACTACATAAGTGGATGATGATGTACTGGTTATGTAGATATAATCACCCTGTAATCAAGATAATGTCAACATTGATTCAGAGTGAATCTGAATGTGTAGCCACTTGACTAAAACTTGCTCTCAGAAATGCCACTCTACTGTGAGTGTAATTACATCAACATGCATTGTAGATAGCAGAGATAGATATCTGGTAGATAGCCTATATCAACATGTCGCAACAATATAGTTTTAAGTTTGTGTCTATCTTGGTTTGGTGATAACATGCTTTCCATAGTTGTAACACTTACACGATTGGTTACCATAGTTACCCTGTACGCAAACCTTAAGTTTTCTTATTCGATAGAAAAACACATCACCTTTCTTATAGAAAAACTCTATTCACTGTACTGATAAATTCTACTTATTACAATAACAAAAAAAGCAATATTTGTTATTTGTCAAGAAAAATATGTAAAGATAATAATACACTGAGAGTCAATTTTTGCATATTTCCCAAGAGGAACAATGTACACAGATGTTTGTAAACAAGGCACTGTAACATAACTTGAAGGACAGTATGTATTCTTGAAAAAATATGGTACTATGTTTCAACTCCATGAAAAAAGTGCTACCCATTCTGTGTTCTTTCTTTCACCAGTTATTCCAGAAAGAAACGTTACTCATTATAAAGAAGTGTTTTTTGGTTGTTGTTTTTCAAAGTTGTCGTTTCCGAATTTCTCTATAATCTATGTTGTTTCATTGAGGAGTGGAGGCTGGCTGCCATCTTGAATACTATAACCTGACGATTTACTCTGAAAAAAAAAGATGAAGAAATATTCTGAAGTAATGAATATAATAGTAATACTAAAATTATGTTTTATCAATAAAATGTTCCGGCATTATCAAACAGATTAGGATGTGTGGTATGAGAAGGTCTCCCCTGTGACATTGTACAGCTTTAGGTGGCTGGAAATGTATTGTGACGACAGTTTGGCAAGATAATTCACCACCCTATGTTCTCATTTTATGATTAATTATTTAACATTCAAACTGTTTGACTCAAAAAGATATTCTTGAGTACAACAAACAATTTTATTTATACCTGTGTCTTTTATTGCTTTATTTTTTGCAAAATGTTTTATAAAATCAGTATTTTGTTCAGGTTTCAGAACATGTAGTAGCGATAATATCTTGTAACATTTTACACACTTCCCATTACCATTCATCCATAATTTTGAAGAAAATTCAGATGTCTGAGGAGCTCAGACTCCCTATGCTACCATATTCTAGTACTTTAGTACTAGCACAGTGTTAGCACTAAACTACACTGATTTTACTGCAAGTGGAGCAAAAATCTTGACTTGTGTGACCTTTTGATTTGCTAAAACCAAGGGTTAGCCTGACAATACTACCAAACCTGAGTGGCTATAGAGACACTGCATTTCATACTGTATTTAGAAACAAAAACACAACGATTTACAGAGATATAGAATATCTGTATGATTGTCTATCTTGAAACAGAATGAACTCAAAAGACATTTGCATACCTTGTACCCCCTTCTCGCCATTAGAATGACGGTAATAATCACAATAAGAAGACCAATACCAACTACAAGCCATGGAATAATTTTCAATACTTTGACAGGCATAGCTACCTCAGATTTGTACTTATTGGCAGATGCATCATCTATGACATAACTCTGGTAAACAAAAAATAACAAACAATCATTATAACATGAAAATTATGACTATTATTGGTTAACATAATTGCCAAGCAGTGACTTTAAAGAGGGACGTCACTACAGCAAATAAACAGGTATGTACAACCCCCTCAACTGGGTAAATGCGACTGCAACTGAGTCTCGATTTGAAGTAAACACTAAGTGCGACCGTCTTTGCGACAATTTCGCTATAAGTCGCTTCTGTCTGTACTCCATGACGTGATGTTCAAAATAGCAACATTGACACAAATGCTGTTATTTACGCGAGTGAGAGTTTTTACAGTCTCACTAGCACTCTCAGAATCACTCACATTTACTATTTATGGGCACGTTGAGAGTCTCAAATATGGTCTCGGATTCTCGCGTTCACTGTTTACAACCCCCCTTTGAGAGTCTCAACAGCAGTTGTAGTCGCATTTACCCAGTTGAGGGGGTTGTACATACCTCAATAAAGGCATTAATATAAACTATATGTTCTGGAGAGTTTCATCAATTCATATCACCTACAATTACTTGTGATTTCAGAGAAACATCAAGTTTGTCTTGTGCTTTTATAGGGTATCTTTGCAATGGGCTATTGCATTTTGGGAGTCAGCAGAAATAATCTATTCACAGTTGCACAATGGATATTGGTTTCTTTTGTTCATTATGAATGATCCTAGGTCTGTATCTGCTTATCATCATTCCCATATTATAATTGCCATCTTTTATTGAACTGGTGACCCCAACCCCCCATCTCAGAGCTTACCCTATTACTTGATGATTTATCATTAGTCTACAGACTTGACAGATTTTCTTCAGTCATTTTTAGTCAGCACATAGGGAACGGACAAATGAAGGATACGCAAGTAAAGGGATATACCCTGAGGCACATTATTGCCGAGTTGTATATCACACTAATACCACGGCTCCTTTTGTGGTGATGACTATGATGATAATTCAATATACAACTGCATCCCCATCTCTTGTTTTCACAGACACCCGTATTCACACTCAAAGCAAGTCACTTTTGATATGTTGTTAGGGGCAACATAGTATTAATGGTGAAATAGTTGTTTCAGTATTCCAGATTATAAAGATAGACCTCAGTGTATTACTTACCTCATTTATCCACAAGACAGGATAGAATATGTCATTCAAATGAGACAGGTCTCTGAAATATCAACGAATCATAACAGAGTAAGTTATATGATACAGCCATTTAGACAGGCTTAGTATTAAGAAGTGGAACTTGGTAGAAACAGGAAAAAGTAAACAACTGAACTGGATTTAATAACGCTTGGCACAGTATGTTGGCAGCACAGAGACATAAGAAAAATTTTCATGCCTTTTTTACATAATAGCAATGACTATGACTATGACAGTAAAGCTGGTTTATTAAAACCAACACAAGAACAAGTTAAAACTTGATTTAGAATAAAAATACAACACCAGACTTTCAAATCATTATAACTTTAACACATAGCACCTTGTAGGCAAAGGATATTTTTAAAGAGCAAAAAAAAAAAAAGAAAAAGAAAAAAAAAGGTAAAATTTTTTTTTTTGTAAACAAATATGTGAAATTCCAAGCCCCTGTGGTTTTACCAGCCATGAAAGAATCTTTGAGAAGATCCATACAAAGTTTCAATTTTGTAGATTTCAATCAATCAATCAATCAATCAATCAATCAAAAGAATTTGTATACTGCCAAAAATCTAATACAATGTAATGTTCTATGGCGCTGAACAGAAACAATAGTAGATCATATAAAGCCAGACCAAATTATACGACTTACTCTATATCTTCATGCCTTTGTAAGTGTACATTAATCTGCAGTCGTTTATATACTCTCATCGACACTCCAGTGATCTGAAAATTCAACACACAAACAGTCATGACAATGTCATCAACTCATGCCATCAAACACTAGGAAATGATGACTTTTTATCAAAAAAGGCTGTCCTACTCAACTATCATGGCCTTCACGTCAGGTTAAACACCAACTTAAAACTGCGCCCTCAATGGCCAAACTAGGTAATCTTTTGTCTTTCTAATACTTGGGAATATAGTGTACTTGATCAAACAGTCACATGTATTCAGTAGCACAACATTCAAACCATAGACCCTACACGATCTAAGTTCAAACATGGAAAAACAAGGAATTGGTCAATATTAACACTTTTTCCACCAACTGTACAGACAATAAAACCATGGAGAAGATCCAGTAACTGGATATTTCAACTTTTAACTATTGTATATAATCTAGCACTCTATAACTTCAAAGATGAACAATGCAAGTTGTGAGAGAGTATTTATTCCTTGGACAAAGCTGTGTAATGAAGGGTCATTTTATAACTCACTGCAGTGTTGTAAGTCATACAGGTCAAATGAAACTTACATAATCAGTGTCAATCAATGTCTGGTGTTCCTCTTTGTTGGGATTTAAACATGGCAGCATAACTTCTTTGTCGGCATACAGGAAATGTGGTAAGGAGTAGACAACTGGTGCCCCTGCAACACAAAGAAATGTTGGTATATTGACACTGTACATTGGGTGTACGTTACAGGGACGTATGTGTACAGAACTTTGAAGAATATGCAATGAAGTGCGTGAGCACCCTGTTGTTTATCCTACTAATACCATGATGGGCCTCATTTATGGCATCCGATCACTACAAGGGTTTCATGACTGCAAGCCAATATCGGTTGTAGGGGCAACATGGTACTATGCTAGTTAAAAACTTATTTTATATCCATAGCAACTTCAAATATCCCTCACTGAATTTTGCACCTGATCTTTGCTCATTCGTATGATGGATTTTTACCTTTTATATTTGTTTCTGTCCTTACACTGGTCATGCATGTATTTAATGTAGAACGTTTACTCTACTTTTTAGGGTAACTTAATGTCTATAACTTTTACACCCATATTCTCTACCTTGGTTAGCACATCTTTCAACTGATATTTACACAAAATGTACGAATGATTTAAAATGACACTGTATTCACACAAATAATTACAAGCAATATAAAGTGGAGTTAAAATGTGAAAAATTGTGTTTTCTCTAAAACTTCTGTGTGCAAAAATAAATACACACCCAAAGTACAGTGACAATTCTTATTCCTGTAGAAATTTAATTTGCTATACAAACCTTGCTGACAGTTACTGGCATTGAGCAGACCTCCTGGTAGACAGTAATTGGCATTTGGAGTACAATAGCCAACATTGTTTGGATTGAAGGTCACATTGCCCAGTAAGATAGGGGGTGTGGTATACCTCTTTAATGTTATGCCTTTCACATCAACATCTTTCTCATATAGACCATAGACAGACCTTTAAAAGGACATGACTTAAATATTAGTATTGTAACGTGTCTCTGGGAAAGATACTCTCCTTGTTTGATTTTTTCTTGAGACAAAGAATTACATTTATAAATTGTTGAATTTAGGGAAAATAAAAAAAAGACATCGATAATTAACGATGTTAGGCACCCCCCCCCCCCCCCCCCCAAAAAAAAAAAAAAAATAGAACTGTTTCTGGTCAGCACGCATCACTTTAATACCCTTGTGTCAGTCTTTTTTTGTGTTTGTTCAGCCCATGCAGTCTGTAGAGCTGAGGGAAACACAAAATATCTCCCTACTTCAGTGAAGACAACTGTAGAGCCAATCGTGAACAAGCAAATGACATCTGTCCTGCATTCACACTTGCTCTAAAGTACTAAATAAAAAGAACAGCAACTGCCATAAACAGGAGACTAAGTGACAGGTTTGTTGAGAATAAAAAAAAACAAAAAACATGTCGTCACACCACTTTAGACAGAATGTCATGACCAGAAACAATTCTTCTTTCTTTTTTTTCCCTTTTTTTTGGGGGGGGGGGGGGGGGGTTATAATGTTAGAGTGATATCATTAAAGGGGTACAAGCTGAGTTTATATGTTTTTGGGATGTAAATTTTTCTACATATTAGAAGGTAATCAGAGTATTCTACTTACTGATGTATACTTAACAGTTAACTATCACTTGTAACTGACTGAACTCAAACCTGGTATTACCTGATGTACTACAGAAGTTACGGTTGGTGATCATGTAGACATTTCACCAAAGTGGTCAGCAGATGATTGTCACCTAATGTCATTTTATACTGTGCATCACATTCCTAGTATAAATACAACAATGTTTTCAGAACGGCTTTCAATTTCAAATTTGGAATGGTTTTTCAAAGCACAGGGGGATTATGGCTGAAGCTATATGGTTTGGCCAACATACCTGCATATGTCTGAAGAGTAGATGTAAGCTGGCTGATCTGTAGAAAAGAAAGGTGGTGCCAACGAACCATCTGAAAATGTAAAATAAAATACCAATGTTGAAATATATGATGTATGAGACATTGTAAATATGGTTAAGACGACTGAGTCAACTGTTTACAATTATCAATATAAAAATACACACACACACACGCACACACACACACGTTATATTTTACTGAAAGTTTGATGCTTCTATAGTATAACACTGATCCACAAAACAAATATCCTAACCATATACACATTTTCCCCCTTAGATGTCATATACTGCATAGCCACATACCATCATACATATGTAATATGTATGTATGTATGTATGTATGTATGTATGTATGTATGTATGTATGTATGTATGTACGTACGTACGCATTACTGGGACAAGCCATTAGCCAAGCAAGTGGACTTGTTATCAAAGAGTACTAATATTTACACATGTGATGATGGGCTCTTACATAACACAAGTAAACAGCTGTAAAACCTCTATTTGGCCGTCTGCATGGACTGCAATTGAGGCAAACCTTATCTCTGTCTTATATCAGTTGTTATCATTTTATTAGGCTATAATAAGTAACGCTACAAACAGCTTTAGAGATGCAAACAACTTTTATGACACCCGTTTTCGCCAGGCAAGCCCGCGGGTTTGTTGCACTTGGACCGCTAATGGTTTGTGACTGTCATGTACGTACGTATGTATGTATGTGTTTCTCTGTGTTTCTGTGTACCAACAAAAATGTTTCATTTTTGGGTTTATTCTAACCTGTTCCATTGATCATATTTGCATAAGGATCCGTCCACCATGTCAAATTTGGAGATCCTTTCCATTCCTTTATCAAGGCCAGATTTTCTGGATTTGTATAAATAGTGTATACTCCATCAGAAGACCCATTCCTCTGTAAACAGAAAAGAGAAAGAGGACAATCATCCTATATCCTCTGACAAGACATGGTGTTAGCGCCCTCAAGTGTTGGCCATTAAGGTTTCCTTCACGAAATTTGGCTCTCATAGTGATAGCACCCCCAAGTGTTTGCTGAGAAGGTTTTTGTATCTGTATTAAATCTTCAATTTTCTTGGACACTTGCTTTCTATCTCTTCTATCAGCCATAAAACATACACTCACTAATTTTGTGAAGAATAACTCTTGAATATCTAAATCTTTGCTTTGATTTTGTTTCACTATTTGTGTGTAAAGGTGTCCCTTCCTGCTGAAATGAATAAAGCAGGAAGTACTTGAGGAGATCATTGAGAACTGTTGGCATCATCATATTGGACAAGGTAGGAAGTCAGTTTTGTAATATCAAGCTTGTGCATCTATTAACAGTTACATCATGTGGTTTATCATGATTTTGTTGGATAGAAAATCACAAGTCTAGGATAGGAGCTTAGGGCAGGGATCTCCAAAGAAAAGTGATAGAGTTGCTGAAATCTTACATGAAAAAAATAAAGTATTGTCATATAAATCACTAGCCGTTGTTTTCAAGGCACTGCAATACCACAAAATTTAAATTGCATACCTCAGTCCTGTATGCAAATGAACATGTTTATTCCAGGTTCATAACATATGGATGAGGATTGGATATTTATTTTGGAATTTTAAATATAAAACAATTTTATTATGGCTTCCTACTTAAAAAATCAATGTGAAACAACACAGACCAAGTCCTTGTTTGTAACTCAATAAATTGAAAAAGCATAATAAATGTGTAAAATGCTTACACATTTTTAATTTTTATTTTTAGCTGTATGCAATGTATTGAGTTACAAACATAGACTTAGTCAATGTTGTTGCACATTGATTTTTCAAGGAGGAAGCCATGAAATAATTGTTTTATAAATTGAAAATCCAAAATAAATACCAAATCCTCATCCATATGGCCACTTTAACAAAACATGTTGCTTTTTGGATAAATGCACAAAGTAAAAAGAACTTCATGTGCATGCCAGTGTCAATGAACTCAGAGTATTTGTACCTGCACTTGTGGTGTTTTCAACTTTATGTTAACTCACTATACTCCTGTAAATGTGGCTACAGAGAACACTACATTGCATGCCTCTTCCAATGAACCAGAGTACATGACACTAATACTCATCCGTTACAGAGCCATCGTGACATAGTATTTGATCAATCGGTCGCTAAAATAACGGTTGACTTTATAACATATGAAATATAGGAAGTGAAACCCTTACCCCCATAAACAGGCCAAACTCTTCAGGTATAGGCAAGAGGTCACCAATTAAAGGTAATGATTTAATATATGCCAATAGTGGATCTTTGTAACCCCAAACCAAGTCCTTGACTGACAAATCCATAAATAAAGATGAATGAGCTTGCTTCTCAAGGGCCTCAATAACATACTGCACTAGATCAGGTTCATATTTCACCAGGTTAACCAAAGTCTGAAGTAATAATAACAAATACTTATTAATTCGATGATGGGAAGTGGTTAAAGCTGCCTGTATTACACACACACACACACACACACACACACACACACACACACACACACACACACACACACACACACACACACACACACACACACACACACACACACACACACACACACACACACACACATAATTTTCATAAACTATGGGTTCTGGAGAGTCATTTCATAATTTTACATCACCTGCAATTACTTTAAAAATACATTATCATGTTGATCTTGTGCCTTTACAGGGTATCTTTTCTTCAGAAAATAATATATTCATGATTGCAAAACATTCATGACTCCTGAGTGCTTATTCCATTCAGTGTAAAACATCTCATGAATATTCATTGTTCAACCATGAATATATTATTTCTGCTGACTCCCATCATGCAATGGGCCTACAGCAAAGATACCTTATAAAGACACAAGATCAACTTGATGTTTCTCTGAAATTACAAGTAATTGTAAGTGATGTAAAAATCATGAAATGACTCTTCAGAACCATGCCTTTATTTACTGGTGCGGTGTTCCCCTTTAAAAGTCACAGAATGACATTTACAATTTGTAGCTATCATAGTTTTTGTTTCATATCATGCAGTCTTATGTTACAACAACAATTCAAAAAACAGTAAATTGAGTAAAGCGTCTAAAAGCTCTTGCCTTACAAAAATGACATCATGGCATATTTTTGGGGTTGCTATTAAAATAAATTAGAAAAAATTATATCAATATTGGTTAACAAGCCTCCTTATGCATACTTCACTTTAAACAAAAATGGCTGGGCCAAATTACAAACTGTGCTTTTCCAAAATTTTGTGTCATTCAATTATTCATTTTTTTGAGAATCTAATTTTGATAAATCTGATAATATATACTTACAAGTAAAGGAATACTTAAGGTTGTGAAGGTTTCATTGTCCCAACCGACAGACATTTCTCTGTCAAATACATAGGTGATATTTTCTCGATATGTCACAGTATTTTCCTTGTTGTTCCAAGATATTACCTCCTTCACACGAGACTCCCTGTAATACAAAACCATGACTATTTTAATTTAAGGAAACGGTACAAAGTTATCAGAACAAAACATACCAAAGTATCATGGTTTCAGCACTGAAGCTACTAATGCATTCACTAAAAAATTAAATCGGTCAAAGATCACAGTTAAAAGTTAACCATCTGGTGGAGATAAGAGATATCACTTCTATCAACATTTTCATTTGCATGGTTTTTACCACGAATGTGCTACACAACTTGTATTGTATTATACAGTATAAATTGAAACCTTTTCGAAAGTTCATTCTGATTGGTAGAATAAAACAATGGAAAAAAATCACACATGTTGTTGCCTTTATCAATAATAGTAATACATTTTGTAGTGTGAATTTACAATGTGCATTTCCTTCGGAGAGCTCAAGGTGCTCACAATTATTACCCCTGGCTAAGATCAATGGCAGCACAATGGCCCTTGCTTCCTCAACTCCCTGGGGAGCATATGCTCCATTGCAGCCTTTATATTGCACAGGATTAAAGCATTCACATTGCAACCTCTATCCTACCAGGTCCCCCAATTATACAGCTGGGTGAACTAAGGCACAGTCATGGTTCAAATCTTGTCCAAGGACTTTAGCCATTCAGAAACAAACGGCAGCAATGGGGCTCAAACATGCAACCTGCAGATTCCAAGCCGGTCGCTCTAAGTCTAACCATTCAATTACTATGTCTCCATTGTATTCTTTAATACATAATTGATACTAATAGTACATGTATGTAGTTACAATTCATTTCCTTGCCCTGAGACGTGTTGTGGTCTCACTATCTCAAACCACAGTAATTTGAAAGATAGGTTTCAGATCCTTCCAATCACAGAGACCAGTGTATCCTCTAAGCCAATTTGACGCACCACTGATGCACACAATTTCTAGTGATGCACTACATTTTGGTGTTCCCCTACCTTTTACTATGTGGTGACTCACAAGAAATTCCAGTTTTTCTCATTTTGACTCACAACAACAAAATTTGGACATCATTAGAGGGCACACTGACAGAGACCCTTTGAATGGGCTACATTGTAGCCTGTGCAATGTTAAAAATTTTACAAAAAAATATAATGACTGTATGTAACAATATAGATCACATTACTTGTATGTATATGGTCCTTTCTGTATAACATAGGGTTTTTTCTCCCCATTCTTGACCTCCTCAGCATTCACAATGCTGAATACATAAAACTGCATATGTACGGGCATATCTGGGTGTTGCCATGTATCATACAGTTGGGAATCAGGTGATAAAGTCATTTGCTGAAAAACATAAATAAAAAGGATATGTTTAGATTTTAATCAAGTAACAAATAGTTTTGCTGAATGTGTAGACCACGATTGTTTACAAGAGCTGAAAATTGAACAATCATATGATGCTTGAAAATGCTAATACAATTCGCTGTCATGCTGTCTCTAGCCCAGAGATTGGCTTTCTTACTCAAAATCTACTGGTAAACAACATTGTCAAACCAGATAGTGTTGTGTCTGGGCTACACCATCTAAAGACTTGCTACTTACAGTATTTATATACGGTAAGTGGTTTATATAAGTGGTTTATTTTGAATGTGTTTAGTGCAGGATTCTATAATGAAATCTTATTTGGTATTTCACTGACCTTATTTGGCATTCATTGACCTTATGTGGTATATCATTTACCATATTAGGTATACCATTTACCTTATTAGGTATATCAATGACCTTATTAGGTATATCATTGACCTTACTAAATTTCTATGATCATAATTTGTACCCCTTACATGTCTACAGATAGCCTTGAAATTTATTGATTATTTTTTCTGTCCAAATTGTACAAAATACGATCTATTTGAAAGGCTAAAAGTTCATCAGTATTACAGCAAAAAGTATTGAAAAAATTGGACAGGAAACTGTACTGGTGAACAACAACTTTGTAACACTTGTGGAACAATATCATGCAAATCACGTATATGGCACATGATCACCACTCCCTTCACACGGACATTGTTTACAGAGCAGTAAGGTATTCTATTGGCATGTTATTAAAGTGGTAATATTCATATTCACATTCTTTTACTATCCAAAAAGGTTTCTCTCAGTTTCAAACGTAAACATTAATCACACCAAACTTTCACTTTCATCAATGTCTACCATCTACTGTAGTGTAAGTCAAGGACAAGTCATTTTCTATTTTTAGACATCTCCATTCTGCACTGAAATTATGACTAGCTGTTCCACCACTTACCCGCTGTCATTGTTAATGTAGTAAACCAGAATTTCCCTAAGTTTCTATTTCACATTAAAATACCACTCCTCTCATTACTAATGAAACAAACACTAACTAAAGAATCTGGGTGACTATCACAGTAAGCCTTGATAGTTTACATGTACTGGAAATTCTAGTGGCTTATTTGACCATCTTTCTGGTTTTCAACAACAAATTATCATCTTGGCTTTCAGGTAAAAATACTACAATTTACTCTGTAACACAATAATGACATTAGAAGTTACAATGGAAGTCCTCAGTTTTCAGTTCAGGAATATGGGACGACTACTGGTCACCATTTTTGGGCTAAACATTTCAGAAAGTGGTAACCCAGTGGGACTACCAAAGAAAATGTCAATATTGAGCCCTGAAGTCGTTGTTGGACCAACACATCCATGTTGCAAGACAAGATTAACCAATAATATTTTATCAATTTGACTTGATAATAATCTTTAATGTATATGTAACCATAATCCTACTTGTGGTACAAACCATACTGCTACATTGTTGTCTCACCAGGAAGTTAAAACTTGAGAGTTCACCAAGGTTTTTTATTCATTTTCCATGTACAGCAACCAAAGGATGTAAATTATTGATAATTGCCATCATCTTATTTTCAATGTCATGATATCAAATAAGGTCATTGAACTTGCTGTCTAAGTCTATGCATGGATGTAGTATTTGGGGAGATACATCCATGGTCTATGAGAGGAGCTAGCTACCCTTTCAACACTCAAAATTTCTGATCCAATCATTCCTTTCCGAAGTGGTTTGCAAACACCAGGTCTGAACAATGGGCCAGGATTATTTGTTACATTTCAGTCTTAAATATAGTTTTATGCCATACCAGTATACCATACTGCTGACCAATGCAGACAAGACTGTTCAATCATACTCTCGACTATCACAATGTGCATCCAACAATAGGAAGGCGATAAACCTGTACATGAATCGACGATCGATACTAACACAAAATAGTCAAAAGAATCGGAGCTTACTGTGACAGGGTATTTCACCCTCCTTTTAATGTTCCCTATACGTACTGTGAATTGTAACGTGCGAAACGTGACAAACAAAACACATGATTCACTGGGCTGCTTGAGTCAAATTATTTGTATGATTACCATTCGTGTCTGTGTTCAAATTTCACACCGTTCGTGATCGCACAGGTGGGAGGGGACTGGGAGGGGTAGCAAAGTATTAGCAATAGGGACTAATAAAATATATATACAGTGTATTCGTGTTCTATAGGAAAATTGGCTGTATATTTAAGAAAAACAATAGGAAAAAATAAGATGAAAAGGAAGAGTTGCACTCTGCAGTTGTACAGACCATGGAGGTAGATATAAGCAGAATCGAGTCCCGGATTACCGAGTCCGCATGCAAGCAGGACTAACATTTACCTATGTACACTAGCTACAGACCAAACTCTTTGAATTTATCCACTCAGGCGGTAATTACTAAATTAGTACTAGTAAGATCTAGTCTCGGTAAGATCATGAGAGCACAGAGTGACATTAACAAACAGGTGTGTCATCATTTATTCATCTCTACTCACCTGGTTTACCATGTTGTGTAGAACATTATCGAGAACCCAGAATAAACTGATGCCAACAGCGACCACTGCAACACCGATCGTAAGGGGAATACCAAACTTAATTGCCGCGTGGACCATTTTGACTCACTCGGCAACTAGAAGTAACGATATATCGATAACTGATGCTTGGATAGCAGTTTGGCTAAACGATATTTCCCCAAGTCATGTACAAAAACACCACTTGCTCTTCCCTGTCGAGATCCCAGGTACAGGTCAAGGCAGTACTATTGTCGTTCAGTGGTCATAGCATCGTGATGTCTCGTTCAATCACATGATCGTCAGTCACATGACTGAGGTCATGTCAGGTCATATTCCTTGAATGTGTGAATAGGGATACTTTACTCTCCCTTTTTGTGCTTTTTAGCACGATTCCGTATTTATAAATGCGATGTCGTTATGAGAGCATGTGAATATTGCGTGAAAAGTAGTGAAATAAAAAAAATCAGTTTAATATGAAGTGTAGACGCCTAACAAACGATAGGCGTCCCTCCCACAGTGAGCACGGTGGCATTTTTGGGTGCCCATGGGGCGTAAAATGTCAAACCATACACATTATTGAAAGCCATAGAATGCTTGAATATTGTCTTCAAGAGATTAAGCTATATGCAAACACAAACGTTATCACTAGCAGTCACTCATGGTAACTCAATATTGTGGTGACTCGAACCACAAGAAGTTTTGCAAATGTGTACTTGAAAAACTACTGCTCCTAGAATTAAATTTGTTGTGACAGTAAAAAATATCTGCCAACGAACTTTACCCGATAGTGTCCAAGTATACAAAGCTATGTAAGGGTGGTGGTGGTGGTGGTGGTGGTGGTGGTGGTGGTGGTGGTGGTGGTGGTGAAAAGAGTGTTTATGGTCATATATTTATGTATTTTGAATGAGCTATCATTAGGATTTTAATTTTTATTGAAATGCATTAACATATTTGTGCGCCAGGTGCGTTACAACCTAGTCAGTGGTTTACCGTGGTGGGTGGGACCCCTCCTTACCGTTTTTCTTCCCACCCTCGCCCATCCAATTTTTTTACCGTTTGCTGTGGTCATTTGACATGTGTTCTTTGAATTTTAAGTAAATTTATACCAGTATTTATATAAATTATTTGCAACGGCTATTAGTCGTACGTACTTCACTGTCACTTAATATGACTTCCATTTATATTAAATTTGTTTGCTGTTGTCATTTGATATGTATTATTTGAATTTGGTTAATTTATATCATTTTGTATCTTAATTGTTTGCACTGGTCATCAGACGCGCGTGCTTCACTTATGGTGAGATCGGTTAATAGTTGATTTTTTTGCATTGGTCATTAAACGTCTGCACTTCATTTAATACGAGATTTACTTAGATGTGCATTATTTTCTGCAGTACTGCAGTGTCATTTCATTTGCCATTTTCATTCCACTCGGAAGAGTTGATTATTTACTAGTAAGCTTAATGTGAGCGTTTTCCTTCAGTAAAACGTTTTGCTCTCTTACTAGAGTGCGTATTTGTAGATATTAATGTTCGCTATTTTGTGAATATTTCAGTCCTTTCGAAATTGTAACGTTTGTAGGTTGAAATGTTCTTACCTGACATGTTCTATTGATATTTCATTGTATCTTTCGGACAGGTTGGCCCAACAAGTATTCGAATTACAAATTTAATGTAAAAGCCGGCCTGTACATTAATGACTGTGGCCCAATCTAACACTGGTGTGTTGCAAATCATAAGATAACCGTCCCATGATCCACGTGACGTGACAGATATATGTGATAGCTGTATTACAACTATGGAAGTTTTGTATTATCCGTGACTGTACACAACTTGAACTGCTCAGTCCGAGTACAGCAGTTTGAAATCAGGACACCTCATACCAAGGCAATGTTCATTTTAGAGTTTAGGAATGGCCCAGCACTAAATATATTTGTTTCGCCATCTGTTAAATATTTTACCATCCCTTTCCCTCATGTTTATTTTCATTTCAGAAATGAATATTATAATTTCAAGAGAATTGCTGCCAACACTCTCGATGACGGTGATAATACAAAACTTCCATAGTCTAGAGTACTTGACAAATAATAAGTCATTTCCAGTCTTCAGACGGATATTAGATCATGAAGGGGTAATATTTAATTTCAAAGTATAATTCAGACACTCATACACAATTTGACTTCATGTACGTCTATTAAAAGATATGCCAATCATTTATTTTTCCGCAAATTTAAATTTACATTGACCCCAGCACCGACAAACCACTGCCAGTGTATTGTTGTTTGACAACACCCCCATGCATGATTGGTCGTTGTACCCACCGACCTTCAATATTAGGGGACCGTATAGGAAGTGTCAACAAACTGTCAACTTCAGTGGTCCAGGATTCAGTGGTCCAGGATCGAACCATCTTACTAATTCGCGTCACCGCTGTGTCTAATTTACTCAACGCCTCCACGATGTCTCTCTTGGTGTGTTATTCTCTGACGGCCGTTTTTGGTGTCGTACTATTTGGAGTGGGGATCATACTCGTGCCAGTATTTGACCATGTTATACATAGTATGGTGACAGAGGTAAGTTTTGAACCGTAAACAACAATAGGGGGTATTGTTTATGATCTGTCATTATATAACTGAGCTTATATCACATTTCTATTTCCATAGAAAACAATTTAAGATGGTATTCATTCATTCAAGACTTTATAACAGACACACATTCGCATGGCGTCTAGATGTAGCAGTTGTTTATGTATGTGTGTATTTCGTCACGTGACCTATATACCTTTAAAAACTGTTCGCGGTACAGTTAGTATTTGGAAGTTCAGTTACGTAACGTAACCTTCATGACAATAATGTCATTGAATTCATGTATTCTTTTAGTAGATCAGCACAGGTGGTTTGAAGAGACGTCAGTGCTAGTGAGGTGTTAACACTCAGTAAATTTTCGTGTCGCCAACTTCTGCTTTTTTTGAATATCGCGTACGTTAAAATCACCCGATTATATGTACAGTGACCCAGATTTTTGAATATCTACTTGTTTTGGTATTGCATTCTTCCTAGTGTACCCTGTACAAAGTCCGATCCACAGTCACTCGTGAACTAATCTATTCAAGGATGGTCACAATACAAAAAAATAAGTTGGACTTTATTAGTTTTTTATGAATATTTTACCGTCATTTTTTGAATATTCGTAAATACCTAATAACGCCATTATTTAAACAATAATGTACGCCCTCCCAGCCCATAATGGACGAAAGCAAACTTTGAACGACAATGGGCGAGGCGACAGCCGAGCCCATTATGGAGTGCAAAGTTTGCTTTCGTCCATTATGGACAGGGAGGGCGTACATTATTGTTATTATTTTATAGTTTTGCCAATTCCAGTGAATTTGTAGACCGAGAAACGCAAAACAACGTATATATGCACAGCGCTGAACACCGTCTGCCATGTTCGGCCCGGAAGCTGAATACTAATCATAGCGACACACGTACGTACATGTACACACACATATACACTTCAATTGTTTAACATTATCAGTTTTATTATTTTAATTTCAATCAAAAAAAATTATTATGGTGTTTACCCCATAATTTCCCTGTTCTTAAATACCCACACCTTTATTGCCTTACAAACATAAGCCACGATGCCCAATAACGGAGTACATTATCACTAATAATGTACAGCGATGACGTCACAAAATTCACTGGAATTGGCAATGCTATAATATAATTTGTAATATGACGATCCTTGAATAGAATATCAGTTCACAAGTGACCAGGTCCGGCCACCTAATGATCTGATTGATATACATGCAAATGCTCGTTGTTTATTGATGGTAGAAAACTCAAAGTTTCTACTTTGTTTCAAACAACTCTATATTTCATACAAAACTTATTATCGGAAATAATAAGTATATCAGTCGCAGACATAATTACTCTTTTGTCTTCGCTATAATAAATATACAAGACTTCGATGATTTCAGCATGTTAGGCCTAAAAAATAGCAATTTTAGAATAGGTCGGGTAGATTTTTTATCACGTGTGTGGGTGTCTAGTTCACTGAGGTAGTTATGTTTTCCGTTGGTTTCCATATGGTCTCTGTGTTATTGGTTTCTCATCAGATGTACAACCATTACAGATTGGAAGATCAGTTTTATATAATTTGTCTTTTTAAAGTTGATGTCAGGTTCTGAATTCCACATACAATATTTCTCGCGAGACTTCACAATTTTGCATTTTTTAATTTCGCGATGTTATTTTTTTTCTCGAATACGTAAAAAAAGTTTAGGGTCGGCAGTGAAAAACTAGGTGGGGTCGGGTAACCGGAACCATACAATTTGTTTTTAGGGCTTAGCTTTCTATCATGATACGACGAGTTTGCGTGGAAAGGTGCTTAGATATTCACCTTTTCCGATACGTTGGTGTCGTATCACCGTACACAACAAAGGTAGAATCATAGACGTGGACTGTACCTTCTTCCCATAGCTCAGTTATATTTTCAAGGTCTTTGGACTGTTTCGTGACTCACTTTTAACGCTTGCATAGCACAAAATAAGGAATGTATCTATAACACATATCCATCGACCATCACGTAATACACAACGCGCTTTCATAAATGTTTGAACATTTTTCTTAAAATGTGTTTTTGCTACAAGCTGACACAACACTGCTGGTCTGAATACAAGTTCAAATTTCTTTACATCAGCAAATGGTAATAAGTGAATCGTCGATGACGTATGATGATTGGGTGTCTCCGAATACACCCATTTACATGCAGTTTTGGGTTTGGGACCTGAAAAATCCTGCTGAAGTTCTCCAAGGGGAATTGCCATTCTTTGAAGAAAGAGGACCCTACACTTACATGTAAGTATATGTCGAATTTAATCACACATACATATATATATAAACACCTCAGTTGTTTTATAATAAAAAACAAAACAAAAGGAGAACTGACAGAACTTATAACCTATACGGCAATGCATAGATGGTGCTGTTGTAACTTTAAGAACTTGAATGGCGGCTTCCAGACATATAATGCCACAGGGATCATTACTTCTTACCAATAGCTAGACGGCGAATGCTTACACGAGGGCTCGAAGCGTGGCTGAGCAATGTGTACACTTATAGTGAATTCGAACTAGCTGCTAACAGCTAAGAGTAAACATATGCATTGGGAATAAATTACATTCAACATTTATTATATCATCTTTATTGAACATAAAAAATAGTCAAAAACATCTGTAAATCCTCACATCTATGATTCCTGTTCCCTGTGGTAAATAATGCATTGTGTTGCAGTGATATATTTATACATACGTGACAGAAATATATAAGTGAAAGGAGGTTAACTCCATGTAATTCACATTTTAGAGAATCCAGAGAGAAGGAAAATATAACTTGGAATTCCAATGGTACTGTTTCGTATAAAAATAAAATGAAGTTTGTATTTGATCCTTCGTTATCTGTTGGTTCAGAGGACGACATCTTCACGACAGTCAATATTCCACTTGTGGTAAGAACCCCTTATTACTTTGTTCTTATGTATATATAGAAGATGGAACACAAATATATTAAAGTTTATTAAATGTAACAGGCCATGTTCCTGGGACTGTCTGTATTAGGATATGTTAAGTAGAAATTATCGAAGGGTGTAACGGTAACAAGCTCGCAACGCCAAAAATCACTACGTTCACGTGAAAAAAATATTTGTGCGCCCTCTAGTAGCTCAGGAATGTAAATGCGCTATAGCGGTATTATCGTAGACATTTCTCAATGAAAGTACAAAGTTTGTTTATATATTTTTTTAATTTCAACATTGACACCTCACCATTAGCCTTTACTTTAATGCATCTCGTTACATGCCAGCCTTTGTTTCTTTTCAGACTGTGGGGACCATGATACAGCATTATCCGGGAATTGCCAAATTCCTGATTCGTATTCTTAGCCAACTTCTATCCTCTGAGCTTTTCTTAAAATTATCGGTTAAAGATCTGGTATGGGGATATGAAGATCCTATATTCAAACTGATACATTCTCTAACTGGTGACACTCTCGTACCAAGTGCAGAGTTTGGACTTTTTATGGATGTAAGTATAGATATTTGTAATATAACTGTACATTGTGTAGACTTGCAGATTATACTCAAATTCTGCTTTAGCTTTGATGTTTTTGCTGTACAGGATTAGTTTCGTTACACGATACATACATACATACATACATACATACATACATACACACACACACACACACACACACACACATACACACACACATACATGCATACATACATACATACATACATACATACATACATACATACACACACACACATACACATACATACATACATACATACATACATACATACATACATACATACATACATACATACATACATATGTCTCCCTGGATCGTACTCTTGTTCCAACAACTATCACATGTATAATAATGATGAGACTTCGATCGTTTTGTGTTGCAGAAAAACAATTCTTTTGATGGGGTTTACAATGTATTTACCGGTGAAATCGATATTGATAAACTAAATCACGTTGATATGTGGCATGGTAGGCCTAACTTAACCTGGTGGTCAACAGAGGAAGCTAATATGATTAA